>NC_135236.1:313725228-314028258 GCF_051348905.1 Ranitomeya variabilis
TTTCTTACGGTGTTTACTGAAGGGGTTAACTAGTGTGGCAGTTTTATAGGTTGGGTCGTTACGGACGTGGCGATACTAAATATGTGTACTTTTATTGTTTTTTTTTTTTTAATTTAGATAAAGAAATGTATTTATGGGAATAATATTTTTTTTTTTTTTTCATTATTTTGGAATTTTTTTTTTTTTTTTTTTTTTTTACACATTTGGAAATTTTTTTTTTTACTTTTTTACTTTGCCCCAGGGGGGGACAATACAGATCGGTGATCTGTCAGTTTGCATAGCACTCTGACAGATCACCGATCTGATTGAAGTGCAGGCTGCTTCACAGTGCCTGCTCTGAGCAGGCGTCTGTGAAGCCACCTCCCTCCCTGCAGGACCCGGATCCGCGGCCATCTTGGATCCGGGTCTGGAGCAGGCAGGGAGGGAGGTAAGACCCTCGCAGCAACGCGATCACATCGCGTTGCTGCGGGGGGCTCAGGGAAGCCCGCAGGGAGCCCTCTCCCTGCGCGATGCTTCCCTGCATCGCCGGCACATCGCGATCATGTTTGATCGCGGTGTGCCGGGGGTTAATGTGCCGGGGGCGGTCCGTGACCGCTCCTGGCACATAGTGCCGGATGTCAGCTGCGATATGCAGCCGACACCCGGCCGCGATCGGCCGCGCTCCCCCCGTGAGCGCGGCCGATCGGCTATGACGTACTATCCCGTCGGCGGTCATACGGGCCCACCCCACCTCGACGGGATAGTACGTCAAATGTCGGGAAGGGGTTAAGGCCAAAATAGGCTGGGTCATGAAGGGGTTAATCATGGTGGATGTGATAAGTGTGCTTACTGATGTAAACTCACCAGTATCAGAGTTAAGGTAGAAAATCTTGAGGATCAACAGACTTTCCCATGGTACTCGGTCTAAAATCGTAAAGACTGGAGTGAAACACAGAAGGGAACACATAGTAACCTTTAGGGTACGTTCACACAGGACTTTTTTGCTGCTTTTTTTTTGCTGCTTTTTTTTATGATAATTTTCAGCTGCTTTTTACAGTACCAGTAAAGCCTATGAGATTTCAGAAATCTCATGCACACACGTTGGTTTTTTGTTTGATCAGTTTTTTCTGCTTTGCTGCTTTTTTTGGACATAGGGCATGTCACTTCTTTCAGCGTTTTTGCTGCGTTTTTGCAGCGTTTTTTCACCCATTGACTTGAATGGGTGATGAAAAAAACGCTGAAAAAACGCATGTAGCATTATTTGCTGCGTTTTTTGTGCAGAAAATCATGGCCAGCAGGAAGGGATCTCACAGCCAAGAGCTTAGGGGTGTGGTTAGTGAGGTGTGAAGAGCCATTGTGAGGTGTGAAGAGCCATTGTGAGGTGTCCTGTTTGTGATCT
Source organism: Ranitomeya variabilis (assembly GCF_051348905.1). Lineage (NCBI taxonomy): Eukaryota > Metazoa > Chordata > Amphibia > Anura > Dendrobatidae > Ranitomeya > Ranitomeya variabilis. The sequence goes on from NC_135236.1 coordinate 313,726,607, forward strand.
ATTGTGAGGGAGTTCCTGGTACTGAGGTGTGAAGAGCCATTGTGAGGTGTGAAGAGCCATTGTGAGGTGTCCTGTTTGTGATCTATTGTGAGGGAGTTCCTGGTAGTGAGGTGTGAAGAGCCTTTGTGAGGTGTGAAGAGCCATTGTGAGGTGTCCTGATTGTGATCTATTGTGAGGGAGTTCCTGGTAGTGAGATGTGAAGAGCCATTGTGAGGTGTCCTGATTGTGATCTATTGTGAGGGAGTTCCTGGTAGTAAGGTGTGAAGAGCCATTGTGAGGTGTCCTAGCAGCTGAAAATTGGCATAAAAAAAGCAGCAAAAATCTGCAGCAAAAATCTGCAGCAAAAAAGTCCTGTGTGAACGTACCCAAAAAAACGCACCAAAAACGCACCAAAAAAACGCACCTAAATTAGCATAAAAAAAGCAGCAAAAAAGTCCTGTGTGAACGTACCCTTATACATATAAAAGTAGAGTAAGTTTAGCATAGTAATAAACCTTACTTTAAGAAATATTAAAATCAGGATGATCAACTCTTAGGACTCATAATCACCTGCAAGAAACTCGGATGAGTCTCGCATGTTAATACCCGGCACTCAGATCGGAGCGTGCAGCCGCATGTATTCATATATACGCCACTCCTGAGTGCCGGCAGCAGCGCCGGGTTTTAACATGCGAGACTCATCCGAGTTTCTCGCAGGTGAGTATGAGCCCTTAGGGAGATCCCAGGACTGGAAAATTCTGGACTCAGAGTCTCCGTGGGAGTAGCGTGTTATAAATATACCCCGGTGATTGGGAAACAAATAGTACAACAGTAGGGACACAATGCCCTGCAGTTTACAGAGAACAAATGTAACAACCCTGTATGTTGAATCACATGGGGAACAGTGGAAGAAATCTTTACTGTAAAAGTTCTCATGGGTGATCTTGTCCTGGGGGCTGGGGAATATGTTGGGCAGAGTTTGGGCATCTACGCTTTTTATTATTTGATTGCCATATTGGGGGAGCGGTAGATGATGGCGATCCAAGTTCCCCAATCCAAGACATTTGGAAAGGGAGTGTCCAAAGTCTTGCAGAAGTTTTCTCATTTGTAATAAGGAAAAAATAAAACAGTATAAGTAATCACTAATAAATATGTAAATGAAATGGTCTACGTCTACCAAGTAACATTATAGAAACTGCCAGTGCAGCTTTTTGTGACCACTTTTAATTTCTTTGGGGCATAGACTAAGCATTCCTTTTGTCAAAAATCAAAATTCTAGAGATCTGTAGTGCTCCAAGTGTGTGGTAGAATTATTTCTTAAATCTTAGTGATGAGTTAAGATTTCTGCGGTCATTTTTTGGGGCTCACCAGTCCTCTGTTTTAGTATATGTGCTTTTAGAGATGTTTTCTAGGACTAGTTTGTGCAGTGGAGGCTCTGTCAAAGCTGTTTAATTTCATGTCAAGTGATCTAAATTGAATATTTTTTTTACCTGACATCTTAGGATATTCATTTTCTTTTGTTTTAAAAGTGCTACTTTAGTGAATTAAAAATAAGTTTAGCATTTTTATCTTCATTATTAATTTTTTTATTTATTTGTAAAGTTTTGAAAAGGCCTTAATTTTGGGCTGGTATGACTTTACATTTTTTTTATCATGAGCTAGAATTAAGATAGAGATGGAGGAGGCACTATTTTGGTCATAATTGTACAGACTTTAATTTGATATGTCACAATACTATGTTGATGTTTTGTTTTTGAGGAGTCAAATTCTAAATTTTGATGTGTGATTTTGGAAATACTGTTTATACATTTTTTTTAAAAATGCATATGTTTTACTTGTGTTGTTGGTTACATCAGGTATTTAAGTTCGGATCTCAATAGGATCATATTTCTAATGCAGGAGTCAGACACAGCGTGTAAAAAATTAGTCCGTTTTTCACGGCCGAGAACCGCACAAATGTTTTCTAACAGTGATCCGTATGTAATCCATTTGCAATGCGAGGCTGTGATGTTCTCGCATCTAAGCATCCGTATGGTGATATTTTATCGCCGGCTTGCAAAATGGACATATAATGGATCCCGGACCAGAAAATCATGATTAAATAATGTGAAAACCTATTTATTGGCTCCACAAGTTCCATCCTACAAGCAAAAAAAATTGCGTGGTCTCCCACGCAATTTTGTTCACCAGAGTGGAAAAGCCGGCGCAGATATTTGTAGCCTGGGAAGGGTTTAATACCCACGGATCTTCCCAGGCTATGAATATCAGCCCACAGCTGTATATTTAGCTTTTACTGGCTATTCTAATAGAGGGACCCCCCCCCAAAAAGAATGACATGGGGGTCCCCCTATAATTAATAGCCAGAAAGGCCACGCAGACAGCTGCGGGCTAATATTCATAGCTTAGGAAGGGGCCATGGATAATGACACCCCATTCCCCCCCCCCCTCCCCTGGCTAAAATTACCCGTACCCAGCCACCCCATTAAAGGCGCCTGGGCTCCCGCGCAAGTTTCTTCGCCAGATAGAGAAAGCCAGTGACTGAGGGCAGATATTAATATTAATAGAAAGGGACCATTGTTATTGGGCCCCCCTGGCTAAAAACATCTGCTTACAGCCACCCCAGAAAAGACGCATCTGTAAAATGCGCCAAATCTGGCACTTAGCCTCTGTCTTCCCATTGCCCTGTTGCGGTGGCATATGGGTTAATCTCACCTTGCTATTATAAGGTGACATTAAGCCCGGTTAATAATGGAGGTGTCAATAAGACACCTATTCATTATTAACCCCTCTCTGACCTTAGGCCCAGGTCACCTCGACGGAATAGTATGTCTATCTGACCCTCGACGGGATAGTACGTCATATGTGATCAGCCGCGCTCACGGGGGGAGCGTGGCCGATCGCCTCCGGGTGTCAGCTGATTATCACAGCTGACATTCGGCACTATGTGCCAGGAGCAGTCAGACCATTCCTGGCACATTAACCCCCGGAACACTGCGATCAAATATTATCATAGAGTTCCGGCGGCATAGGGAAGCATCGTTGCTCCGAGGGTCTCCTACCTCCTCCTCCCTGCAGGCCCGTGTCCAAAATGGCTGCGGGGGGCCTTCCGGGTCCTGCAGGGAGGTGGGTTCCAAGCGCCTGCTCAGAGCAGGCGCCGGGAAGCCTCCCTGCACTGCCTGTCAGATCGCTGACCTGACACAGTGCATTGCAAAGTGTCAGATCAGCGATCTGTCACTATAATGTGATGTCTCCCCCCCCCCCCCCTAAAAAAAGAAAAAAAATATTGTTCCAATAAATACATTTCTTTGACTAAATAAAAAAAAAAAGCAAAACAATAAAAGTACGCATATTTGGTATCGCCACGTCCGTAACGACCCGACCTATAAAACTGTCCCACTAGTTAACCCCTTCAGCGATCACCGTAAATTTAAAAAAAAAAGGAAAAAAACGCTTTATTATCATACCGCCGAACAAAAAGTGGAATAACACGCGATCAAAAAGACAGCTATAAATAACCATGGTACCGCTGAAAATGTCATCTTGTCCCGCAAAAAACGAGCCGCCATACAGCAGCATCAGCAAAAAAATTAAAAAGATATAGTCCTCAGAATAAAGCGATGCAAAAATAATTTTTTATATAAAATCTATTTTATCGTATAAAAGCGCAAAAACATGATATAAATGAGGTATCGCTGTAATCGTACTGACCCGAAGAATATACTGTTTCACGTTTGATAAAATTGATAAAGCAGTTTTAAACACCCCCTCAAAAGAAATTCACGAATTGCTGGTTTTTGTTCATTGTGCCTCACAAATATCGGAATAAAAAGCGATCAAAAGTCACGTGCCCGAAAATGTTACCAATAAAAATGTCAACTTGCCCCGCAAAAAACAAGACTCATTTCTCCACGCAAGCAGAGGTCAACCTCCCCGAGGTCATTCATCCTTATGTTCACAGCCTTTTCACTAGGCACTGCTCCTAATAGCCAGTTTCCTACTCCACACTGATGAGGGGCAAATACCCCGAAACAGCTGTCTGTGGATGGATACCATGTTTGGCATAGGTGGTTTTCCTTTATTGGATGTTTTCCTTTATTGGATGCTGCCCTTCCCGTGGTTGTTCCTTCCCGGGGAAAGGCCTGGCTATTCATTGCTTGCGTTGAGAAACACGTGATGGTGTCTCCGCAGCTTCTTTACATGCATTTGCATATTTCCCATAAGGGATGGGGGCCGTGTTCTGGATCACTGCGTTGAGAAACACGTGATGGTGTCTCCGCGGTGTTGGATGTTTTGGTCTCCCCGAGGTCATTCATCCTTATGTTCACTTGACTGTACAGGTGACAGGTATGGGATATTGTTGCTTTTTTATTTTTAACTTCTTTTTTTGCAGAAGAACGAGGGCTTCGCTTGGCTTGAGAATGTAATAAAGATGGAAAACCTGTGTGTGTGTGTATTGCCCAATGGTGTGGTGACGTTTCGGATGTAATATCCTTTCTCAAGCCTTGAGAAAGGATATTACGGGCAATAATCTCCTTTTTTTTTTTTTTTTTTTTTTTTTTTTCATTTATTTGTGCTGTTTTCCCTTTTTTATTCTATCATTGGAAACCATTGGACTACTGGTTGGGAAAGCTTTGCATGTCATCTAAGGTAACACTTGATGCTGTATATATATATATATATATATATATATATATATATATATATATATATATATATATATATATATATATATATATATATATATATATATATATATATATATATTTATTTATTATAGAGGAAAATTGCATTGGTTCCCTTGAAACTGAATTACCCAGCTGATGAAAGTACCACAGCATGCTGTTATTTTTTCTGGTAAAATGACATGTTACTCATCTGGCTCTGCCGTTATTTATGGTTTTCATATAACTGAACTGCAATATTTGAACCGATGTGAAAATAGCTCAAGTCTGTAGAGTGTCCTGGATGTTATGAGTGGGCCATTTATGGCACGTAAATGCGTTTTATAGCTGCATAGCATTTATTTGACAAGTCATTTAGCCTTTGATTTATTTTCAGATGAATTGAGAAAAATGCAAGAGCAAATGAAGAAATTGCAGGAAAAGCTTCAGCAGACTGGTATTGCCCAATCACCAAGCTCTGTATCACAAGGGAAAACGCCGAATAACAAAACTAAGGCATCAGGTAAGATGCATTTATTATGGCAAGGTTCTCCTTGGACGTTCAATCTGGAATTCCTCTTGTGGTTTATTTGTAAAGCTTCTGGTAAAATCTTTATTTACCCCGCATTTTAACTTTTCTTACCTCCTATAGTTTTCTCCCAAGCTACTTCTAATGCTATTGCTGCTGCTAAATAGAAATTATGGTTCATGATAGTTTTCTTTGTGTGTTTTGTTTTTTGTTTTTTTAGTTTTGTTTAACTGTATTCATAATGGCTTTTGATTTTTCCTCTTCTGGACTAATCGAGGTCACACTGCCTTGTGTAGCCATTAGTTAACCCTTTAAAAATGCCTTGCATAACAATGATTTTAGACCATTCTTTCTTTTTTTCTTTTTTTTTTTTTTTTAAAGCCGCAAAACCACAATGCAGTCCTTTGAAGGAAAGGAATGTCCCACTTTTGCGTGAATCCAGTGACTTTGCTGCTCAGCTGGGAAGCTCACAGACATCTAATGGAAAAATTCAAGCTGCTCCCAAAAGAAAGTTGGCTATGTCAGGTAAATGCAAAAAAGAAATCTGATAACATTAGCATATCAAAGTTTAATATATAGTTCTTTAAAGCTACCGTAATTTATCCACAATGTAAGGTCACTTTCACAACACTGAGTATTTGACGAGCTTTTGATGTTGCAGCATTTCTGTATTTATTAGCTAAATTAGGTCACTAAGTTTGAGGGCTTTTTTTTTTTACTTGTATTTTTCTCTATTGCTTTTTTGGGGGACACAGGAAACCCTAGGTGTATGCTGCTGCTGCCACTAGGAGGCTGACACTATGCACAAAAAAGTTAGCTCCCCCTCTGCAGTGTACACCCCACTGACTGGCACTAGGATAATCAGTTTAGCTTACTGTCAGTAGGAGGTGGACACGGGTCTTTCACTAGATCAAATCCCACGCATGCGCACCGACTCTGGGCATACAGACCCAGCTTCATGTCAGATATTCCAGATATGGTGGGGGACACACTGACACGCATAGTGTGCGCACTCACACGTCATGTAGGCGCTGACTCAGAGCGCCGCCGGCGCGTGTGCACATCTGACGTGAAGCAGGGTCTGTGCACCCAGAATCAGTGCACATGCCCGGAGAGCAGATGGGCAGCGCGCATGTGCGGGATTTGATATGTGGTTGCCGTGACTTCGGGCCAGTCACGGCAATCAATGCAATGCTGCGGGCATGCATAATTTCAAAACCACACTGACTGATCTGTGACTGAAAAGATAGTCACCACCCCCATGACGGAACGAAGATTCCCTCACATTCCTTTTCTAAAGCTATAAAGTGTTTTATGAACTTAATGCTTGGTGATTTTATTTGACAAAAGCATGTTAGTGATGCACATTGCTTCACCAGCAAGCGCATTGGGACCAGTTTAATAGCTAAAAACGAGGTGACCAGTTCCCTTTAAGTTTAAATGTTAGTCTCTTTAAAATATTGAACTGCAATCGTCATCATGGGCAGCACGGTTGCTCGGTGTTTAGCACTGTTGCTTTTCAGCACTGGGGTCCCAGGTTCATATCCCACCAATGACAAAATCTGCTAGAAGTTTGTTGTCCCTGTGTTTGCGTGGGTTTCCTCTGGGTTCCCCAGTTTCCTCTCACACTCCAATACATACTGATAATGAATATAGATTGTGATCCCCACTGAGGACGACATCTGATTTTATGTGAACTTCCTGTACAAAAATCACTTTTGTCATTCTTTTGCAGAAAATAAAAGTCCGCCTCTTGCTCAAACACCCAGTTTTACATGTCAGTTAGGAAAATCTTGCAAGCCAAGCCCAGTCTCTGCATCACCAGTGAACTCTAGTGGATCTCCCCTCATCCCACAAGTTTGTGTTGAGAGGTTCTCTGGTCTACGGCTCAGGTAATACCTTTGTTTTTTGGTTTTCTTGGGAATTGTGTTTAACTTTATATTAGCATGGTAATTCTATTGCCTTACATGGGCGACTTTAGCTTGGATATGAAGAAAAAGTATAAGGGAATGACTTCTCCACTTCTTGACAAACATTGATAAACTTTGCTCTAGACTGGATGAATTCACTTTCTTTTCTTTAAATTAAAGAAAATCCAGAGTTTCATCCTCTGAAATGGAAAGGAAAATGGATGGAAGGAAGCTGATCCGACTGTTTCAGCTGAAGAACAAAATTGCCACAGAAAAGTTAGAGGATCAAGATTGGGTGACCTTTGGTGTAATTGTAAAGAAGATGACCCCACAAAGTTCTAATAACGTAAGTATTGGTTTGCAAAGACTGTGATGGAGAGTCTGTTTGAATTTTTTTGTTTTTAGGGTTAGTGTTAAAGGGCCACTGTCACCCCCCTCCAGCCGTTATAAACTAAAAGAGCCACCATGTGCAGCAGTAATTCTGCATTCTAACAAGGTGGCTCTTTTAGTTTTAGGTTCAAGTATACCCCAAATAAAGCGTTTTTATACTTAGCCACAATTCCTGTCTCTAGCCAGGGAGGCGGGTCCTCACTCCCCAGCTTGGCCAGCTCCTCTGCCGTCACTCACATCTTCCTGCGCCGCCCCCTCAGCGCTGTTATAGTTTCAAAACCGGCGCCTGCGCTGTGTACTGGTGTCCTGCGCAGACGCAGTAAGCTCTGGCCGTCTGATGTAATGGCTGATACCAGAGAACAAAAGACATCCACAGAAAACCAGGATGGATCTGCTGCACAGCAAATAGCTGTAGGACCTGCGATGACGTCACTGCCATGTGATTAGGGCAGTCACATGGCAGTGACATCATCGCAGGTCCTACAGCTATTTGCTGTGCAGCAGATCCATCCTGGTTTTCTGTGGATGTCTTTTGTTCTCTGGTATCAGCCATTACACAGAATATTGTGAGCTTACTGCGTCTACGCAGGACACCAGTACACAGCGCAGGCGCCGGTTTTGAAACTATAACAGCGCTGAGGGGGCGGCGTCGAAAGCGCAGGAAGATGTGAGTGACTGCAGAGGAGCTGGCCAAGCTGGGGAGTGAGGACCCGCCTACCTGGCTAGAGACAGGAATTGTGGCTAAGTATAAAAATGCTTTATTTGGGGTATACTTGAACCTAAAACTAAAAGAGCCACCTTGTTAGACTGCAACATTACTGCTGCACACGGTGGCTCTTTTAGTTTATAATGGCTGGAGGGGGGTGACAGTGGCCCTTTAAATACAATCGTATATCCTTTGTTGGTATGGTATATAATGCCTGCCATATATTTGTCTTACTTTTAGGGCAAAACTTTCAGTATTTGGCGGCTGAATGACTTGAAGAATCTGGATGCATGCGTGTCTTTGTTTTTGTTTGGTGATGTACACAAAGAGCACTGGAAAACAGAACAAGGAACGGTTATTGGTATCCTGAATGCTAATCCAATGAAGCCAAAAGAGGGATCAGATGATGTGAGTTACTATTTTCCCTACAACCTCATTTCTTGTGGACTGCTTGATTTTGAGAGAGTCCTATTTTGCTAAGTCAAGATATTGGATAGCATCACATTGTTCAAAGATTTTAATATTTTGACAGAGCACTAAAGTGAAATAAACAGGAATATTTTTTTCTCCTTCGCCTCATTGGGGACACAGGACCGTGGGTGTTATGCTGCTGCCAGTAGGAGGACACTAAGCAATTACACAATAAAATAACGCCTCCTCTGCCGTATACACCCTCTTCTGGCTCTATCCTGAACCAGTTCTTGCTTAGTGTTTGTAGGAGGCACTAGGGTCTGGTTTTGGACCCCGACTTTCTTATTTCCCCCCCCCCCCCCCCTTTTTTTTTTTTTTTTCCACTGATTGATCGGGCGACGGGGCCATTCAAGGTCCCGATCTCCCAAAAACATCAGCAGGCGGGAACGCGGAGTGTCGCCTCCACGTACCCCTCCTGCCACCTTCGTGTCAGACTGGGCTCTCATAGGGGCGATTGATACCTTTTTTTTTTTTTTTTTTTTTTTTACTCAAATATTTTTTAAGTATAAAATTCCAATAAAACATTTGACCTTAATACATGTATTTCCCCAACATTAACCCCCCCTTACCCACCCCTCCTTACCATTTAGACAGCTCATGCTCTTCTCAATATGTCTTGTAACAGTATATACATTATCAGTATGTAGTGTCTTCCGTTTTGAACATATAGACCATTATTGTATAGGCGAAACCACCTCAGGCCTTTCTTCCCTTAATCTCCTCCTACCCCAATTCCAGCCAATACGTCCTCAATTTATCATACAAAACCATCTTTCCTCTTTTCTGATACACTCCCTTTTCCAGGGCAATGGCTGACATTCGCAGTCTGTGGCCCCAGCGCTCCCAACTCTGCTCACAGTGAGTACGGCCATTTCAGTGGGAGGGAGGACTCCTTACCTCCCTCCCCCGGGGTCCTGTGTTGATGTCTGAGCCCCCGGGGTGATAGGCACCTGGCCCAATGCTTCGCCATGGCCATTAAGGCCTGTCAGCCTCCCCGCCTGCAGCCGCTGTCCTCACAGCTGGCTGCAGCTGCCTCCATGGCCACGGCTGTCTCCAGCTGCCGCCGTCCTGACTGCGGCCCTCTCCACCCACTGTGGCTGTGGTCGTTACCGCTAGCCGTGGCCGTCTCCATCTCTGCGGCTCTAATTTAGTCCCTGGCTTCTGCCCGAGGTAGGCCCGATCCCGCCCACCCAGCGGGCTCTGCCCTGCCCACCCGGCCAGCACCGCCCCCACTTTAGCTCTCTCTATGGGATCCTGAGTAGCCCTGCTTTCCCGGGACGCTGCATTATGCAGCCACGGCCCCCCGGGCCTTCTCTCCCCCCACTTTTTCTCGCGCTGAATTAACTCTCGTGGTTTTCTTCCTGAAGCAAAAGTACTGCGGACGCCGTTGTCAACTCCGGGCACCGCAGCAGGCGACTTCTCTGGGGGCACGGACGTAGGACTCAGAACCTAGGTAAGCTAGCCGCTTAACCCCTACATGGAAGTCGCACATATCTTAACCCCTCCACCGCAGGCACACCGCTTAACCCTTCACGGAGGCCTCCTACCTGTGGTAGCATCCCATTTTACAATATGTCTCAATCAAAAGCTACTAAAAGAGCTGATAACGTTCACACAGTGGTGTATGCCGCATGTGCCTCATGCAATGTCTCTCTACCTCGGAGGCCCCCTTACCCGTTTTGTACAACTTGTGATGCCTCAGGCCCCCAGGAGCCCCCCGCTACTGTAGAACACAGCTGTGCCAGCCTCCCAGAATGGGCCTCTTCCTTGACTCAGTCCATGGCTTCTCTCACCAAGGACTTAGAGTCCTTTCGTGATTCCTCTTCAAGCCAGAGCATCTCCCTTCCCTCTGTAGAGGGCCCCTCAGCCACACAAGAGCCTTCCTCAGACGTGGGCAGGACGGCCACAAAAAGGACACATTCTTCTAGAAAACGTACCCATGACCCGTCCCCATGGAACTCAGATGCCTCTGCATCTGGTAGCTCTGTGTCTCGTTCCCCCTCACCAGGGGATAGCAGCGAACACGACTCAGAATATGAGTCAGATGAGGACCCAGACCCGGACTCCCTGAGTTCCAGGAGTCTATAGATTCTCTCATCGAGGCTGTTAATCACGCTATGAAATTAGACTAAGAACCCGGTACTAATCCGGATCACCCAGTGTCTTTTAAAAGAACAAAATGTCCTCACAGGGACAGGAGTGGACGGAGTCACCTGCAGTAGATCCACCCATATCGAGACTTGATGCAAAAACTCTACTATCTCTGGCTGACAGATCTTCCATTAAAAATCTCACTGATCGTCAAATTGACAACCTGGCCAGGTCGGTTTTCGAGGCTGCAGGAGCAACACTATTCCCTTCATTCGCCACCACTTGGGTAGCTAGAGCTATGGTAACCTGGGCAGAGGCCATAGCACCAGTAGGGACAATAGCCTGCTGCCCGAGGTGACCAGTCTCGCCTACCAGATCGCCCGAGCAGGGGATTACGTAGTTCATGCTTCCCTAGATACACTTGCGGCCGCAAACGCCGTGACCATCAGGAGAGCATTGTGGCTCCGAGAATGGCGGGCAGACTCCGCTTAAAAGAAATCTGACTCCCTGCCGTTCCAGTACGGGCGTTTGTTCGGAGATAAACTCGATCAGATTATCTCAGATGCTACTGTTGGAAAAAGCAAATTCCTCCCTCAGCATAGGCCTAGTCGCCCCTTTTGCAACCAATCCCAGGCTCGCGTCTGACCTTTTCGCAGTACCACAGGCTGGTCATCCACAGCCCCTTCCGCTGGTTCGTCTCGCCCCCCACGCAGAGGCAGGGGTTCGCAACCTTCTTTCAGACCTTCTAACTCCTGGAGAAACAGATCTCCCCGATCTAGACCCAAAAGTGCCCCTTCCCGTAAATTCTCTTCTTATTGACTTGTTGCCCTCCGCGACAGAGCAGTCATCGTTCCAGTTCCTCCTGAGGAAAGGTTCAAGGGCTTTTACTCGAACCTCTTTGTCGTCCCAAAGAAGGAGGGAACCATGCGTCCCATTCTAGACCTAAAGTTGTTGAACAGATTTGTGTCAGTGCGCTACTTCATGATGAATCCCTTCGCTCCGTAATCGCTTCTCTGGAGACAGGGGAATAACTTGCGTCAATTGACATCAAAGATGCATATCTTCGCATTCCAATCTTCGAAAGTCATCAAAGATTTCTATGCTTTGCGGTCGGAGAAGAACATTTTCAATTCACTGCTCTGCCCTTCGGGCTCACCACCGCGCCCAGAGTATTCACAAAAGTCATGGCAGCCATCATGTCTATTTTACACTCCTGGGGCGTGGTGATTCTACCCTACCTGGATGATCTTCTCATGAATGGTCCGTCCTTTCGGGCTTGCGCAGAGAGCGTCAGTGTTGCCATCGACACTCTGTCTTGACTAGGTTGACTAGTGAACCTGGAAAAATCTTCCATTCCAGCGAATCCCCCTCTTTGGGGATGATCTTGGACACTTCCCGAGGGTAGGTAATTCTCCCTCTGGAAAAGATTTCCTCTATAATCATGGGAGCCAGTTGCTATCGCTTGGCCGCTTTCACTCTCTGCTTTTCGCCATGCAGGTCCTTGGGAAAATGGTGGCATCCATCGACAAGGTGCCTATTTTCACCTCCGTCCCCTGCAGCAGGCTTTGATATCAGCCTGGGACAAGAATCCAGCCTCCTTGGGTCGCCGCGTTCCCCTGGCACCCAGGATCAGGCGGTCTCTCAGGTGGTGGACAGCAAAGTCGTCATTGGATCAGGGAAGGTAATTTCTCCCTGTACACTGGCTGGTAGTGACCACCGACACCAGCCTCTTCGGTTGAGATGCGATCTTTCGTCACTACACGGCTCACAGACGTTGGTCTACTCAGGAAGCCAACCTTCCAATCAATATCCTCGACATCCGAGCGAATAAAACTAGCTCTTCATCAATTCCATCACCTTTTGACCGGACGTGCTGTCCAGATCCAATCCGACAACGCCACGGCTGTGGCGTTCATCAATCGCCAGGGAGGCACGCGAAGCAGAAGAGCGATGATCGAAGTGGCGCACATTCTACATTGATTTGTCTTGGCCCAATCGCTCATCTCCGCAGTTCATATTCCGGGAGTTGAGAATTGGGCAGAGGACTTTCTCAGCCGCCAGGGCATAACCTCAGGGGAGTGATCTCTTCACACGGAAGTCTTTCATCAGATTTGCCAGTGTTGGGGCACTCCAGATGTGGACCTCATGGCCTCCAGGCTGAACGCCAAGGTTCCGGCATTCCTAGCTTGATCCTGCGATCCGTTAGTCATCGGCTCGGATGCTCTAGTACTTCCATGAAGCCAATTTCGCCTCCCTTACATCTTTACACCACTTCCGCTGATCTCAAGGGTCATCTGGAAAATCAAAGCGGAAGGCATTCCGGTGATCCTCGTCGCTCCAGACTGGCCATGCCGAGCTTGGTATGCGGAGCTAGTACATCTAGTCGCCGACGTTCCCTGGCGTTACTGGATCGTCCGGATCTACTCTCAAAGGGACCCATTTGCCACCAGAACTCGAGGGTGCTGAGTTTAACAGCCAGGCCATTGAATCCAGGATCCTAGCCCAGGCCGGGTTCTTGCATGAAGTGGCATCTACCATGATCAACGCTAGGAAGCCTGTTTCCATGCGTATTTACCATCGCGTTTGGAAAACGTTTTTCTCATGGTGCAAAGATGAGGGTCGTTCCCCGTTGGTGTTTTCCATCCCCCCCATTCTGGATTGGATTCAGGCCTTGCGCTGGCCTCTCTCAAGGGCCAAATTTCTGCTATATCCGTCCTCTTCCAGCGACGGATAGCGTCCAAGCCACAGGTTAAGACCTTCATACAGGGAGTTTCGCAACTTGTCCCTCCATACAAGATGCCTTTGGGACCTTAAGGTGGTCCTCAGTACCTTACAAGAGACTTCCTTTGAGCCAATACAGGATGTTACGCTCTCTCTTTTGACCGGACGTGCTGTCCAGATCCAATCCGACAACGCCACGGCTGTGGCGTTCATCAATCGCCAGGGAGGCATGCGAAGCAGAAGAGCGATGATCGAAGTGGCGCACATTCTACATTGATTTGTCTTGGCCCAATCGCTCATCTCCGCAGTTCATATTCCGGGAGTTGAGAATTGGGCAGAGGACTTTCTCAGCCGCCAGGGCATAACCTCAGGGGAGTGATCTCTTCACACGGAAGTCTTTCATCAGATTTGCCAGTGTTGGGGCACTCCAGATGTGGACCTCATGGCCTCCAGGCTGAACGCCAAGGTTCCGGCATTCCTAGCTTGATCCTGCGATCCGTTAGTCATCGGCTCGGATGCTCTAGTACTTCCATGAAGCCAATTTCGCCTCCCTTACATCTTTACACCACTTCCGCTGATCTCAAGGGTCATCTGGAAAATCAAAGCGGAAGGCATTCCGGTGATCCTCGTCGCTCCAGACTGGCCATGCCGAGCTTGGTATGCGGAGCTAGTACATCTAGTCGCCGACGTTCCCTGGCGTTACTGGATCGTCCGGATCTACTCTCAAAGGGACCCATTTGCCACCAGAACTCGAGGGTGCTGAGTTTAACAGCCAGGCCATTGAATCCAGGATCCTAGCCCAGGCCGGGTTCTTGCATGAAGTGGCATCTACCATGATCAACGCTAGGAAGCCTGTTTCCATGCGTATTTACCATCGCGTTTGGAAAACGTTTTTCTCATGGTGCAAAGATGAGGGTCGTTCCCCGTTGGTGTTTTCCATCCCCCCCATTCTGGATTGGATTCAGGCCTTGCGCTGGCCTCTCTCAAGGGCCAAATTTCTGCTATATCCGTCCTCTTCCAGCGACGGATAGCGTCCAAGCCACAGGTTAAGACCTTCATACAGGGAGTTTCGCAACTTGTCCCTCCATACAAGATGCCTTTGGGACCTTAAGGTGGTCCTCAGTACCTTACAAGAGACTTCCTTTGAGCCAATACAGGATGTTACGCTCTCTCTTTCATGGAAAGTTGCCTTTCTTGTGGTAATAACATCCATCAGACGGGTCTCTGAACTGGCGTCTTTTTCGTGCAAACCTCCGTTTCTGATTTTCCACCACGAGAAGGTGGTGCTCAGGACGTCACCGTCCTTCCTGCCTAAAGTCGTCTCGGCTTTTCATCTGAATGAAGACATGGTTCTGCCCTCGTTCTGTCCAGCTCCAGTTCACCATACTGAGAACGCTTTTCACACTTTGGACCTGGTTAGGGCTCTCAGAAAGTATATTTCCAGAACAGCATCTTTCCGCAAATCGGATGCCCTTTTTGTGCTTCCGGAAGGTCACAGAAAAGGTCTGCCTGCTTCTAAGGCCACGATAGCCAGATGGATTCATTCAGTGATCCAAGAAGCTTAACGTGTCAAAGGTCAGCCTATCCCGGCAGGGATTAAGGGTACCGTCACACAGTACCATTTACATCGCTACGACGGCACGATTTGTGACGTCGTAGCATCGTATAATTATCGCTCCAGCGTCGTAGACTGCGGTCACACGTTGCAATCACGGCGCTGGAGCGATGCCGAAGTCCCCGGGTAACCAGGGTAAACATCGGGTTACTAAGCGCAGGGCCGCGCTTAGTAACCCGATGTTTACCCTGGTTACCAGCGTAAACGTAAAAAAAAACAAACAGTACATACTTACATTCCGGTGTCTGTCCCCCGGCGTTCTGCTTCTCTCCACTGTGTAAGCGCCATAGCCGGAAAGCAGAGCGGTGACGTCACCGCTGTGCTCGCTTTCCGGCTTGCCGGCGCTCACAGTGCAGAGAAGCTGAGACGCCGGAGGACAGACACCGGAATGTAAGTATGTACTGTTTGGTTTTCTCCTACGTATCATTGGGGGACACAGGACGAATGGGTGTTATGCTGCTGCCACCAGGAGGACACTAAGTTAAACACACACAAAAGATTAACTCCTCCCCTGCAGTATACACCCACGGGCTGGAGAATCCGGAGCCAGTTCTTACTTAGTGTCTCAGGAGGCACTTGGGTCCTCAGGACCCCACCAATTTTTAATTTAACGGAGAGAAGGGGGCGACAGGCAAATTTTCAGCTCTGATCTCCCCCGCACCAACAACGGGCAAGTACATGGAGCGTTCCTCCTGTATCCTTTCCCGCGACGATGGATGCCAGCCCTGGCTCACTTTTCAGTGTGGCGACGGTTCCTTAGCGTTCCGATCTCCCTCCCTCCCTCTCAGGCGACCACGGGGACTAATCATCCACCTAAGTTTCCTGGAGCCAGGGCACAGCCGGACAGAATGACATGGCGTCCGTGCAGCCGCCCACTGCATCACCACTGAATATAGCGGACGACGCATGGCGGCAGAAGCTCTCCACCCTCTCCCTACCAAGGTGAAGGTGGATGGAGCATTGGTTCCATCGCACAGGGTAAGTGCGGGGGCCGACGAGCTGACAGGGGGGGGCCCCTTACTCTCTTACTAATGCGGCTCTGCAGCCGCGGGGCAGCGTTATAATTCTGAGGGGGCACGGCGGTCTTTCCGGCGCTCCGTTGGCGCGGTGGCACCTCGGCCCGGTCCGGACTCCAGCGCCCGCCTACATGCACGCCTACGTCCGCCCAAGACACGCCCCCTCCCTGGGCGCTTCTCGCTCCCGAGAAGCGCCCTTCTCACATCTCGGCGGCCATCTTGGACCAGGAAGTGCGCTGGCGGCTTTGCAGCAACGCAGTGCACAGGACATCAGGATCTCCCTGCCAGGCCACCGCAGAACTTTGGTGAGACGCACTCAGTAGGATTGTCTCCCCCCCCTGCCAGTACGCTCACTTAATCACAAATATGTCACAGTCTAAGCAAAAACGGACTGGAAAGACCCACTCCGTTATTTTTGCTGTGTGCACCTCCTGCAAGGTATCTCTGCCCCGAGGTCACACTGACCCGCTGTGCACCGCCTGCGAAATGTCGGCGGCTCAGGTTACTCCGGCCTCTGACCCGGAATGTAGCGAGCCTAGTACCCCCGCATGGGCGTCCTCCCTCGCTCGATCTGTGGCATCCTTGGAAAGGACGATACAGTCTCTCCGTGAGCCGTCCCTTAGCCAGGGCACTTCCACGGATGATATAACGCGGTCTAAGAACCCCTCTCGGCCTAGAGGTCGTACCGTTTCCAGAAGCCCTCACTCATCCAAAAAGAGGTCCAGGGTAATATCTCCGGTCCGGGATCAGCCTTCCGGCTCAGAGAGCGAAGTCTCTCGTCACTCATCCCCGACTCATAGCAGAGAATCCCTCCTGGACGACGCGTCCAACGCGTCCTGTTCCCCAGAGTATCATCACGATCAAGAGACTTTAGATTCTCTCATAGACTCTGTAAGTCAGACACTACAGTTAGAGGAGGAAACCCCGTCCAAGGCGGTTCATCCCGTATCATTCGGGCGAACCACAAAGGCTCATAAATTTTTTCCTACGCACCCTCAATTCAAGGACATAGTCGATCACCATAGAGTCCGTCCGGATAAACGTTTCTCAGGACAGAAGGCTATGCAATTGAAGTATCCGTTTGCTCAGGACCTAGCTAGGGACTGGTCTCAGTCACCCTCCGTGGACCCGCCAGTGTCGCGGCTAGCCACCAAGGCGGTTCTATCCTCCTCTGAGGGTGCGTCCATCAAGCATCCCACTGATAGACAAATTGAACAGATGGCTCGCTCGGCCTTTGAAGCCTCCTCGGCTTCTCTCTTTCCCTCTTTTGCCGTCACGTGGGTTGCAAAAGCTATGTCCCATTGGGCCGAGTCTTTATCCTCTACAGCACTACGTGCCGACTTACCCCCAGAGATTTCACACCTGGCCACTCAGATCGCTAGAGCGGGGGACTTCGTAGTTTCCGCATCCTTAGACGCGGCCAACTGTGCCTCACAGGCAGCGGCCAATGCTGTCACGATCCGCAGATCCCTTTGGCTCAGGGACTGGAAAGCGGACTCGGGATCCAAAAAATCCCTCACGTCTCTTCCATACCAGGGCGAACGCCTATTTGGGGACAAACTAGACAAAATAATCGCAGACTCCACAGGAGGAAAGAGCAAATTCCTTCCCCAGCAACGAACTTTTCGTCCCTTTCGCAACCAACAGGGCCGAGGCCGATATTTCCGTTTCGGCTCCAATTGGTCCAATCCCTCCTCCGCGCCACCCGGCGTCGGGAGAGGTCAGCGCAAGGACAGAGCCTCCCAGCCCTCTTACAAACCTTCTCCCACTTGGAGAGGCAGACCCAGACAACAGGGATTCCGAGGGTCCAGACCTAACAGGTCTCCACCTCAATGACTCTTGGCAAACGCCGAAGGACACCGACAGAGTAGGCGGCCGCCTACTCTTCTTTCGGGACGCGTGGCTCTCGGTAGTTCCCGACCGATGGGTCCGCGACCTAGTGTCCTCCGGTTACAAGATAGAGTTTGTCTCTCTTCCCCCATCTCGTTTCTTCCAGTCCCCTCCTCCCAGAGCAAGGGTCTGTCAGTACTTCCAGGCCATAAGGTCGCTATGGGAAGACGGGGTCATCATCCCGGTACCTCAGAACGAGAGGTACCAAGGTTTCTATTCCAATCTTTTCATCGTACCAAAAAAGGACGGCTCAGTACGTCCAATATTAGACCTCAAGCTTCTCAACAAGTACGTCCGCGTACATCGATTCCGTATGGAGTCCCTCCGCTCGGTAATTGCCTCTCTGGAAGAGGGCGAGTTCCTTGCATCTCTGGATGTTCAGGACGCTTACCTGCACATTCCCATCCTACCGTCTCATCAGCGTTTCCTCCGCTTCGCGGTCCAGGGGCACCATTTCTAGTTTGTCGCCCTACCCTTCGGGCTGGCCACCGCTCCTCGGGTATTCACCAAGGTCATGGCAGCTGCCGTGGCCATTCTCCATGCTCGAGGCATAGTGGTGTTGCCCTACTTGGACGACATTCTCATAAAAGGCTCCTCTTTTCGATCCTGCTCAGAAGCAGTAGACGTCACCATAAATACCTTTTTGCGCCTGGGTTGGAAAATCAACTTCAAGAAATCTTCCCCAGTCCCGGCTCAAACCATATCCTACCTGGGGATGATCCTAGACTCCTCTCAGGGTCTAGTACTCCTACCTCCGGAAAAGGTATCCACGCTACAGAGAGAAGTCCGAAAGCTTACCCAACCTCGCCCTCACTCCCTACGCTTCTCCATGAGGGTACTCGGCAGGATGGTGGCGGCAATGGAGGCAGTGCCTTTTGCTGTATTTCACCTCCGTCCCCTACAGCACGCCCTTCTAGCAGTATGGGACAGGAATCCTGCCTCGCTCGACCGCCGTCTCCTGCTCTCTCGCCCAATCAGGCAGTCCCTCAGGTGGTGGACCAAGAGGTCCTCCCTGACTCGGGGGAAGTCTTTCCTTCCGGTGCACTGGCTGGTTGTCACAACGGACGCCAGTCTCTTCGGCTGGGGTGCTGTGTTCCAGCGCCACTCGACTCAGGGTCGCTGGTCCCCGCAGGAATCCCAGCTGCCCATCAACATCCTAGAGATTCGGGCAATCAGACTGGCACTCCGCCATTTTCATCCGTTTCTTTCCGGCCGCGCGGTCAGAGTCCAGTCCGACAACGCCACTGCGGTAGCCTACATCAACCGCCAAGGGGTCACTCGCAGCAAAGCGGCCATGGTCGAGGTAACGCTCATTCTCCGCTGGGCCGAGACCAACCACTCCATACTTTCAGCAGTTTACATCCCAGGTGTGGAAAACTGGGAAGCGGACTTTCTCAGTCGCCACAGCCTCGATCCCGGAGAGTGGTCTCTTCATCCCGCAATCTTTCACCAGATATGCTCTCGATGGGGGACTCCGGACGTGGATCTAATGGCATCTCACCTCAATTGCCAGGTTCCCGTCTTCATGGCCAGGTCTCACGACCCCTCAGCTTTCGGAGCCGATGCTCTCGTCCTCTCATGGCAGGGTTTCAGACTCCCATACATCTTTCCCCCAATTCCCCTTCTGGCAAAGGTAATCAGGAAGGTCAGGGCAGAACGGATTTCAGTAATTCTCATCGCTCCGGACTGGCCGCGCAGGACATGGTACGCCGAGATGGTGCAACTGGTCTCAGACGTACCTTGGAGGCTGCCGAGCCGCGCAGACCTCCTGTCTCAAGGGCCCATTTACCACCCGAACTCAGAGGCCCTGTGTTTAACGGCGTGGCCGTTGAGTCCTGGGTACTGAGGCAGAAGGGTCTGCCCCAGACGGTTATATCTACCATGCTCCGCGCACGCAAGTCTTCTTCCATGCGCATCTACCACCACGCCTGGAAGGTATACTTCGCCTGGTGCAGGGATCGGGGACGTTTCCCCCTCCAATTTTCTATTCCTCACATTTTGGAATTCCTCCAATCAGGCGTAGACTTGGGCCTTGCCCTCAGTTCTCTTAAGGGCCAAATTTCTGCTCTCTCGGTTCTTTTCCAGAGAAGGATTGCAAACAGACTGCAAGTCAAGACTTTCATCCATTGAGTTTCTCATATGGTTCCGCCTTACAGAATGCCCTTGGAACCATGGGACCTGAATCTGGTCCTCTGTGCTCTTCAAGAGCCCCCTTTTGAGCCCTTGCATGAGGTGTCCTTGCTGCTCTTGTCGTGGAAAGTTGCCTTCCTCGTGGCTGTCACGTCTATTAGACGTGTCTCTGAGCTGGCAGCTCTGTCTTGCCAACCTCCTTTCCTCGTGTTCCACCAGGACAAGGTAGTTCTACGGACATGTCCGTCTTTTCTTCCGAAGGTCGTTTCCTCCTTCCATCTTAATGAGGAGATTGTCCTTCCCTCACTGTGCCCTGCTCCTTCTCACCGCACGGAAAGGGCTCTCCACACTCTGGACTTAGTGAGGGGTCTCAGACGTTATGTCTCCAGAACTGCGTCTCTCCGTAGGTCAGACGCCTTGTTCGTTCTTCCGGAAGGGCCACGGAAGGGACTTCCCGCTTCCAAGGCCTCCATTGCCAAGTGGATTCGTTCCGCCATCCAAGAGTCCTACCGTGTCAAGGGTCACGCCGCACCTCCGGGGATCAAGGCTCATTCTACCCGGTCAGTCGGCGCGTCCTGGGCCATCCGGCACCAGGCATCGGCAGCGCAGGTCTGCAAGGCTGCTACATGGTCCAGCCTGCATACATTCACGAAGCACTACCATGTGCACTCTCAGGCCTCGGCAGACGCGTCCGTCGGTAGGCGAATCCTACAAGCGGCAGTGTCTCATCTGTAGCTCGTAGGCACGCACAGCATTTATAACTTCTTGTTGCCCACCCAGGGACTGCTTTGGGACGTCCCATTCGTCCTGTGTCCCCCAATGATACGTAGGAGAAAAGGAGATTTTTGTGTACTCACCGTAAAATCTTTTTCTCCGAGTCAATCATTGGGGGACACAGCACCCTCCCTGTTAGCCTAGTTTGGCTCGGTTATTCTTTTCAGTCGGTGTTTTGACTGTAACATGTTTACTGTTATTATCTGGTTTACTCCTACTGCTTTGTTACCGAACTGGCTCCGGATTCTCCAGCCCGTGGGTGTATACTGCAGGGGAGGAGTTAATCTTTTGTGTGTGTTTAACTTAGTGTCCTCCTGGTGGCAGCAGCATAACACCCATTCGTCCTGTGTCCCCCAATGATTGACTCGGAGAAAAAGATTTTACGGTGAGTACACAAAAATCTCCTTTTTTTACGTTTACGCTGGTAACCACGGTAAACATCGGGTTACTAAGCGCGGCCCTGCGCTTAGTTACCCGATGTTTACCCTGGTTACAAGCGAACACATCGCTGGATCGCTGTCACACACAACGATCCAGCGATGTCAGCGGGTGATCAAGCGACGAAAGAAAGTTCCATACGATCTGCTTCGACGTACGTTTCTCAGCAGGGTCCCTGATCGCTGCTGCGTGTCAGACACTGCGATATCGTATGGATATCGCTAGAACGTCACGAATCGTACCGTCGTAGCGATCAAAATGGCACTGTGTGACGGTACCCTAAGGCACACTCCACTCGGTCAGTGGGGGTTTCCTGGGCCGTTCGGCACCAGGCATCCGCACAGCAAGTGTGCAAGCTGCGACTTGGTCCAGTCTTCACTCGTTTGCTAAGCATTACAACATTCATCTTCAAGCCTCCTTCAGATGCGACCCTTGTCAGACAGATTCTGTGATCGCCAATTTCGCATCTGTAGGCTTCGTTTAAAGGGCCACTGTCGCCCCCTCCAGCCGTTATAAACTAAAAGAGCCACCTTGTGCAGCAGTAATGCTGCAGTCTAACAAGGTGGCTCTTTTAGTTTGTGGTGCAGTTATAGCCAAAATAAAGCGTTTTATAATTTCGCCAAAATGCCTATCTTTCGCCAGGGAGGCAGGTCTTGGGCCCCCCCCCCTGCTGCAAACGCCACACAGTTGTCATTCAAATCTTCTTCGGCGCTGGGCGCCTCCCCCTCCGCGCTGTTTTCCAATGAAATCCGGTGCCTGCGCTGTTTAGTACTGGCTGGGGCATGCGAAATTATAAAACGCTTTATTTTGGCTATAACTGCACCACAAACTAAAAGAGCCACCTTGTCAGAATGCAGCACTACTGCTGCACAAGGTGGCTCTTTTAGTTTATAACGGCTGGAGGGGGTCACAGTGTCCCTTTAATCAGTTAACCTTTTAAGCATTTGGCGTGTGAGGTTTCACCTGTTGTGATGCTTTCCCACCCAGGGACTGCTTTAGGATGTCCCACGGTCCTGTGTCCCCCCCCCCCCCCCCCCCCCCCCCAATGAGGCGAAGGAGAAGATTTTTGTGCGTACTCACCGTAAAATCCTTTTCTCCAAGCCAATCATTGGGGGACACAGCACTTTCCCTGTTAGCCGTTTGCTTGTAGTCTTTGTTGGTTTTGACATATTGCAATTCTGTTTGTGAGCTCCTACTGCTTTGGCACCGAACTGGTTCAGGATAGAGCAATCAAAGGGTGTATACTGCGGAGGAAGAGTTAATATTTTTGTGTAATTGCTTAGTGTTGTTCTAGTGGCAGTAGCGTAACACCCACGGTCCTGTGTCCCCCAATGATTGGCTCTAAGAAAAGGATTTTACGGTGAGTACACACACAAATCCCTTTTTTAAAAAAAAAATAAATTATTGCATCCTTTTGAGTGTTCTGGAGTAAGATGTGCCTCATTCATTAAGGGTATGTGCACACGTTGCGGATTTGGCCCTGAGGATCCGCAGCAGTTTTCCATGCGGTGTACAGTACCATGTAAACGTATAGAAAACCAAAACAAAAAAGTGCACGTGCTGCGGAAAATTCCACGCAGAAACGGAGTCTTTTTTCTCCTATATAACGGGTGTCTATACATGATGAAGAGCTAGCACCCGATGGTGTTTATTCACTGCATCTTCCCCTGATGAGTCTTAAATACGAAACGCGTTGGGAAGCCTGAATGCTGGGGTAATACGATTTCATGGTGATCAACGTGGGGTAATGTATGGAATTTGCATGTTTTGCCTCCCCCATGTAAATGGCACCAATCTGTCTTACGGGCTATTCTCCCTCGATATGATGGATAAGAGATTATGAGGTGAGATTGTGCCTTTCTGTATTAGTGGTCTAATAAGGGCTACTTGAACCGTGTATGGCCTAACTATATGGCCATATATCTTTTTTGTTGAATTTTGAGGAGTTTGTCTCCTTTTTATTATGTGTATTTTTGTACATGTTTGTGATTGCGTATTTGGTCTAATTTGGTATAGTCCTCTCTGATGGTGTTATTGTTGTACTCATAGCGTACTTATTTTTTCTTGGTGTAGCTCATCCGGATTTATTAATAGGTAAAATTTAACTTTTAATTATAAACTATTAGTCCCACCCTGCTTAATTCATACTATTTATTGGACTGGTGGTCATTGCTTTAATTCTGGGGGGCTCTGTACCCAGACTCTTTCTTTGTGCTGCTCTAAAATAAATATATATATATATATATATATATATATATATATATATATATATATATATATATATATATATACACATATAATTTGTACACACACGCGGTATCTCCGTGTTCAGAAACGCCTGATCTATCGAAATATAGCATCAATTACTCTGATCGGTAAACGGCATAACATACCATGCATGACGATAAATAGTAAACAAACATTTAAAACTGATGTGCCATTGAGCAACCAGTAAATGATAACTAAAGAAAATTATAAAATATCTATGATCAAAAAGGAACAAAATTAGGAGGGAAGACTTTAAAAAAAAAAACCAAAAAAACTTGCTTTCTCCTTCGCCACATTGGGGGACACAGGACCATGGTGTTATGCTGCTGTCACTAGGAGGCTGACACAAAGCTGAGACAAAAGTTAGCTCCTCCCCTGCAGTATACACCCTCATGTTGGCTTCCAGAGACCCAGTTCAAGCTTAGTGTCCGTAGGAGGGACACTGGATTTAAACCTTTCTATCCTGGACGAAGGGGGCGACGGATTCTTTCATGTTCCGATCTCCCCCGAACCAACAACAGGCGAGCACGGGAGTTTTACCTCTCCGTATCCTCTCCTGCGACGTGGGATGCCACTGCCTGAGCTGTTTTTCGGGGCGACGGGCCCCTTCAAGGCCACCAATCTCCCCCCATCCCTTATCAGACGAGCACTGGAGTGTCACCTCCAGTATCCTCTTCTGCAGCCAGGCCTATTGCCGGACATTTTGCCCTGCCCACCAGGTTTTACCTCGGCTGTTCAGAGGCACCTTGCATTGTGGCGTCCGTGCAGCCCCCACTGCATCACCACTGAGAAAGCGGATGATGGAAGGAGGACTTTTCCTCTCCACCCCCCTTTTATGGGGATGGTGGATAGAGGTTTCCCCCAACCCTGCACCGTCCTAACCCCCCGGGCTCAGCTCACCAGATCCTCGAAAAAATCTATGACCGCTGGTGCAGCAAGCTTCTCTGCGTTTTTCCCCTTCTGTCGGGGTAAGTGCCATAACATTTGGGGGGGGGGTCGGTCGTCCCAGCGGTTCCGGAGGGCTCCACCACCTTTTCAGGGTCTTCCCCCTAGGGGCCGGCGCTCCGCGGCCGGGCCTAGGCCGCAAATTTAGTCCCCGGCTTCGGCCTAGCAGGCCGGTTCCCGATAGGCTCCGCCCCCTTTTCCGCGTCATTCTGCGGCTCCGCCCCCGGTCCTGGCGCTTCTCGCTCTCTGTGAGATTACCCTCACCAGCCCCCGGCAGCCATCTTCTCTCGGCACGCTGCAGCTCCAGCTCCACATGCAGCGATCTGACCGCCCGCTGTCTCCTCCACGTGCAGCGCTCTATCCGCTGGCTGTCGCTCCACCAGCACCGCCGCTCTCCCTCTCTCTGCGGGACACAGGACCACGGGTAAGGAGACCACGTTAGGTTCTCCCTTGCAGCCTCACCCTCGCTTCCACAGCTTACAGGCCCTACCTGTGCACTATCTCTTACATTAGCGTACACCATGTCCCAGCCAAGGACCAAAAAGATCACCAAGGTGCATACTACCTTTTTTACTGCGTGTACCACCTGCCAGGCTCCTCTTCCTCGGCCTCAGAGTTCCCCCCTCTGCTCAGCCTGCGATGCCCCAGGTGCCCAGGAGCCCTCCGCCGCTACCGACCCCAGTGTATCTAGTCCCCCGGAGTGGGTTTCGTCACTGTGACAGTCCGTGGATTCGCTAGCCAAAGCGATTAAATCCCTTCAGGACCCCTCTGGGGAGCGGGGCCCTCTTTTTCCTGGGTTAAGAGATCCCTCCCGTAACAGGGGAATCGTCGGCCAGCAGGGGCCGCTCTCACCGGAAGGAGGCACGGTCATCCAGAAAACGGATCCGCACTACTTCCCCTGAGCACTCGTCACACCAGTCAGCCTCTGGTAGCTCCACTTCTCGCTCACCCTCTCTAGGAGCCCGCAGCGATCACGACTCTGAATATGAGTCTGATGCATCCTTAGACCCGGATGCTCCGGAGTTTAGGTCTACTGTCGACTCCCTCATTGAGGCAGTCAATCATGCACTAAAAGTGGACGATTATTTTAATTCTGCCCCGGACCATTCCGTTTCCTCTACGAGAAACAAGCGTTCCCATAAGACGTTCGCCTCTCGCCCAGATTTCCTGGATATAGTCAGGCGACACAGGGAGCGTCCGGATAAGCGTTTTATAGGCAAAAAGGCTCTGGAGTCGAAGTATCCCTTTTCCGCAGATCTTGTTAAAGATTGGACGGAATCTCCACTAGTAGATCCTCCGGTTTCGCGCTTGGCAACCAAAACTCTCCTATCCGTTCCTGACGGTGCTTCAATTAAGAGTCCCACAGAACGCCAGCTAGATTCCCTAGCTCACTCAGTGTACGAAGCCTCGGGTTCCTTTCTATCTCCCTCCTTCGCTGCGGCTTGGGTTGCCAAGGCAATGGTTTACTGGGCAGATGCCCTCGCGAAATCCATTCAGGAACAGGAACTTCCGTCTGAGGTGGCAGACCTGGCCAAACAAATTGCCATGGCTGGAGATTATGTGATGTATGCGTCCCTCGACGCGGCGGACTGTCCAGCAACTGTGGCTTCGAACGCCATCACCATTAGGAGAGCTATCTGGCTCAGAGAGTGGCGTGCAGATTCCTCCTCAAAAAAGTCTGATTTCCCTTCCCTTTCAGAGCGGGCGTCTTTTCGGAGAAAAGCTAGAACAGCTTATTTCCGACGCTACAGGAGGAAAGAGCAAGTTCCTCCCGCAACACAGGCCCAAAGCCGCTTTTCAGCGCCAACAATATTTTCACTTTCGGCCCTTTCGCAGTAGCCCATTCTGGTCCAATTCTGCCCCCTCATCCAGATCAGAACGATCTGCACGCTCAGACAGGGACTCTCGACCTTCCTTCAGGCCGAATCAGTCCTGGCGAGGAAAGCCTAGGCAACCCAGAACCAGAGGGTCCAGGCCTGCCAGATTCTCTTCACAATGACTCGGGGACTATTCCAGTCGACATCTCCAAAGTAGGCCGACGTCTGCTTCTTTTTCAGCAAGTCTGGCTCTCCGTCGTCCACGACGAATGGGTCAGGGATCTGGTGTCGTCTGGCTACAAAATAGAATTCTCTGCCTCCCCTCCGGCACGGTTTTTTCCCTCTCGTCTCCCAAGTTCGGGAGCTCAATCTCGCGCCCTTCACTGCGCCATCGAATCCCTCCGCCAAAGCGGGGTCATCGTTCCGGTTCCGGAACACGAGAGATTCAGAGGTTTCTACTCGAACCTCTTCGTCGTGCCGAAAAAGGACGGGACGGTACGCCCCATTTTGGACCTGAAGCTCCTAAACAAGTACGTAAAAGTACGGCACTTCAGGATGGAATCTCTCCGATCGGTCATCTCGATGGAGAGAGGGGAGTTCCTAGCATCAATAGATATCAAAGATGCTTACCTTCACATCCCAATCTTCCCACCACATCAAAGGTTTCTCTGTTTTGCCATCCTGGAGGACCACTTTCAGTTCACAGCCTTACCCTTCGGTCTCGCCACGGCGCCCAGGGTATTTACAAAATTCATGGCGGCTGTCATGGCTATTCTTCACTCGAGGAGTGGTCGTGTTGCCATACTTAGACGACCTCCTCATAAAAGGTCCGTCTTATCAGGCCTGCGAAGCAAGCGTCCGCATTACCTTGGATTCTCTTTCGCGCCTGGGCTGGCTAATCAACTCGGACAAGTCCTCTCCCATTCCTGCCCGACGGATTTCATTCCTAGGCATGATCCTGGACACATCGAGGGGACTGGTCTTCCTTCCTCGGTCCAAGGCCCAAGAGCTTCAGCAGGGAGCTCGGATGCTCTGTCACCCTCGTCCCCGGTCCATCCGTTTTGCCATGAAGATCCTGGGGAAGATGGTGGCCGCAATAGAAGCTGTTCCCTTCGCTCAACTCCATGTCCGCCCCTTACAACAGGCTCTGCTGGACAACTGGGACAGGAGTCCCTTATCCCTCGATCGCCCATGCCCTCTGTCCCCACGGATCAGGCAAGCCCTCACATGGTGGACTCTGGGATCATCTATCCTCCAGGGGAAGTCTTTTCTCCCGATCCGCTGGCTGGTGGTAGCTACCGATGCCAGTCTCCTCGGCTGGGGAGCGGTTTTCCTACACCACTCAGGGACGTTGGACATTCAGGAGTCGAGGCTCCCTATAAACATCCTGGAAATTCGAGCGATCCGACTCGCCCTGAGATGCTTCCACCTCCTGCTTGCGGGTCACCCAATTCGAGTTCAATCGGACAACGTCACAGCCGTGGCGTATATAAACCATCAAGGGGGTACCCGCAGCAGGGCAGTGATGCAGGAAGTCTCCCACATTCTTCGTTGGGCCGAGGCCAACCACTCTATCATTTCCGCGGTGCACATTCTGGGCGGCGGATTTTCTCAGCAGTCAGGGCCTTGCCTCGGGGGAGTGGGAACTTCAGAGGTTTTCCGGCAAATCTGCCTTCGCTGGGGAACCCCGGACGTGGATCTGATGGCGTCCAGACTGAACGCCAAAGTCCACAACTTCATAGCACGTTCTCGGGATCCCCAGGCCATCGGGGTGAACGCACTGATATACCCGTGGCATCGGTTCCAACTTCCGTATGTGTTTCCTCCGCTTCCCTTACTACCGAAGGTGATCCGGAAAATCAAGACGGAGGGGGTTCAGGTCATCCTTGTTGCCCCGGATTGGCCACGTCGCGCATGGTACGCGGAGCTCGTTCAGCTCGTATCCGACGTTCCCTGGCAGTTACCAGACCGCCCAGATCTGCTTCTCCAAGGGCCGATCTTCCACCAGAGCTCAGGGGCCCTACGTTTAACGGCGTGGCTGTTGAAACCTGGATTCTAACCCAAGTTGGTTTCTCTCAGCAGGTCATCCCCACCATGATCAAAGCTCGCAAGACGTCCTCCGCTCGCATCTACCACCGCACCTGGAAGACCTACTTCTCGTGGTGCAGGCTCCGAGGTCGCCCTCCACTTGCTTTCTCAATTCCTTCCATTTTGGATTTCCTGCAGGCCGGTTTGGATTCCGGCCTGGCACTGAGTTCCCTCAAGGGTCAGATCTCAGCTCTATCTGTGTTGTTTCAACGTAAGATCGCTGCCAACTTGCAAGTCAGGACCTTCATTCAGGGGGTCTCCCATGTGGTACCCCCTACAGAATGCCGTTAGAGACCTGGGATCTCAATTTGGTTCTGAGCGTTCTTCAGGAACCACCGTTTGAACCTGTTCAGGACGTACCGCTACCTGTCCTCTCCTGGAAGGTTGCCTTCCTTGTGGCAGTGACATCTATCAGACGGATCTCAGAATTGACCGCTTTATTCTGCCGGGCGCCTTTCCTTGCCTTCCACCAGGACAAGGTAGTTCTACGCCCATCTCCAGACTTTCTCCCTAAGGTGGTCTCATCTTTCCACCTTAATGAGGACATCATTCTTCCCTCTTTCTGCCCACAGCCAAAACACAGGGTCGAAAAGGCCCTTCATACCCTGGATGTGGTACGGGCCCTCAGGAGGTACATTTCCAGAACTGCTCATTCCCGCAAATCGGACTCCCTCTTTGTTCTCCCGGAGGGTCACAGAAAGGGTTTAGCTGCGTCTAAGGCCACGATAGCCAGATTGATTCGGTCTGCTATCCAAGAATCCTATCGGGTCAGGGGCAGACCTATCCCGGCGGGGATTAGAGCACACTCCACTCGGTCGTTGGGTGCTTCCTGGGCCATCCGGCACCAGGCTACTGTGGAGCAGGTTTGCAAGGCCGCAACGTGGTCCAGCCTGCATACCTTCTCAAAGCACTACAATGTCCACATTCAATCTTCTGCGGATGCGGCCCTTGGCAGACGTATTCTGCAAGCGGCCGTAGCGCATTTATAGCCAGTTGGTACACGGAGTTTATTTGGTTGTATTGTTTCCCTCCCAGGGATTGCTTTGGGATGTCCCATGGTTCTGTGTCCCCCAATGTGGCGAAGGAGAAATAGGGATTTTTGTGTGTACTCACCGTAAAATCCTTTTCTCCGAGCCACTCATTGGGGGACACAGCACCCACCCTGTTAGCCTTATGGCTCGTTACCGTTTTTTGGTTCCTGACTTTCTCTGACATGTTATACTCTAATGTTAGGTATTGTACTGTTATTAATCTCCTACTGCTTTTGCACTGAACTGGGTCTCTGGAAGCCAGCATGAGGGTGTATTCTGCAGGGGAGGAGCTAACTCTTTTTTGTCTCAGCTTAGTGTCAGCCTCCTAGTGACAGCAGCATAACACCATGGTCCTGTGTCCCCCAATGAGTGGCTCGGAGAAAAGGATTTTACGGTGAGTACACACAAAAATCCCTATACTTAACTTTTACCATGCATTTCCTTGGCACCCTAATAAATTTATGTATATACCAATTATAGGATTATGAAGTCTTGATACCTGGAATAAATCA
The DNA here is from genome assembly GCF_051348905.1 of Ranitomeya variabilis. NCBI lineage: Eukaryota > Metazoa > Chordata > Amphibia > Anura > Dendrobatidae > Ranitomeya > Ranitomeya variabilis. Next base: position 313,756,589 of record NC_135236.1, read on the forward strand.
ATTAGGTTGCCGTTATGTTTTGGGATTCATGCAGATGTCCATGCAAATCGCTCCAAGCACGGACTGGCTGCAGGTTTCCCAAACGGATCATGACTGCTTTGAGACCCGCAGACCAAGATCCATGGACATCTGCATGAGCCCTTAGCAAGTTTTCTAGTAAAAAGTTATTCCATCACTCGAAAGCTTGAACTCCTGCTTTTGGAAGTATTCGTTACCCAGAACTGTTTGTTACAACCAAGGAATGGTTTTGCCTGTGCGCATGTTGAACTCTTTGTTTTTTTGTTTGTGCTAGTAGTGTTTTCAGTATCAATTAATATTATTTCCCTCTTCTTTTTTTTTTTTTTTTGTAGGTGTGCCTGTCTGTTGATAATGCACAGAAGATTCTCCAAATGGGAGAAGCAATGGATTTGGGAACATGTAAAGCTCGGAAGAAAAATGGAGATTCTTGCACACAAATGGTTAACTTGGTTAGTGGTCAAATATATATACACACATTTTTTTTCCCCCATACATTTTTTTTTTTTTAGAGGTGATGTGGAATAGCTTTATTGTTTAGTAATCTGGTGCTGGCTTTGATAGTTACAGCACTTTGTATATTTAGCGTTCACTGCTGCCTATATATCTGTTATACTGATGCCGCCAACGTCCAAAATAGACTCATTGTAACATCGCAGTGTAAATAAACTGTACAATTTTTCTACACAACTTTATTATACCTGGAATTTGTTTGATCTCATAAATTAGTGATATGGAGACCTGTCCCAGAGTCTAAGACTTTTAATGGGTTAATCCACTTGACGTTAGCTGTTTTCTGGGTTATTAGAATGAGACTCATGCACTATGATGATGCAGATGTGAGTACTGCCGCATAACCTTTAACCGAGTGCTGATTAATATGTTTGCATAGAAGTATTTGTCATGGCATAGATTGGTTCAGAGTTCAGCATGCAGAGAATACTAGAATAAGTATTGGGACTAATAATAAAGCGAGATAAAAAAAAAAAAAACATCAGCTCATGGTACATGAGAAATTCTGTAGCATAGTAGATGGGTTACAAGGATAAACTTTAGACCGGTTTTTCAGTGAACAAAAGCGATACCATCTGATGCTTCAAAAATATGTATTTTAAACAAAAAATTCTGTGCTATATATAGAAATGTATTTCTCTTGTATAAAGATGATGCTCTAGCTAAAATATCGTCTCCTGGCATCAATGTACTGCTTGCAGAACTATGACATTGGGCAACCTCCTGTCACTTGGCCACTTTTTTTTTTTTCCCCGTTTTTTAGCTGTGACAAGGGAGTTTCCTCAACTTGGATATCTTATGAAATTTTTTTTATGTGTTTGTATGTATGTATGTAGTATGCAAGCATGAAAAAACCTTTTTCTTGTCCACTGAAAACGGGTGTACTGGTAATATAAAATCTTAATTGTAACACAGCACATATTGTGATAGACAACTTTTGCTTTCCACAATGTATAAAACATGTGAATTACACCACATGCAAGTTTAAGACAAGAATTGCAGAACATACTGTTGCTGCTGTTCCACACTTTCTACAAATAACAGTCCTTGTCAGGTGTTTCACGCCATTTTCTTGCGGAACATCAGCGATACCTCATTGCTAATTTTTATATGGTATTGAAAGGATGAACAGTCCTACATGAGGTGGGTCTGGCTAAATTACTGCTATCTCTTCAAGCTTATTGGATTCTATTCCTTTTTACCCATTTTCCAAAAGGTCATTGTGAAAATGATCCTATTCAATTGCATTTAAATAGTGTATCACATTGATTTATCATTACTTTTTCATTTTTGTACTTTTATTGTACTGAGGTTCTTTGTTGGGGGAGCAAGTGTTTTTGTATCTCCAACCACTTCTGCGGTAACCATATCTAGGACATCATCATGATTAAGAGCCCCATTTAATGTTCGAAACACACAGAGTAGGTGTCTTTTAAAGAAATTCATTGTATTTATGCACAGCCCATTTTTTATGTTTTTTTCAATAAATTTTAAGTTTAATTTTTGATGCCGCGGATTAATGTTAATAAAGCTGGCTGATGTCTGCAAAGTACAGCGGTAACTACTGCGCTAGATATATGAGTAAAATAATTTAGTGATTAATGTATTTGTTTGTTTTAAAAAGAACGATTGTGAATACTGTCAGTACCATGTACAAGCCCAGTACAAGAAGGTGAGCGCCAAACGAGCAGATCTGCAATCCAGTTATTCTGGTCATGTTCCAAAGAAGATGGCAAGGAGAGGAAGCGGCCTGAAAGAGCGACTGTGCCAGGATGGGTTTCACTACGGAGGTGTATCATCTATGGCATATGCTGCTTCTATGTGAGTATTGCACTTCTTAGTTTTTCATCCGCAACTCTTATTTCCAAATTGGTGAACTGTATGTCTAGTAAAGCAGGTCTTGAGAAACATGGAGTAGTTGGTTGTGAGAATAATCTTAAATACTCCAATAGAAAAATATTTAGATCTACTGGCTAGCATGGTACAAAGATGAATATGTTTCCTGTATTAAATAACTGTGGCATTTTATATAGTTTACACCTATAGATTTGACGTATTTAAGAGAAATCTTGATGCGGTAATTTCTATATGAATGCAGTTCATGGAATTAGTTGTCGCATTCATGCAATATGTCGTGTTCACAAATTAATTATTCCTTATATACCATATTTTTCGGATTAAAAGACGCTCTGGATTATAAGACGCACCCCAAATTTTGAGGAGAAAAATAAGATATATATTTTTTTTTTAATAAAATGGTAGCGCTTCTAATAATCCATGCGTATTATTGCTTACCGGAGGGTGGTGGCTGCTGTGAAGCTGGTTCCCAGGGTTGCTGCTGGAGAAGGCAGGAGTGAGGGAGTGTTCTGATGTGCGTCGTGCCGCTACGGGTGTCCAGCGTTGCTGCTGGGACTCCGCCGACATTTTGTGAAAGGCCAGAGCCCTAGCAATTCCATGGTTTCCTGTGCGGTGGACTCCGGGTAAAGGGCCGCCGGGGTGACGAGATCTCCATCTGCGCCACCCCGGTGGCTATTTTCCCGGAGTCCACCACACAGGAAACCATGGAACTGCGGGGGCTCTAGCCTTTCAGACAATGTCGGCAGAGCTCCCGCAGCTCCGGAGAACCTGCAGCAGCAATGCCAGGCACCCCCTCAACCCAGCCTGCAGCAACGGTATCGGTAAGGTATATCTGCATTATAAGACGCACCCCCATTTTCCCGGCAAATTTGGGAGGAAAAAATGTGCGTCTTATAATCCAAAAAAATACAGTGTGTGTGTATATATGTATGTGTGTGTGTGTATATATATATATATATATATATATATATATATATATATATATATATATATATATATATATATATGTATATATATATGTGTGTGTGTGTATATATATATATATATATATATATATATATATATATATATATATATATATATATATATATATATAATATATATATATAGAATATATATATATATATATATAGAATATATATATATTCTCTCTCTCTCTCTCTCTCTCTCTCTCTCTCTCTCTCTCTCTCTCTCTCTCTCTCTCTCTCTCTCTCTCTCTATATATTATATATATATATATATATATTTTTTTTTACAGTGCTTCAGCGCCAAAGAAAACTGTGCAGACAACACTGTCCAATATGGTGGTGAAAGGAGCAGATGCCATCATTGCGCTGGAAGCAAGAAAGAAAATGGGTACGTAAACATTGTTTGGGTTTTGTTGATATGACTTCTCAAAACATTTTATAGTAATATTGGCATCAATGTCTCATTTGCAGCGGCTGCTAGAAAAAGCAGTGTGCAGTGTTCAGATGAGTTTAAAGAGCTGTTGTCTGCACCAACTCCAGGGGCTCTTAATTTAAAGAAACATCTCTCTGGCCTAAGTGCGCAAGGTAGGGTCGTTAAAACAATCATATTTTTTATGCTATAGTTGAAAATTGTCTAGTCTTTATATCACTTGTTTTATTGTAGGTTCTGCCAAGTCTGTCTCTCCTATTCAATCTATATCGGCATCAGAACTTCTAAAACAACAGAAACAGCAGATGCTGGATGCAAGAAAAAAAAGGACAGAGGAGATCCAGAAAAGGTAAACTGTCATATTTGTGTGCAGTTATACAATTTGTATATAATGCCAATCCCTTAGTCGTGCCCCAGCCAATAAAAACCGTATTTGCTAAACATCAAAACAAATACCGTACTTTTTTTTTCTTTAACATGTGATGGTGTTCATCACAGCCATGTACTTCATCACTGCATGGGTTGTCGTTGCAGAGCTTCATAGGTCACTAAATTGTAATATTTGCTACAATAAAGAAATATTGAATTAAAAAGTGGTCTTTGGTGGAATGACTACATGCTATCACTTAATTTGGAGAGAGATGGGTGACATGCATTGAAAGTCTTAGCTGCCCTGGCCTGTCAGGACTACCACAATCACATAAAATTCCACCAAAAAGCTAGCTGGAAGTACCAGTTTCTGATATATTTCCTTAATAAAAATAAAAAAAAGTTGCAGCTGATCCCAGAGACAGCAAAGTCTCATACAGATTACAGTGAACTAAAAATAATTTATGGTTGATAATGTGAGGATCTCAAACAATTTAATTTTTCTATAAGCCTAAAAGACTCCAGCATTTGTCCACCATGGAGCAGTGGAAGATGTTTAGCTTTAGATGGGGTTATTTTTTGTGTTTTCATTTTTGTGCCTGTTAAAGAGTGGCATTGGATTCACTGTTGGTCAAGAAGGTTAATCTCGTGTTTACATTTTCTAGATTTCTGGAGAGTACTAGTAAATCCGAGGTATGCAGCACAATTGCCTGTGTAGAACAAACCACCTTTCAATCTCCAAGGCAAGCTTCTGAGTTCCCAGCGGCCCAGAGGTTGTCAACCCCTAAGTTGGCTCGTGGGTTTGCTGAAGGAGAAGATGTTTTGTTTTTTGATTCTTCTTCCTTTCCTCCTGTCTGCAAGAGAAGTCCTTCTTCTGATGCTAAAAAGGTAGCCATCGCCTCACTCAACAGTTATTAAAAAAAAATAATTTAATTCTGCTGTACAGTGTGATTGCCTAATGCTTATTTTTATCTAATTATGAAATTATATTAGCTTTATTTTTACTTTTTTTTTCTTTAATAGCTAGCTGCTATACGCAAGTTAAAAGCCAAAGGGCAGTTTCTCGCAAAGGAAGATCCTAATAGTATCAAGAGGAAACGATCCAGCATCACTGATATTGATCAGATGGCTGAGAGAGTGCAGACAGATGTGCCACCTTCTGAAGGTACTGCTCTACTCTACTAAATAAGATCCGTATAAGCTTAAAGTCTAAACTTAGGTTTGTTTGGCCCTTAACAGTGCAAGTTCATTTGTAGGGAAGTAAATCATTCTATTGAGAACAGAAGCTTATCCATAAATAGGAAGGTCCTGGTAGCCACAAATACTTTTGGCATCGAGTAACCTTAGCTAAGGTTATAAAAAAAAAAAAAAAAAATTATATATACCGTGTTTCCCCGAATATAAGCCAGTGTCTTATATTCTTTTTACCCCCAAAAGTCCCACTATGGCTTATTTTCGGGGTATGGCTTATATTAGCCAAAAAAAAAGGCGACTTTTTTTTTTAACCAAAAAGTTAACATTTATTAACATGCTGAACAGTATAGTGCCATATAGTGCTCTGCACCGTTCATTATTGCCCCATAGCTGTGCCATATAGTGCTCTGCACCATTATTGTCCCATAGCTGTGCCATATAGTGCTCTGCACCATTATTGCCCCATAGCTGTGCCATATAGTGCTCTGCACCGTCCATTATTGCCCCATAGCTGTGCCATATAGTGCTCTGCACCATTATTGCCCCATAGCTGTGCCATATAGTGCTCTGCACCATTATTGCCCCATAGCTGTGCCATATAGTGCTCTGCACCATTATTGCCCCATAGCTGTGCCATATAGTGCTCTGCACCATTATTGCCCCATAGCTGTGCCATATAGTGCTCTGCACCATTATTGCCCCATAGCTGTGCCATATAGTGCTCTGCACCATTATTGCCCCATAGCTGTGCCATATAGTGCTCTGCACCATTATTGCCCCATAGCTGTGCCATATAGTGCTCTGCACCGTCCATTATTGCCCCATAGCTGTGCCATATAGTGCTCTGCACCGTCCATTATTGCCCCATAGCTGTGCCATATAGTGCTCTGCACCATTATTGCCCCATAGCTGTGCCATATAGTGCTCTGCACCATTATTGCCCCATAGCTGTGCCATATAGTGCTCTGCACCGTCCATTATTGCCCCATAGCTGTGCCATATAGTGCTCTGCACCGTCCATTATTGCCCCATAGCTGTGCCATATAGTGCTCTGCACCGTCCATTATTGCCCCATAGCTGTGCCATATAGTGCTCTGCACCATTATTGCCCCATAGCTGTGCCATATAGTGCTCTGCACCGTCCATTATTGCTCCATAGCTGTGCCATATAGTGCTCTGCACCGTCCATTATTGCCCCATAGCTGTGCTGCTGCTGCAATAAAAATAATAAATGACATACTCACCTCTCTTGCCGCAGCTCCTCATCGTCCCGTCCCGGCGTCTCTCTGCACTGACTGGCAGAGGGCAGCGCGCACACTATATGCGTCATCGCGCCCTCTGACCTGCACAGTCAGTGAGGAGAGACGCTGGGAAGATGGCGCGATGCCCGGCGTGTGGAACGCGGACAGGTGAATATGTCATACTTACCTGCTCCCGGCGTCCCGCTCCTTCCCCGGACAGCTGGTCTTCGGTGCCGCAGCCTCTTCCTCTGTCAGCGGTCACCGGCACCGCTGATTAGAGAAATGAATTATGCGGCTCCGCCCCTATGGGAGGTGGAGCAGCCTATTCATTTCTCTAATGAGCGGTCCCATGTGACCGCTGAACAGGGGAAGAGCTGCAGCACCCGGAGACCGTGGGACGGGGAGGGGGAGCGTCTGGGCCAATCAGCATTCGAGCTGCTGAGCCAATCAGCGCTCGAGATGCTGGGGAGCCGCTGGACCAATCAGAGCTCCGGCCGGGGCACACAGAAAGTTAACCCTGCACTCGGGGCCACTAGAGAGAGGACAGAGGGGACCGAGGCAGTCAAAAGGTACCATGGCTTATATTTTCCACGTGTTTCCCACTACGGCTTATTTTCGGGGTATGGCTTATATTAGCCGCCCCTTCTCTACCCCCCACTACGGCTTATTATCGGGGGTGGCTTATTTTCGGGGAAACACGGTATGTGTGTGTGTATATATATATATATATATATATATATATATATATATATATATATATATATATATATATATATATATATATATATATATATATATATCTATCTCACCTTTACTTTAGATCAGTGATAACTAATGTTCATAAACCTTTTAAGGGGATAAAAAATACAAATTAAAATAAAAAAGGTAACTACAGTTTCCTTTATAATTAGTTTTATTATTTTTGTTTCAGCATTTATATCAGAACCTACTCATTTGAAGTACAGATATTGGCCGAGAAAGGGTCAGCACCGGTTTCCTCTGACTGTTGTGCTCATTAGTCCAATCTCCTGCAGCAGCAGCTCATCTCCAATGTTATTGAGACACGTGTGCTTTTACTTACACCATTTAGTTATACCCCAAATGAGTAAACTCTGAACTCAATTAGACTGTGGAACAGCCGAGGTTTTGAAGCCACTTGCATGCAATTTTTTTTTACAGGGATGAAGAAAAATCTATTAAAATTACTTGCTAAGTTTCATTACTTCCATGCTGCACAAATTACTACAAAAAAATAAGTGTAATTAAATGTTACACTATTCTTCCAGCACAGCTGCTGTTCTTTTCCCTCTGTTTCAGAGCAAACACCCAATGTGTCTTGTTGACAAGGAGGTGCCACTTCTAGAGCTTTCTGTTCAGATGCTTGCATTATATTGTGTACAGACTGTAGTCGTGATGTTGTGTGCAATTTCTGCTGGAGTCCCTCTTCTTGGGTTCAATTCAACCTGTGCATGGTATACAATCATCCAAAATGAGAGTCCAAATCACCGCACACTCTTTCAAACAGTAACCATTGTTGACCACACAATGACACAGACGGGTCTGCTATTCAGACCCAAAACTCTTTATTATTTTACTTTTCAATTTTGATTACCATTTTGAGTTTTTTTTTCCACGGACGAATTGGGTGACGGATCCTTTCAAGGTTCCGATCTCCCCGAACCATCAGGCGAGCACGGAGAGTGTCGCCTCTCCGTATCCTCTCCTGCGACGTGCCACGTCTGAGCTGATTCTAAGGGGCGACGGGTCCCTTCAAGGGCACCTATCTCCCTGCACCATCAACAGACGAGCACATGGAGTGTCGCCTCCATGTATCCTCTTCAGCAGCCAGGCCTAATGCCGGACAACTGGCCCTGTCCATCCGGGGGCTTGAACTCTGTGGATGTACAGAGGCCCCTCTCTATGGCATCCGAGGAGCCCCCACTGTCCCACCACTGTTAAAGCGGATGGCACAAGGAGGCGAACGGTCCCTCTCCACCTCCCTAACAAAGGGATGGTGGATTGAGGTTTACCCCTCTATCCCTGCACGGTCCACGCTGCAAAACCTGACCTGCAGCAGAACAGTAGAGTGCGCGTGCTTTCCTCGGCGCTGAAACCCAGTCATCGCGGCGGCTCCATGCCGGGACGCGCACCGATGGTGAGTGGATCCAGTCACCGATGGGCCTCTGCAGTGGGATATTCACATGCTGACAGGCAGCCTCAGCCATGGCTTCCCTGTGGCCCACCTCCCTGAGGTAACGCGCCGGCTGCAAAAATTTAACCCCCGGCTTCGGCCGATGTGTATGCCGCATCCCAGAAGCCGCGCCCGCGCTAAGGCGGCTCCGCCCACTTTTCTGGCGCTTCTCACCTGGCATGGGAGTGCTCGTTTTTCCTCGGCCACTCATCCTCACTTCTACCCCTGGTATTGCTCCCGCCAGCTGCAGAATTTTAGGCCCCCGCTTGGGCCTATTCATGGAAGTCAAGAGGCTCCGCCCACATCGTGGCTGTGGCTCCGCCCCCGAATTGGCACCTCTCTGCGAGACTTTACCGCCTCTGCAACTCCCGGTGGCCATCTTGGTCCAACCGGCCAGCCCACACAGGGGCGACGGATTTACATTAAAGGGGTACAACGACTCTGCCAGATCAGTACCCGGGTAAGGAAGTACTGCTTTTTTCCCCCTTTACGGTTTCCCTGGTCTTAAAGGCATATAACCAGCATTCAATGGTCTTAACCCCTTCCCGACCTTTGACGCCACGTAGGCGTCATGAAAACCCGTGCCAATCCGACCCATGACGCCTATGTGGCGTCATGGAAAGATCGCATCCCTGCAGATCGGGTGAAAGGGTTAACTCCATTTTCACCCGATCTGCAGAGACAGGGGGAGTGGTACTTCAGCCCAGGGGGGGTGGCTTCACCCCCCCGTGGCTACAATCGCTCTGATTGGCTGTTTCACTTTCAACAGCCAATCAGCGATTTGTAATATTTCACCTATGAAAATGGTGAAATATTACAATCCAGCCATGGCCGATGCTGCAATAGCATCTGCCATGGCTGGAGACCCCGATCTGCCCCCCCAAACCCCCCCCCCCCCACCGATCGCCCCATACCCCCCCCCCCCCCCCCCCCCCCAGTCGTCCATTCTGCCCCGATCTCCTGTCCGCTCCCCTCCTCCCTCCTGTCCGCTCCCCCGATCCTCTTGTCCGCTCCTCCGATCCCCCCCCCGTGTTCCGATACCACCCACCCCCCACCCCCCCAGCAGTTTTCCATCAGGTTTACAGTACCATGTACACCTAAGGAAAACCAAATCCGCTGTGCCCATGGTGCGGAAAATTCCGTGCAGAAACGCTGCGTTGTATTTTCCGCAGCATGTCAATTCTTTGTGCGGATTCCGCAGCGTTTTACACCTGTTCCTCAATAGGTATCCGCAGGTGAAATCCGCACAAAAAAACACTGGAAATCTGCTGTAAATCCGCAGGTAAAACGCAGTGCCTTTTACCTGCAGATTTTTCAAAAATCGTGCGGAAAAATCTCACACGAATCCGCAACGTGGGCACATAGCCTTAGGGTTAGGGTTGGAATTAGGGCTAGGGTTTGAAATAGGGTTAAGATTAGGCTTGTGGTTAGGGTTACGGATAGGGTTAGGGGTGTGTTGGGGTTACAGTTGTGGTTAGGGTTGGGATTAGGGTTACGGTTGGGATTAGGGTTAGGGTTGGAATTAGGGTTACGGGTGTGTTGCGGTTAGGGTTGTGGTTAGGGGTGTGTTGGGGTTAGGGTTGTGATTAGGGTTATGGCTACAGTTGGGATTAGGATTAGGGGTGTGTTGGGGTTCGTGTTGAAGTTAGAATTGAGGGGTTTCCACTGTTTAGGCACATCAGGGGTCTCCAAACGCAACATGGCGCCACCATTGATTCCAGCCAATCTTGCGTTCAAAAAGTCAAATGGTGCTCCCGCCCTTCCAAGCCCCGACGTGCGCCCAAACAGTGGTTTACCCCCACATTTGGGGTACCAGCGTACTCAGGACAAACTGGGCAACAACTGTTGGGGTCCAATTTCTCCTGTTACCCTTGCAAAAATAAAAAATTACTTGCTAAAACATAATTTTTGAGGAAAGAACAATTATTTTTTATTTTCACGGCTCTGCGTTATAAACTTCTGTGAAGCACTTGGGGGTTGAAAGTGCTCACCACACATCTAGATAAGTTCCTTCGGGGGTCTAGTTTCCAAAATGGGGTCACTTGTGGGGTGTTTCTACTGTTTAGGCACATCAGGGGCTCTGCAAATGCAATGTGACACCCGCAGACCATTCCATCAAAGTCTGCATTCCAAAACGTCACTACTTCCCTTCCGAGCCCCGGCATGTGCCCAAACAGTGGTTTACCCCCACATTTGGGGTACCAGCGTACTCAGGAGAAACTGGACAACAACTTTTGGGGTCCAATTTCTCCTGTTACTCTTGCAAAAATAAAAAATTCTGGGCTAAAAAAATATTTTTGAGGAAAGGAAACACATTTATTATTTTCACGGCTCTGCGTTATAAACTTCTGTGAAGCACTTGGGGGTTCAAAGTGCTCACTACACATCTAGATAAGTTCCCTTGGGGGTCTAGTTTCCAAAATGGAGTCAATTGTGGGGAGTTCCTACTGTTTAGGCACATCAGGGGCTCTGCAAACGCAACCTGACGCCCGCAGAGCATTCCATCAAAGTCTGCATTTCAAAACGTCACTACTTCCCTTCCGAACCCCGACGTGTGCCAAAACAGTGGTTTACCCCCACATATGGGGTATCAGCGTACTCAGGAGAAACTGGACAACTTTTGGGGTCCAATTTCTCCTGTTACCCTTGGGAAAATAAAAAATTGTGGGCTAAAAAATCATTTTTGAGAAAAGAAAAATTATTTTTTATTTTCATGGCTCTGCGTTATAAACTTCTGTGAAGCACTTGGGGGTTATAAGTGCTCACTATGCATCTAGATAAGTTCCTTGGGGGGTCTAGTTTCCAAAATGGGGTCACTTGTAGGGGAGCTCCAATGTTTAGGCACACGGGCTCTCCAAACGCGACATGGTGTCCGCTAACGATTGGAGCTAATTTTCCATTCAAAAAGTCAAATGGCACGCCTCCCCTTCCGAGCCTTGCCGTGCACCCAAACAGTGGTTTACCCCCACATATGAGGTATCGGCATACTCAGGAGAAATTGCCCAACAAATTTTAGGATCCATTTTATCCTGTTGCCCATGTGAAAATGAAAGAATTGAGGCTAAAAGAAATTTTGTGTGGAAAAAAAGTACTTTTTCATTTTTGCGGATCAATTTGTGAAGCACCTGGGGGTTTAAAGTGCTCACTATGCCTCTAGATGAGTTCCTTGGGGGGTCTAGTTTCCAAAATGGGGTCACTTGTGGAGGAGCTCCAATGTTTAGGCACACAGGGGCTTTCCAAACGCGACATGGTGTCCGCTAACGATGGAGATAATTTTTCATTCAAAAAGTCAAATGGCGCTCCTTCCCTTCCAAGCCTTACCATGTGCCCAAACAGTGGTTTACCCCCACATGTGAGGTATTGGTGTACTCAGGAGAAATTGCCCAACAAAATTTAGGATCCATTTTATCCTGTTGCCCATGTGAAAATGAAAAAATTGAGGCTAAAATAATTTTTTTGTGAAAAAAAAAGTACTTTTTCATTTTTACGGATCAATTTGTGAAGCACCTGGGGGTTTAAAGTGCTCACTATGCTTCTAGATAAGTTCCTTGGGGGGTCTAGTTTCCAAAATGGGGTCACTTGTGGGGGGAGCTCCAATGTTTAGGCACACGGGGGCTCTCCAAACGCGACCTGGTGTCCGCTAAAGATTGGAGCCAATTTTTCATTCAAAAAGTCAAATGGCGCTCCTTCCCTTCCGAGCCCTGCCGTGCGCCCAAACAGTGGTTTACCCCCACATATGAGGTATCAGCGTACTCAGGACAAATTGGACAACAACGTCCGTGGTCCAGTTTCTCCTTTTACCCTTGGGAAAATAAAAAAATTGTTGCTAAAAGATCATTTTTGTGACTAAAAAGTTAAATGTTCATTTTTTTACTTCCATGTTGCTTCTGCTGCTGTGAAACACCTGAAGGGTTAATAAACTTCTTGAATGTGGTTTTGAGCACCTTGAGGGGTGCAGTTTTTAGAATGGTGTCACTTTTGGGTATTTTCAGCCATATAGAACCCTCAAAATGACTTCAAATGTGAGGTGGTCCCTAAAAAAATGGTTTTGTAAATTTTGTTGTAAAAATGAGAAATCACTGGTCAAATTTTAACCCTTATAACTTCCTAGCAAAAAAAAAAAATTGTTTCCAAAATTGTGCTGATGTAAAGTAGACATGTGGGAAACGTTATTTATTAACTATTTTGTGTCACATAACTCTGTTTTAACAGAATAAAAATTCAAAATGTGAAAATTGCGAAATTTTCGCCAAATTTCCGTTTTTTTCACAAATAAACTCAGAAATTATCGACCTAAATTTACCACTAACATGAAGCCCAATATGTCACGAAAAAACAATCTCAGAATCGCTAGGATCCGTTGAAGCGTTCCTGAGTTATTACCTCATAAAGGGACACTGGTCAGAATTGCAAAAAACTGCAAGGTCATTAAGGCCAAAATAGGCTGGGTCATGAAGGGGTTAAAGGCACATGGCCAGCATTCCCTGGTCTTAAAGGCACATGGCCAGTATTCCCTGGTCTTAAAGGCACATGGCCAGTATTCCCTGGTCTTTAAGGCACATGACCAGTCCGAATCCGGTCACTCTAAATGAGCTCAAGAGCCCTCCGCCGCCTCCAATCCCATCTTATCCCAGAGTACCTAGTTTCCCTGAGTGGGCTTCCGCAATCCATGGCTTCGCTGACCAAGAGATTGAATCCCTCCGTGAACCCTCTGTGGCTTGGAGTGCTCGCAGGACCGGTATAGATGGTCCCTCTCCTACATGGGAGCTTTCGGCTAGCAGGGGCCGCAAGTATTCTAGAAACGTACAGGCGTCTAGAAAACGGGAGTTTCATTTCCTGATCTCCCTCACCAATGATTTGCTGAGAACAAGACTCTGAATATGGATCGGATATTGCCTTGGATCTGGACTCGTCAGAGCTTCAGAAATGGTTGATTGTCTAAATAGGCAAATCCATCCTATCTCTGTAGATTGACGAGGACTCCGATTCTGCTCTAGATCATGCAGTGTCCCTCAAAAGGAGACTAAACTCCCTCGTAGAGCATTTGCCATTCAGCTGGACAGGGAGCATCCAAATAAGCGATTCACTGGACAGAAGCCTCTTCAAGCGTGGTATCATTTTTTTTTTTTTTTTTTCCAGCCAATATGCGAACACGTGGGGTATACCCTCCATGTATACCCCCCTAAGATGTGGGATGCCATGCCTGGTCTGATTTTTAGGGACGACAGGTCCTTTAAAGGGCACCGATCTCCCCACACCATAAACAGACGAGCACATGGAGTGTCGCCTCCATGTATCCTCTTCTGCAGCCAGGCCTAACGCCGGACAACCAGCCCTGTCCACCCGGGGACCTGAACTCCGTGGATATACAGAGGCGCCCTTTTGGCATCTGATCACCACTATTTAGCAGATGATGCAAGAAGGCGGACGATCCCTCTCCACTTCCCTGTTAAGAGGATGGTGGATCGAGGGTTCATAATTTTCTACTCTGCACCGTCAAAAGAGAGCGGCGATAGCAAGAGACGGCTTTATTCGGACTCCCATGACAGCACTACGAGAGAGGGGATCCGCCCTTAAGGAACAGGAAACCTACAGATACAAAAAGGGCGGCACCTCTCCCATGCATCAGTTGGTTTCCTGTTCCTGAAGGGACTGGATCCTACAGAAGATTCCCTATGAGGATTTCCAGGCCGGCCGGACCGATTCTGGTAGCGAGGGGGTCTCCTACCTCGGCCGGTGCGGAGTACCTGTAGTAGTCACGGTGGCCCTGGCAGGGCTGCACGGCGGTGGCTATTCAGCGTGGAGCGGTCACCGGGGGGTGTCCTGTCTCCGGAGCCATCAACGAGGGTAATGGTGTGCACTCTGGTCAAGAGGGTGGAGGTGCTGGTAAATCAGACCGTGAGGTCAAGTCAATAGTAGAGAAAAAAGTACCGCACACTCAAAGTTGATATGATGCGAAAAAAGGGGATATGCCAAATTTATTTACACACAAAAAAAGGGATCAACAATTGCCACTGTGATAGTATGTAGAAAGGAACCCGACGTTTCGACCCTCCTGGGTCTTATTCATGGGGTTACTAGGAGGCAAATAAACAGTATAAGCAGCTGTTTGTGACACAATATGCAAAGAAAACAAAAATAAGAACAAAAAGAAATAAACAAGATACCAAAATACAATCATAAAACATTATATACAATATATACAAAGCAACCAGAGGTAGCGTCGGGGGTACTCTGAGGAGCAGCGAGTGGTAAGTCTATGGTAAAGAGGTATTTACCTGAAATACGTCGGGTTCCTTTCTACATACTATCACAGTGGCAATTGTTGATCCCTTTTTTTGTGTGTAAATAAATTTGGCATATCCCCTTTTTTCGCATCATATCAACTTTGAGTGTGCGGTACTTTTTTCTCTATTGTCTCCGGAGCCGGCGCGTGGTGAGTATGATGGTTCCCCTCCCTAAAATGCTGTGGGCGCCTCTGTGGGATCGGCGGCATCGTGGTGGCGCCGCTCGGAGTCTCCTGGCGAAGTCTCGGCGTCCCACGCTGTTCACAGCGCTGACAGGAAGCGCTGTGGACTCAGGGTGACGTCGGAGGGCGGAGCAGGCGGTGACTTCCGGGTCGCGGAGCTTCTGCGCATGCGCAGGGGCTCCAAGATGGCGGCGCCCACCAGAAAGTGTGCGCCGATCACCCTCAGGTGTCGGCTGATCCCCTGCAGCTGCAGGGGGGGAGGAGAGCAACCGGAAAGTGCGGCACGAGTACGCTGACCGAAGGAGGGGCTATATATCGGTCGCCAAACGTGCTTTCCTTGCTTCTGGCCTCCAAATCAGGATGGAGTCCAATCAGGATCAGCAGCCTCTGCTGCTGGACGAAGCACCTCAGATGTCTGTGGAGAAGGAGCATGGAAAAAAGAGCGATGGATCTGGCCACAGAAGCTCCTCCAGACAGGGGTCTGGAGCGTCAGCCAGGAAAAATCCCCCTCGTACTTCGGTAGCTTTCTGGGTATGGGCATCCACTGGTAAGTGATCTTCGAGAATGTTCACTCAGTGATTAGTCTCCCCTCGTATATGTTTTCACAGGGGAAGAAAAACACCAGTAAAACAAAGCATAGGGAATGTGCCATCTGCGGGGTTCTCTTGCCTGACTCATACCCTAAAAAGCTATGTGACCCCTGTATCCAGCAGACGGTGAGGTCTGGGAAGAGGGGGAGGGGGTCATGGCTTTAGTTCATTAGACTAGTTTGCCTTACTTGCCCCCTCAGGTAGCAGAAGAATCCTCTTCTATTGCGGCCAGTCTGAAGGAAATGGTTAGGATGGAGCTTAAGCAGTCCATTAAGGGCCTTTCACAGTCAGTAGGCCCTAAACGAAAAACTCAGTGGTCATCTGATGCGTCGGTGGAGGAAAAGAGCGTAGAATCGGACGATT
This sequence comes from Ranitomeya variabilis, assembly GCF_051348905.1. Classification (NCBI taxonomy): domain Eukaryota; kingdom Metazoa; phylum Chordata; class Amphibia; order Anura; family Dendrobatidae; genus Ranitomeya; species Ranitomeya variabilis. Next base: position 313,772,789 of record NC_135236.1, read on the forward strand.
CAGCAGCATCATCCTCCTCCTCGGAAGAAGACGCTGCTCGGTTTTGTTTACCCTTGGAAAGAATAGACAAGTTAATAAAAGCGGTCAGAGGCACATTGGGTATAACAGAACCCAAGCCTCAACTGTCTAAAGAACAGATGATGTTCAGTGGGTTAGAACAAAGAAAGCGTAGAGTTTTCCCTCTGAATGAAAAGATACAAGAACTTATCAACAGAGAGTGGAAAAAACCAGAGAGGAAAGGTTCCTTACCACCTGCACAGAAGCGAAGGTATCCCTTTGACGACCCAGCAGTAGGTAGCTGGGAAAAAGCCCCAAAACTGGATGCAGCGATTGCCAAAGTAGCAAAGCGATCCTCTATCCCGTTTGAAGATATGGGAACGCTTAAAGACCCCCTAGATAGGAAGGTGGATACCTTCTTAAAGGGAACCTGGGAAATGGCAGCCGGCTCCTTAAGACCTGCGGTGGCGTCAACATGCACGGCGAGGTCAATGATGGTCTGGCTAGACCAGTTAGAGACCCAATTAAAACAAGGGGCCTCTAGAGACTCTATTATCGCGGCTTTACCAGTAATCCAGGAGGGGGCGGCGTTTTTATCAGACGCCTCAATTGACTCCGTTAAGTTAGCAGCTAGAGCAGCGGGGCTGTCTAATGCTGCAAGGAGAGCCCTATGGTTGAAATGCTGGCCTGGGGATATGCAGGCGAAAGCAAAGCTCTGCGCTATCCCTTGTAAAGGCGAGTATTTATTCGGGCCTACCCTGGAGAAGGCAGGAGACGATAAGAAAAAGTTTCCCAATACCTTCAATGCATACAGTCGTCCCTTCAACAAAAGAAGGTTCAATCGGGGAGGGAAGCGCGCCTTCTCACCGGGCAGAGATCGATCCAGATGGGACGATAAGCGAAAAAGAGGTACAGGTCTCATGTTTCGCCGTAACCCGACGGAAAACAAGAAACAAGAACAATGACAAGAACAATAGCAATCCCAGTGGGAGGGAGACTGCTGCATTTCTCAGCAGCATGGTCAGAAATCACAAACAGCGTTTGGATAAAAGACACTGTTTCCCATGGTCTCAAACTTGAATTTGTCCAGGCTCCACGGGACAAGTTCAAGCTAACACCCTGGCGCTCATCTCCCACTGAACAATTTGCCCTGAAAGAGGAAGTGAGGACTCTTTGTTCTAAAAATGTGTTGGTGGAAGTACCATATTCTCAGACAGGAAAGGGGTTTTACTCCCCCCTCTTCCTAATCCAAAAACCAGATAATACTTATAGAACCATTATTAATCTTAAGGGTCTCAATAAATTTCTGGTAAAGCATACTTTCAAAATGAAGTCCATCAATTCTACAATAAAAATGCTCTTTGAAAATTGTTTTATGGTAGTGGTGGATTTGAAAGATGCCTACTATCATGTACCCATTCATACTGATTTTCAACAATACCTGAGAGTAGCACTGATAATGGAGGGTAGGATTCAACATTTTCAGTTTAGGGCACTCCCCTTTGGGATAACCTCTGCTCCTAGAGTGTTCACTAAAATAATCGCAGAGGTCATGGCACATTTAAGGGAGTCAAATGTCCTTATAATCCCCTACTTAGACGATTTTCTCATTGTCGGGAACTCAGTGGATCACTGTCTGTCACAATGGGAAATTACTAAAGCTAAACTAGAACGTCTAGGTTGGATCATAAACTTTGAAAAATCTAAATTACAGCCTCTAAATATGCAAAAATTCTTGGGGTTAATTTTGAATTCAGTAACACAGCAGTGTCTTCTCCCCGGGGAAAAAATAGCGCTAATCCAGAGTTATGTGTTAAAAGCAATTAAATCACCCTCCATGACACTTAGGCAAGCAATGTCCCTACTGGGGTCACTCACATCTTGCATCCCCGCTGTTAAGTGGGCTCAGTTACACACCAGATCCCTGCAAAAAGAAGTTTTATTCCATGACAGAGCCCTAAATGGCGTATTAAATGGGAAATTAACGTTGGGGCCTATAACACTGAACTCCCTCAGGTGGTGGTTAGACATACAGAATTTGTCAGCAGGGGTGCCCTGGATAGTAAATGTCACCCAAGTAATAACCACAGATGCCAGCTCTTCGGGGTGGGGAGCTTATATGGGGGACATGGTGGTTCAGGGACAATGGGAACCCTTCACAACATTCTCATCCAATCAGAGGGAATTGTTGGCAATTGAATTGGCTGTTAAAGAATTCCTCATATATCTACAGGGCCAGCACGTCAGAATTCTGTCGGACAACAGAGTGGCAGTCGCCTACATAAACCGGCAAGGGGGAACACGGTCCGAGACTTTAATGCAGATCACGGAACGCTTGTTCCAGGTGGCAGAGCTAAATTTTCAATCTTTGACGGCTCTCCACATCAAAGGAAAGGATAATATAACAGCAGATTTCCTAAGTCGAAACACGCTAAGACAAGGAGAATGGTCTCTCAACAAGGATATTTTCAACTGTATCAGCCACAGATGGGGTCAACCAGTGGTGGACCTGTTCGCCACCAGAGACAACAGGAAAGTAAAACTCTTTTGCTCTCTGAATCCCAGGGAAAATCCCCTGGCGGTGGATGCTTTTCTAATAAAATGGGATTTTCCGCTGGCTTCTGCCTTCCCACCACTGAATCTGATTCCTCTAGTGGTGAGAAAAATCAGAGAGGATCGAGCAAAAGTTATCCTTATTGCCCCCTTTTGGCCCAGAAGAACCTGGTTTGCCTGGCTCAGGACGATGTCTGTATCGGATCCCTGGGTACTGCCAGACATCCCGAATTTACTCTCTCAGGGACCAATCTCCCATCCACAAGTGGCAGCGCTCCGTTTAACGGCGTGGACTTTGAATGGTCACTGTTAATAGATAAAGGCTTCTCTCCGAACCTGGTAGAAACGCTCCTAAAGAGTAGAAAGCAAATAACTACAAAAATCTACTCTAGAACTTGGAGGAAGTTCTTGTCCGTTTCTAAATTTAATATCCAAGAAGGGGTGCCAATACAACAAATCTTAGAGTTTCTACAAAAGGGGTTTGAGCTAAAACACTCTACTAGTACCCTTAGAGTACAGGTCTCAGCTCTGGGTGCCCTGTTTTCCTGTAATGTAGCTAACAACTATTGGATAGCGAGGTTTATGAAGGCAGTCTGTAGAACTAGACCAGTGTATAAAGATAGATCAGTTCCGTGGGATTTAAATTTAGTTCTATCCTCTCTAACAAAACCCCCCTTTGAACCTCTACACGAGGCCTCGATTAAAATGCTGACACTTAAAACAGCCTTCCTAATTGCCATAACCTCAGCTCGCAGGGTAGGAGATATCCAGGCACTTTCCAGGCTTCCCCCATATACAGAGTTCCTGTCTGACAGAGTAGTCCTTAGACCAGACCCAGCATATCTACCAAAGGTAGCAACAAGGTTTCATAGGTCGCAGGAAATAGTTTTACCATCTTTTGTTCCTAATCCATCCAATCCTAAAGAGCAGGAGCTTCATACGCTAGACGTTAGGAGATCTCTCCTACAGTATATTTCAGTCACCAATAGTTAGAAGAAGGATGAGGCACTGCTTCTTTCCTTCCAAGGTCCAAACAAAGGATGTAGAGTGTCAAAATATTTACTGGCTAGATGGATTAGGGAAACTATTTCTATGGCTTATACAGCGGGTGGGGGACCAGCTCCGCAGAATCTAAAGGCACATTCCACCCGAGCCATGGCGTCATCCTGGGCAGAAAGATCTGGAGTGTCGGTGGAACAAATATGTAAGGCGGCCACTTGGTCATCCCCTTCCACGTTCTTTAAGCACTATCGGTTGGATTTGGGGTCCTCCTCTGATCTCACCTTCGGGTTAAGGGTGCTGCAGGCTATAGTCCCTCCCTAAGGTAGCTTACATCTCTGTAAATCTCTCGTAGTGCTGTCATGGGAGTCCGAATAAAGCATTAAGCTACTTACGGGTAGCGGCATTTTTCGGAGGCCCATGACAGCACCCTTAGTTCCCTCCCTATTTCACGTGGGGGTTGCACTTCCTAATTTGTATATAGTGTGAAGTATGTAGATTTCACGTATGGTGTCTAGCTACAATTTAATAAAATATTTTTCGTTTTCAAAATGTATATAATGTATATTTGTATGCCACTAACCGCGGTAGTCCTCTCAAGGCTCTGAAATACAACTGATGCATGGGAGAGGTGCCGCCCTTTTTGTATCTGTAGGTTTCCTGTTCCTTAAGGGCGGATCCCCTCTCTCGTAGTGCTGTCATGGGCCTCCGAAAAATGCCGCTGCCCGTAAGTAGCTTAATGCTTTTTCCTGACCTGCTGGATGCAGCCACGCATTCTGCCACTTGGCAGCTTAACCGGGTAGAATCTCCTGTGGTATACCTACCAGTATCCCTGCCCGATTAGTCATCAATTAAAAATACCATGGACTGTCAGATGGCAAATCTGGTTCGTTCCGTCTTGCAGCCTCGGGTTCAGCACTCTACCCTTCCTTAGCCGCCACATGGGTTGCTAGAGCAATGGTCTCCTGGCCGGAGACATTAACTACTTTGATTCACAACAGTAACCTTTTCCCGAAGACAGTACAGCTGGCCAATCAAATCTCTTGAGCGGGAGACTATGTGGTTGACGCCTCTTGGATGTGGCTAGTTGCGCGGCACTGTCAGCAGCAAATGCCATTACATTCAGAAGGGCATTATGGCTCAGAGAATGGAAGCATACTCTGCGTTCAAAAATCATCTGACATCACTCCCTTACCAGAGTGGTTGGTTATTTGGTGAGAAGTTGGGAGCGTTCCCCACGCAGTAACAAAGGATCGCATGTTTCCTATAAACCCAACCAGCTGCGGAAGGGTTGCCCAAAACAGTCTAGATCTGAGGGATCTTAGTCCTAAAAAAGGGATGGAAAAGTAAGACAAAACCTGGACCTCAAACTTCTAAAAGCTTGACAAGGTCCTCCTTCTTTGGATGGAGTTCTTCCGTTCGGCCATTATCTCAATGGAAAAAGATGGAGTTTCTGGCATCCTCGACATTCGGGATGTTTACCTCCACATTCTGATTTTTTTTTTTCCATTCACGGACAGCATTTTCAGGTCATGGCCTGCCCTTCGGCCTTGCTACCGCTCCCAGAGTGTTAACAAGGGTCATGGCAGCTGTCATGTCCATCTTGCACCCTCGGGGCGTGTTTGTCCTGCCCTATCTGGTCGACTTTCTAGTTGTCCTAGGACTGCGCTGAGTCCGACTATATCACTTGCGATACCCTTTCTCACCTGGGCTGGCAGATAAACTTAGATAAGTCTTCCTAATTTCCAGTCCAGCAGATATCCTTTTTGAGGATGATCCTTGACCCTTCAACAGGGAGCTCATGCACTTGGTCACTCATCCCCTCATTCCATTCGATTTGCTATGAGTTCTGAGGAAAAATGGTGGCAGCAATGGAAGCAGTTCCCTTCGCTCCTCTTGTTTTCTGCAGGTTAGACAGGCTTTCAGAGGGTAGTCCCTGAGCTTCCTCATACAGGGGAGATCCTTTCTCCCGGTTCAATGATTATTAGTGACTTCCAACGCCAGTCTTCTGGCCTGGGGAGTGTCACCACACTGCTTAAGGCCCTCCGTCATCTCGGGAATCCAGTCTCCCGATCATTGTTCTGGGGATCCGAGCGGTAAGGCTAGTTATACAGCAGAACCACTGCCTTCTGGCGGGTCACCCTATGCGAAATCAATCAGATAACACCACGGCTGTGCCGTACGTCAATCATCTAGGAGGTACCTGCAGCCAGGCAACCATGGCCGAGATACCTCATATTCTCCGATGGGCCGAGATCAATCACTCTGGGATCTCGGCAGTACACATCCCAGGAGTAGAACTCTGGACGGCAGACTTCTTCAGCTGTCAGGTCACGCCTCAAGTGAGTGGGAACTTCATCCGGAAGTCTTCCAACAGATCTGCCTTCACTGGAGCATTCCAGATGTAGATCGGATGGTCTCCAGACTGAATGCCAATGTTCTCGAGTTCATTGTTCGGTCTCGAGACCCAAAAGCCATCGCAGGGCATGCTCTGTTTTTCCATGGTACCAGTTCCGTCACCCCTCTTCCACTACTTCCGAGAGTCTTTAGGAAGCCGAAACGGTCCCAGTAATCCCTGGGCGATTTGCACTGACCAAGTCAGGTTTTGTTTGTGGAGCTAGTACAACTCATCGCCAATTTTTCTCTGGCGGTTGTCGGGTCGTCCAGATCTGCTCTCCAGGAACCGGTTCTGACCCAGACAAGACTCACAACAAGTTGTCAGCGACTAGTGCTTGTAAGCCCACCTCAGTACGCATTTTGCGTGGGGCGGAGATAACGGATTCCTTTCCCCCTTTGTTTTGAAGGAAAGCTAAAAAATTTAAAAAAAATTCAGGCCTGACTCTCAGCTCATTGTAAGACTAGATTTTAGCCTTTTCGGTCCTATTGCAACCAAACTGCAAATAGGGACTTTCTCGCAGGGAGTTTTCCCATGTGGTTCTTCCCCATCTCCTACCGTTAGATCTTTGGGACCTTAATGGTCCTGGGGGGTCTTACAGTAGACTCCGTTTGATCCGGACAGACTTTACTGTCATGGAAGGTTGCCTTTTTCTCTGCGGTCATGTCATTCAGGTGAGACTTCGGAGCTAGCCCCTCTGTCCTTCTAGACTTTTCCTTATTGCCATCAAGGCAAGGTTGTCCTTATGTCATCCTTGTCCCTTGTTACCAATGTGGTATCGTACTCCCCCCTGTTACGAGGACATCATTCTTCCCTGTTCGGCACCAGTTCACAAAACGGAACGGGTTCCCCATACTCTGGACAAGGTGAGTCCTTGAGAAGGTACGTATCGAGGACCGCATCCTTTAGAAGCTTGGACACTTTATTTGGGCTTCCTGATGGTTGCAGGAAGGGTTTAGCAGCTTCATCGGCCATGTTAGCCTGGTGGATTGGTTACTCCATCCAGGAGTCCTTCTGCGTCAGGTCAGCCTATCCCAGCGGGGATCAGGGCACTCCCCACTTCGTCAATAGTGGCTTCTTGGGCCATTAGGCACCAGGTGTCGGCAGAGCAGGCCGACAAGGTTGCAGTTTCATCCAGTCCGCACACATTCTTGAAGCACTACAATATTCACACCCAGACTTCCGCAGATGTGAGTCTGAGCAGGTGGACTCTGCGGGCCTCGGTAGCGCATTCTTAGATAGCGGTTACGCAGGGCCTGATCTGTTATGATGTCCCCACCCAGGGACTGCTTTGGGACGTCCCATGGTCTGTGGCCCCTAATGAGGTGAAGGAGAAATAGGGATTTTTGTGTACTCACCATAAAATCCTTTTCTCCAAGCTAATCATTGGGGACACAGCACCCACCCTGTTAATGGCTCTGTGCTTGTTCTGCAATTGGACATGTTATACTCTTATGTTATTATTGATCTCCTACTGCTTTTGCACTGAACTGGTTCTCTGGGAGCCAGCATGAGGGTGTATACTGCAGGGGAGGAGCTAACTTTCTTTGTAATACTTAGTGTCAGCCTCCTGGTGGCAGCAGCATACACCCATGGTCTGTGTCCCCCAATGATTGGCTCGGAGAAAAGGATTTTACGGTGAGTACACAAAAATCCCTATTTTAAGTGGCAAAAAACTAGCAGCAAGGAAAAAATTCTAAAAAGAATTTATTAGATATACATTAAAATTGTAAAATAAACCAGACATACACTAATGTTGGAACAAAAAATTAGCCAAGGAAATTATATCATGGTAGGGTAGGTAGGGTCAAAGAACACTGCATCCCTTAAAAAAAAATAAAAAAAAAAAATCCTTGCATTGTACATACTACATATTTTAAATGCATCAGTCAAGGAGAATTCCCCCCCCCAAATAAATTCTATGGAAAGCGAAGTCTATGTTTAATCTCTTTTATTAAAGTATTAAAATAGTACAACATATCACAAATACAAACATACATACAGACTAAAGTAGTTACAAAACTTCTCAAAATAGTACGTGTTTTTTACTTCACGCAAATATGGTATCATCAGAGTCATATTTATTAGTTATTTTGCCGTATATGTTCCTTGCTCAACTCTTCTGTTCTTTCTTAGCATCTCGTATTGTCCACCACCTGTTGCCCCATTTCGATAATTATTTCGCTAAGCGGAAGTCTATTTCCAATTGCTATATTTATCCAAAGAATCCGCCCAATATATTATTATTTATCCCTGACAGCAGCTATGGTTGCTTATGGTATAACGTCAGAATTAAAGGAAAGATAAGAAGAAAAGAGGAAAAAAAGGAAAAATGGGAAGGGGAAAGGAAGGACCATGCCTCCGCAGCCCTCTGAAACCAGCCCAGGAAAGCTGAGGAGAAACCTCACTGCTGGGAAAGTACCTCCCATTTCTCCATGAGAGCCCCGAAACTCCCAGAGTCCCTAAATAAAATCCAGGGTTGCCATGTCCTCAAGTACCTCGAGTTATCACCCAAAGCCTGTGCAAACAATTCCTCCATATGGTGGATATGTGAGAATTCTGTTAACCATTCAATCATGGATGGAATTTTCATTTTACGCCAATGTCTAGGTATAACCATGCGGGCTGCCGTCAAGCAAAACCTCAGGAGACTACTTTTTTGTTTGGCTATTGGTCCCGGTAGCATGGACAAGATGGCCATGTGCGGAGTAAGATTTATATCCTCTCCTGATATTTTGTTGTAAGTCGAGATTACTTCTCCCCAGAAACTCTTTATCCCTGGACACTGCCACCAAATATGGAACAAAGTTCCTCTTGCGTTCCCACAGCGCCAGCACCCATCTGCCACCGAGGGGAATATGGCATGCAACCTCACAGGATATCGGTACCATCTAGTAAGAATTTTGAAATTCTTCTCTTGGGCATGGCTGGCCGGAGACATCCCATGAGCGCAGCGGTATGCCGATGTGATTTCCCTCTCAGTAAATGTGCATCCCATTTCTGCCTCCCACGCTCTAATATATCCCGGGATAACTGTTGAAGTCTCCTCGTTTAGTAATTTGTACACAAGAGAAATCTGATGCGATGGGGGTGTCTGCTGGGCGAATATCCTCTCAAACTGTGTCAGAGAAAGTGGTGGTCTCTCTCCACCAGAAAATCGTCTGACAAATGATTTTAATTGTTCATACTCTAACCAAGATAGTGTGCGAGTAGGACATTCGTCTTGTAGCTCGTTGAGAGAGGGAAGACCCTTCTGCGAGATTATTTGATATATTCTTTGATTGGATTCCACCCTCCATCCCAAAATGGAAAGCGAAGTTTAGTTGCTTTGTCATAAATAAAACACAATAGGTACTTGGCTATATATGGTTCTCTTGTCCTGACACGTCCCCACCACCACTAGTTCTCGGGGTTCATCAGGGGACTGTTTAAACCTGAAGGGAAATAAATAATGCTGATAAAAGCTCCAGCACTTGTGGCCGCAGTGGGGCATTGTGCTGCCTGTTCCTTTTAAACAGCAAGCATAACTTGCATGTAATCTGTGGATGGTTGGTATTAGAGTTTGGTAATATAACGAATAGGCTCATTTAACTAGCTGTATTTAGCAGCGCTCGTAATGCTGGTTGTACAGACAAATGTTCATGTTATATCTAGTTTTTTATTTTTTTTTCTACTGAATGTTGGCGATCAATTGTACGTCTATTAATGTTTACCTGTGCACAGCTACACGTACATCCCAAATTTTAAAACCGTTGGGATGCTGTGAAAAATGTAACCAACATAAGAATCCGTATTTTGTGGACTAGGAGATGCATCGGACCATAAGACACACCCCAAATTTTTAACAAAATGGTGGCGCATCTTAGTCCGCTTTTACAGTAGCTTATGGGGAGTGGGCAGCTGGGTGGAGCAGGGTCCCTGTAGATAGGGCCGCTGTTGCAGGAAGCTGGCTGCAGAGGCAGGAGTGGGGCGTTGATGCGGCTCCCAAGCTGTGAGAAGGGGGTGCAAAAAGCTGTTGTAGCTCAGGCTTTCAGAAAATGTTTGGAGTCCCCGCCCTTCCCATCCCATCAATATGCGTATGCGCCACCTCTGTCTGCCATTTTTCCCAAGTCCACCGCAGTGAAAAGGATGGGATGTGAGGGGACTCCCAATGCTTTGTTTGTTTGTTTTTTTGGGGTTTTTTTGGGTTTTTTTTGAAAGACCGGAGTCAGCCACAGCCGAACACCCCCTCCTCCCAGCCCTGTGCCCGAAGCATTGCCCCACTCCTACCACTGCCAGCTTCCTACTGCACCGACCCTGCCTCCTGGGACCCAGCTCCCCTGTAAGCTACATTTGGATTATAAGTCACCCCTCCCCCTAAGAAATAGTGCGTCTTATAATCCTAAAAATACGGTAATTATTTGGAAATCTTTTATAGCCATATTTTGTTCACAATAGAAAACCTGTGTGAAGATGGAAGCTAGACATTTTTCTATTTCACTTGAAAAAAATAACTCTGCAGTAACACATCTTAAAAAAGTTGGTACAGGGCTAACAAAAGACTGGAAAGGTTAGAGGCATTAATGAATAACATCTGTGGGGTCAATTTTCAACTGGGTCACATGACTGTATGAAAAATAACATGTTAATCAAAAGATGGTTAGAGTATCTCCAATCTGTAAACCACTGCATCAAAAAATGTTCCTCAGTGTAAAATTGCTAGTACTTTGAATATCCCACCATCAGCAGTACATGAAATCCTCAAAAGTTGGCGATTTCTGGACAAATCCATGTGCACAATGGAAAAGTCAAGCTATTAATATTGAATACTTGTAATCTACTGGACCGCAGTCGGCACTGAATAAGAGTATGATTTAGTCATGCAAATCGCTGCATGTGCTCAGGAATACTTCCTGAAATCACTGTGAATGCAGATAGCAGTTCAGTCCACAAATGCAAGATAAGTCCATTGTGCAAAGAATGAGCCATATATTAACATAATCCAGGAACACTGCTGTCTTCTCTGGGCCAAAGTACATTTAAAATGGACTGAGCCCAAATGGGGAAAACCTGTTCTGTGGTCAGATGAGTCAAAATGTAAAATTCTTTATGGAAATCACGGATGTCGTCTCCTGTGGACTCGGGAGGAAAGGGACAATCCTTATCCGCGCCCAATTAAAAAGGCTTAATCTATGATGCTTCGGGGCTGCATTAGTGCCTATGACATAGGCAGCTTACACATCTTGAAAACACTATCAATGCTGATAATCATATAGAGGTCTTAAAAGAATATTTGCTCAATATTTTACTCAAGAGTTAAGCAAATTTGATCGGGTCCCTGCTTATTCGGCAAGCTATAGCGCTTACCTAATAAGCTGCAGAGAGAACTCTGCTTCCTGCTGTTCAGCTCCGTAGCTGCATGTGTCGCGGCTGTGTCACAGTCACGACACATGCATGGATAGCCTGTGTGTTGGGCTCTCCATACATGTTTTGTGACAGTGACACAGACGCAACACATGTAGCTGCGGAGCCGAACAGCTGATCAGCCGGAGCGATCCAGGAAGCCGGGTTCCCTCTGCAGCTTAATTGGTAAGTGCTATAGCTTGCCGAATAAGCCCTGACCCGATCAAATTCACTCATCTCTACTCTTATCCAGACGTCATCTGTTTCAAGGAAGGCCTTGCATATTTCAGTAAAACAATGCTAAATCACATACTTCATCTATCACAACACCATGGATTTGCAGAAGAGAGCTTGGTTTGTGAACTGGCTGTCTGCAGTCCAGACCTTTCACCAATAGAAAACATTTGTTGCTTTATGAAGGTAAATATCCAGTAAAGACGCAGGAATGTTGAGCAGCTAGAATCCTTCAACAGACAAATATGGGACAACATTCTTCTTCCAAAACTTCAGCAATTGGTCTTCTCGCCTCCCAAATGTTCTCCTTCTGTTGTAAAATGAAGTGGGGATGTTACACAATGGTAGACACATCCCAGTTTTTTGAGGTGTGTTGCTGCCATCAGTTTTGAAATGAGTTAGGCTTCTTTCAGACTTCCGTTGGTACGCGGCCGTCGCTAAGCGTCGGCGCGACGTACCAACGGACGTTGGAGTTTTTCAGCACAACGTGGGCAGTGGACGCAGTGTTTCAACCGCTGCCCATAGTAAAGTCATAGGGAGGAGGGGGTGGAGTTACGGCCGGGCATGCGCAGTAAAAAATGCAGGACACGACGTACGAAAAAACGTTCCCTTGAACGTTTTTTCGCTACAACGGTCCGCCAAATATCGACGCATCCAGTGCACGACGTATGGAACGTGTGTCCATACGTCGCGATAAGTCGGTAATACAAGTCTATGTGCAAAAACCTCATCTGCGGGCAACTTTGCAGGATGCGTTTTTTTCACAGAACGACGCATTGCGACGTGTTCACAAAAACGTAAGTGTGAAAGTAGCCTTACTGTTTTCAAATAAAACGGAAAAATGTATAAATTTCAACTCCTGATTTGTGTTCTATGTTCTGGGTTGCATACAATATGGTTATAAGAGACTTCCAAATCATTGTATTCTTGTAATTTGTTTTACACAGCATCCCAATTTTTTTGCCATTGGGGTTATACTGTAGTATGTGGACTAATGTACAATAAATTTGTCACACCCAGTTATATTTTTATGTCTATGACCAGTTTACCACAGACATTAATTACATTTGACTCACGCTAATGAAGCTTGCATAACAGCTGGAAAATCATGTTATTGATGACACAAAAATAATTACCACGTTATAACTCTTTGCTGCAGATGAGAATGAGCCAGCAATGAAACGACACAAAGAACAACTTGCTTACATGCAGTCTGAAGAGTTCCAGAAGATTCTGAAAGCCAAATCTAAGCACACTGGTGTCCTTAAGGAGGTACGCCACTACTGGATTTATATTTTGTTACATCGTAGGAAAATAATTCTAAATGATGCTGCATGACCATTTGTCATGTTACTCACACCATCCCAGAACTATGTTTGCAGTGTGGCAGGGTGCATTAGCCTGCTGAAAGAGGCCACTGTCATCAGGAAATACTGTTCCCATGAGGGAATTTATTTAGTTTACTTGTAACAATATTTATTTAGGCATTATGTCTCAATAATAATGTGAATGTCAGGACCTGTGGGTTTCCATAAGAATATTAACCATAATTTTATTCTACGGCTACTTTCACACTAGCGTTAACTGCAATACGGCGCAAATGCGTCGTTTTGCCGAAAAAAACGCATCCTGCAAAAGTGCTTGCAGGATGCGTTTTTTCAGCATTGACTAACATTAGCGACGCATTGCCACACGTCGCAACCGTCGTGCGACGGTTGCGCCGTGTTGTGGCGGACCGTCAGGACCAAAAAACGTTACATGTAACGTTTTTTGCTCCCGTCGGTCCTCTTTTTCCGACCGCGCATGCGCGGCCGGAACTCCGCCCCCACTTCCCCGCACCTCACAATGGGGCAGCGGATGCGCTGGAAAAATGCATCCGCTGCACCCGTTGTGCGGCGGAGACAACGCTAGTGTCGGGAACCTCGGCCCGACGCTAGTGTGAAAGTAGCCTACCTCCGCTGGTTTGTCTTCTTCCCACAACACTATCTCTTCCTTTGATAAGAAACACATATGCATCCAGCAATCGGTATGACATGGTGGTTCGTCTGATGAATTGCGTATTATCGATTTCTTCATGGCCCAGTTCTGAGGCTGATCTTGAGATGGTGTACAGCAGTCAGAATGACCAGTCTACTACTCTCGTGTAGGTTGGCTGTGAGCATCAATTTGTTGTTCTTCAGGATAAGAGCTGATAAGCAATCTTTTGTTCCTCACTTGGCTCACGTTGCTTTGGACTTTTAAAAAAAAAAAAACATAAATAAAAGGCATCAACTGTAGACCTATTGCTTAATATCCCACCCCTTGACAGGTAGACTTTGCCAATCTATTGACATTATCATATTTGCCGGGGAAGCAGTTTGCATAGAAGTGATATTATGCTTTAGCTTCCGTCCTTCTGGTTTATTAACCTAATTGGCCCTTTCTGTAGTTGATTTGTTACATTAAGCTCAGAAAACTATAAAAAGAGACAAATTTGAGATTTTTAACTTTCTCATGGATTTTCACTCCAGATGGTGAGACATAATCTAAATCTATATGGCCCAGGCTTTGTTCGTGGGGTATTTTTTGCTTGTTTTTCTCTTCTTTTTGCAGTTTTCATACTGATTTTTATCCATAGACTATGTTCACACGTTGCATTTTTTTACAGGCAAAACCTGTTCTCTTGGCAATAATAAACTTTCTTCAAGCACGTTTTGCTTAGTTTTTGTTGTGTTTTTTTGCAGTGTTTTTGTCATGCTACATTTGTGTCTGTGCATGCTGATAAAGTTTAGTGCATAAAAGAAATCTGATTCTATTTTATCAGGTTTTGGCACCAAAATCTGATACCTGCGGTTTTTTTAATGTTTTTTTGCACCACATATTGTAATCAGTGGGTGAAAATCTGAAATAAGTGATATGCTGCATTTTGCAAAAAAAAGGTATTGCACAAAGTACTGAGGGGGGAAAAAAAAGCTGTGTGCATGAGATTTCTGAAATCTCAGACTTTGATGGTACTGTAAAAACGCAGCTGAAAAGTTTTATTTTGTTTTTTTTAAAAAAAAAAAAAAAGATTTAGAAAAACTGAAAAAAAAACCACAACGCGTGAACATACTCTAATTCTTGCAACCTTGATTTTGCTGTTATATGCGTACCAGAAATGCACTGTGCACAAGACCTAACACAGAACAGCCTGATTGTGTTTTGTATGATTAGAACTGTTCTCTTATAAACCTAAAAATTACTTACAGCAAAAAATATTTAATATATTTATTCATAGACAACAAACAAAATGGTTAAATGAAAGATTACACAGAATTGATTAAAAAGACATAATATTGGTGTACCATGATTGTAAATATGTCCATAATATCAAATTTCAATAAATAAGTGATCTACATTTCGATAATAAAATATTTTGTATAAATAGCAGCATAATATAACTACAGATATGTAAACCATTCAGAAAAATTCACAAACGGCAAAAATCTTAGAACACTAAATGTATAAAGTAGGTACAGACCCCTATGGAGAGATGTACTTTTTTTTAACCAATTCTTTTGTAATCCTTTTCCTTTAAAAGATTGTCTATGAATTAATAAATATTTTTTGATGCATGCTATATTTATAGGTTTATATTGCTTTTTGGATATATAGCTACGGTCTATTTAAATCGAACTTTGCTCATGTAATAGTCTCCTTGTTCTTATGGTCATTTAGGCTGAAGCTGAGATTCAAGAAAAATATTTTGATCCACTTGTGAAAAAAGAGCAGATGGAAGAGAAGATGAAAAGTATAAAAGAACAGAAATGTCGCGTGGTGACCTGTAAAACGGTGAGTGTGCAACTGCTGCGCGACGACAACTCTGAAAATTGAAGTGCAATAGTGAGTGAAGGCTTGTTTTACCTACAGGGCAATATGAGTTTTTACCAGCATTCCTCTAATATACTGTAAAACGCATTGCTTATGTCAGCTGGAAGGATAACAGACATTTTCAGTTTTTGGATGTGAGCAACAAACTTTCCTTTTTATTGCCGGCATAGTTTAATTTTAAGCAGTAATTAGTGGTCCCAGCTGTCTGACTCCCAGTGATTAGACTTTAAGGCAAAATATAAGACTCCATTTAAATCAGCAAAGATGTGATTCCTACAAAATATTACTTTTTGCAATGTCGTGCTTCTGTACCTTAATGTTCCCACCCCACTGCTGGAGGTAAACTGCAGGCACGTCTTTTTGCCTCATACATGCACTAAGCTATAAACTGATTTAGGGATTGACAGTGTAACATGACTAGTGAATACTAGAACAGTACCCTTTATTGCGTTGTATGAACATGCAATTTTGATAGTGACTGATTTTGTTATGTTTTCATCTGTCTTGACAGTGCAAGTACACTCATTACAAGCCACTGGACACGTGTGTTAGTGAAAACCATGACTTCCATTGGCATGATGCAGTGAAACGTTTTTTCAAGTGTCCATGTGGTAACAGAACAATTGCACTAGATCGACTACCTAAGAAGCCCTGCAGGTATGAAATCAGACTATGATATAGAATACTGTTTAGCACATTTAGTAGAAAGAAAGGAGGGTGATCCTGTTATGTCAAACAAGATGGTTAATCTGTGAACAGCAGTATATAAACCAGGAAAGCTGAGCCGATTGATGTATCCTATTCTTAGGAAAACATGTTGCCTTTTGAATCAAGCTTTCATTAAAGGGAACCTGTCACCCACCCCCCAGTCGTTTCAAACTAAAAGAGCCACCTTGTGCAGCAGTAATGCTGCATTCTGACAAGGTGGCTCTTTTAGTTCTGGGTGCTGTAACTAGAGAAATAATCCGTTTTTTATTTTGTCAGAAATACCTGGTCTTCAGTCAAGGAGGCAGGCGTTTCCCCCCTGCTTCAGACGCCACACAGCTGTCACTCACATCTTCTTGGCTCCGGGTGCCGCCTCCTCCTCACCGCTGTTTTAAAAATAGCCGGCGCCTGCGCTCTTTTCCCCTGCCTGGTGCAGGCGCAGTGAGCGCTGCCCATCTTTCCTCATATGCAGCCCAGCTGACTGGGCCTGCGCGGCCGCCCTGCTTGTGATTCCCAGCCCCGCAGTGACTTATGATTTATTCACATTGCGGGGCTGGGATTCACAGGCAGGGTGGCCACACAGGCGCAGTCAGCTGGACAGACCATCATACACTAATGGTATGTTTCCACGGTACGGACTGGCAGCGCTTTGGACGCAGCTCCGTCCAAAGCGCTGCTGGCTCTTGTACGCCTGGTGATTCCGCATGTGTTGAACTATGCGGAATCACTGCATCATATACATAGACTGTAATTTATCTTGTGGAGAATGAGAGTCTCTGCAAGATAAATAGACATGCTGCGGTCTATAAAGACGCGCCGCAAGTGCGTATATGCAGGTCTGCCACCTGCGTCTTTGAATGCATAGCGGAGATGGGGTTTCATAAAATCTCCTCCACTATGCTGTAACATCGGGACGCTGCGGCTGTACGCAGCGTCCCATCCGCAGCGTTTCCTGCCCGTAGAAACATACCCTTATACTTTAACATATCAATGAAAATCTGTTAACTGTCAGATTGGATGTTTAACTATATTCAGTTGTATATATAAAAAAAAAGAACTCTGAAACAGATGTGTAAACCGGGTATTGACCCACATGACAAATTAAGGTCAGTAAATTAAATGAAAAGGAAAATAATTTCCCAATGTGTAAAAAGTGAGAGATGGGGGAAGAAAAAGATATAGCAAAGACGCTGGGCTGTCTGCGTCTTCTTCCGGGAGAAAATAGCGGGTGCATGCGCAGTGTGCCCGCTGAGATCTGCCGGCTGGCAACAATAAGAAATTTTTCCTATTGGTTCATTTCGATCACTGTGATAGACCCTATTACAATGATCAAAATAAAAAATAGTAAATCGAACCCCCCTTTATCACCCCTCTTAGTTAGGTAAATAAAATAAAATGTATTAACGTATATACTCGAGTGTAAGCCGACCCGAGTATAAGCCGACCCCCCCCCCCCCCCCCCCCCAATTTTGCAACAAAAAAAAGGGAAAAGTTATTGACTCGAGTATAAGCCTAGGGTGGAAAATGCAGCAGCTACCAGTATATGTCAAAAATAAAAATAGATACCAATAAAAGTAAAATTAATTGAGACATCAGTAGGTTAAGTGTTTTTGAATATCCATATTGAATCGGGAGCCCCATATAATGCTCCATGCAGTTATGGCCCCATAGATGCCCCATATAATGCTCCATGCAGTTATGGCCCCATAGATGCTCCATATAATGCTCCATGCAGTTATGGCCCCATAGATGCTCCATATAATGCTCCATGCAGTTCTTTATGGCCCCATAGATGCCCCATATAATGCTCTATGCAGTTATGGCCCCATAGATGCTCCATATAATGCTCCATGCAGTTATGGCCCCATATAATGCTCCATGCAGTTCTTTATGGCCCCATAGATGCCCCATATAATGCTCCATGCAGTTCTTTATGGCCCCATAGACGCTCCATATAACATTGTGCCACATGTAATGCTGCTGCAATAAAAAAAAAATACATACTCACCTGTCGTCGCTGCCTGCTGCTCCTCAGCGTCCCATCTCTCCGCACTGACTGTTCAGGCAGAGGGCGGCGCGCACACTGATACGTCATCGCGCCCTCTGACCTGAACAGTCACAGCAAGATGACGGGAAGACTGAGCGGCGCCCAGCTAATGAAACGCGGACAGGTGAATATGAAATACTCACCTGCTCCTGGCGCGGTCCCTGCCTGTCCCATGGTACCGCAGCTTATTCCTGTAATGAGCGGTCACTGGTACCGCTCATTACAGTAATGAATATGCTGCTCCACCCCTATGGGAGTGGAGTCCATATTCATTACTTTAATGAGCGGTACCACGTGACCGCTGAATAGAGGAAGAGCTGCAGCGCGGGAGACCATGGGGCAGGCTGGGACAGCGTTAGGAGTGCCAGGAGCAGGTGAGTATGCGACAGTCCTCTCCCCCTCACCCGCTGACCCCGCCGCTGAACATGACTCGAGTATAAGCCAAGAGGGGCACTTTCAGCCCAAAAATTTGGGCTGAAAATCTCGGCTTATACTAAAGTATATACGGTAATTTCCATTTGGGTGGGGGTTGGCTAAAGTGGGGGCTGGGGTTAGAATGGGGGGGGGGGATTCCACTGTTTAGGTACACCAGGGGGTCTCCAAACGCGACATGGCACCACCATTGATTCCAGCCAATTTTGCGTTCAAGTCAAATGGCGCTCCCTCCCTTCTGTGGGTTTTCCCCCATATATGGGGTATCGGCGTACTCAGGAGAAACTGCACAACAAATTTTGTGGTCCATTTTCATCTGATACCCTTGTGAAAATAAAAAAAAAAATTGGTTCCAAAGTAAATTTGTGGAAAAAAGTAAAAGTTAATTTTTTCCTTCCACATTGCTTTAGTTCTCGTGAAGCACCTGAAGGGTTAATAAACTTCTTGAATGTGGTTTTGTGCACCTTGAGGGGTGCAGTTTTTAGAATGGAATCACTTTTGGGTATTTTCTGCTATATTGACCCCCCAAACTCATTTCAAATGTGAGGTGGTCCCTAAAAAACACGGTGAACACAGTGTGGATTTGGCTGCGGATTGGCCACTGCGGATTTGCAGCAGTTTTCCATCAGGTTTACAGTACCATGTAAACCTATGGAAAACCAAATCCTCTGTGCCCATGGTGCGGAAAATACCGCACGGAAACACTGCGTTGTATTTTCCGCAGCATGTCAATTCTTTGTGCGGATTCCGCAGCGTTTTACGCCTGCTCCTCAATAGGAATCCGCAGGTGAAATCCTCACAAAAAAACGCAGGAAATCCACGGTAAATCTGCAGGTAAAACGCAGTGCATTTTAACTGCGGATTTTTCAAAAACGATGCGAAAAAATACTCACACGAATCCACAACGTGGGCACATAGCCTTAGGGTTGGAATTAGTTGGGGTTGGAATTGGGGTTAGGGTTGGAATTGGGGTTAGGGTTGGAATTGGGGTTAGGGTTGGAATTGGGGTTAGGGGTGGAATTGGGGTTAGGGGTGGAATTGGGGTTAGGGGTGGAATTTGGGTTAGGGGTGGAATTGGGGTTAGGGGTGGAATTGGGGTTAAGATTAGGGTTAGGGGTGTGATGGGATTAAGGTTAAGGGTGGGTTGGGGTTAGGGGTGTGTTGAGGTTAGGGTTGGGATTAGGGCTAGGGGTGTGTTGGAGTTAGAATTAAGGGATTTCCACTGTTTAGGCACATCAGGGGGTCTCAAAACGTGACATGGCGCCACCATTGATTCCAGCCAATCTTGCGTTCAAAAATTCAAATGGTGCTTCCTCCCTTCTGAGCCCCGACGTGCGCCCAAACAGTGGTTTACCCAAACATATGGGGCATAAGCGTACTGAGGAAAAATTGCACAACATCTTTGGGGGTCTAATTTCTCCTGTTACCCTTGAGAAAATTAAAAAATTGGGGGGCTATAAAAATTATTTTTGTGGGGGGAAAAAATTATTTTTTATTTTTACGGCTCTGCCTTATAAACTTCTTCTGTGAAGCACTTGGGGGTTCAAAGTGCTCACCACACATCTAGATTAGTTCCTTGGGAGGTCTAGTTTCCAAAATGGGGTCACTTGTGGGGGAGCTCCAATGTTTAGGCTACATGGTGTCCGCTAAAGATTGGAGCCAATTTTTCATTCAAAAAGTCAAATGGTGCTCCTTCTTTTCCGAGCCCTGCCGTGCGCCCAAACAGTGGTTCTCCCCCAAATATGGAGTTTCAGTGTACTCAGGACAAATTGGACAACAACTTTCGGGGTCCAGTTTCTCCTTTTACCATTGGGAAAATTAAAAAAATTGTTGCTAAAACATCATTTTTGTGACTAAGGCTACTTTCACACTAGTCCGTCGGTACGGACCGTCGGCCCGACGGACAGTGTGCTAAGTAGCACAACGGGGGCAGCGGATGCAGTTTTTCAACGTATCCGCTGCCCCATTGTAATGTTCGGGGAGGAGGGGGCGGAGTTCCGGCCGCGCATGCGCGGTCGGAAATGGCGGACACGACGCACAAAAAAGTTACATGTAACTTTTTTGTGTGCAGACGATCCTCCAAAACACGACGCATCCGTCGCATGTGGCCATACGTCGCAATGCGTCGCTAATGCAAGCCTATGGAGAAAAAAACGCATCCTGCGGGAAACTTTGCAAGATGCGTTTTTTCTCCAAAACGACGCATTGCGACGTACAGCAAGCGACCCTAGTGTGAAAGTAGCCTAAAAAGTTAAATGTTCATTTTTTCCTTCCATGCTGCTGTGAAACACCTGAAGGGTTAATAAACTTCTTGAATGTGGTTTTGAGCACCTTGAGGGGTGCAGTTTTTAGAATGGTGTCACTTTTTGGTATTTTCAGCCATATAGGCTCAAACTGACTTCAAATGTGAGGTGGTCCCTAAAAAATGGTTTTGTAAATTTTGTTGTAAAAATGAGAAATCGCTGGTCAAATTTTAACCCTTATAACTTCCTAGCAAAAAAATGTTTCCAAAATTGTGCTTATGTAAAGTAGACATGTGGGAAATGTTATTTATTAACTATTTTGTGTCACATAACTCTCTGGTTTAACAGAATAAAAATTCAAAATTTGAAAATTGCGAAATTTTCACAATTTTTGCCAAATTTCCGTTTTGGTTTTTTTTTTTTTTTTTCACAATTTTAGCCAAGTTTCCATTTTTTTTTCATAAATAAGCGCAAGTTATATCGAAGAAATTTTACCACTAACATGAAGTACAATACGTCACGAAAAAAAACTGAAGCTTAAAATGTGATCAATTCCTGTACGTAATATCCCCTATCCTGGTGTGCATGGCCCCATCAGAAAAACATAAACCATTATACTTAAGTTTTTTCTTTTTAATGTTCCTACGCTCCCTTGCAGTGCCTTGTTCCGATGCCAGCAGCTGCTTTATGCTTGTAAGCAGTGCATGGTAGGGACGTCATGCGGTGCTTGCAAGCAGAGGACAGCTGCCAGAATACTCACTGCCCTCCATGCTGGGACTATGTGCGTGGAGGGCAGTGAGTATTTATTGCTCTTCAATAGCAAGCACAGCTTGCTGGGCATTCACATGTGCTGCTACTAAAGGGAATAGATATTCACTGCATTTCACGCCTATGGGAGTGGAGAGAAGTGAATATTAATTGCCTTAAGTAGCAGGCACTCCTGAACGTCTGGCAGCTACAGGAAGTCTGCTGCTAAAGCTAACAGCGTGTCCCCGCTATTAAAGAGAAATGAATATGCACTGCCCTCCACGCCCATGGACGTGGAATGCAGTGAATATTCATTTCTGTCTCCCATGACAGCACCACGAGAGAGGGGATCCGCCCTTCATTGACAGGAAAACTACAGACATAAAAGGGCTGCACCTCTCTCCCACATGGTTGGTTTCCTGTCCCTGACAGGCGAACCTCTTCAGACATACATCTGGAAGAGGGTTGTGATAGAAGATATGCCCAGGCCCGGCAGGTCGACTCAGGTAGTGGAACAGCAGGGGAACTGCAGGTGTAGACATCTGAAGAAGAAGCCGCCTCCGGTAAGGAGAGCTAGCTTGAGGATGGTCCATCGCTGTTATGGTCTTCGGGGGTCCGTCTCCTGGGGCTGCGCTGGGCTGGCTGTAGTGGTGGTGTGCATCCATGGCCAGGGCAGTTGCGGTACATCCGTCGCGCTCTGGTGATGTGGCCTTGGCTTGACACGGTCAGGGGGTATGCGCATTGGGTGCCACAGGTGGGCCTTGATGACGCGGCCAGGCACGCCCCTGTGACGTACCGGGGGTCACCAGAAAACATGGCGACCTGCGATGGAGTGTAGGGTAGGACGGTGGGCGGCGCATGGCACCAGAAGCTGCAGTAGTGCTGATGTTGCGGGACCGGGCCAGTAGGGAGGGTTGCCATGTGCGGGTTTGGAGTTGCTGTCGCGGGGGGGTCTCCCAGGCCATCTGGAGATCCTGCTGGCCCCGACCAGGGGGAGTACTGAAGAGGGGGAGTGGCCAATGCTATTTAAGGAGGCGGGGTGAACGCCAGGTGCTTCTAAGCCCATATTCTAAGTATGGATGGAGTCACCTGAGCAACAGATGCAGCAGCAATCACCAGAGCAGCAGCACCAGATGGAGAAGCCCCACGTATAGGTCACCCAGCGATGATGACATAGTGGTGGCACGAGAGCCAGTCAGAAGAGTGGACTAGATGAATCTCCAGCCCATAAGGACGACCCATTGTCTGAGAGAGGCCCCCGAGGATTACCGTACCATTCAGTTACACGTCACTGGTAAGTGATCTTCGTGAAAGTTCGCTTGGTGATGTAGCTCTCTCCTTGTTTTATTAAGGGAAGAAGTGTACCTCTAAGGCCAAACACAGGGAGTGTTCGGTTTGCGGCGTTCCGCTACCAGACCACTATGTGAAAAAATTATGCCAGCCTTGCATCCAGCAGATGGTGGCGCAGGAGACTCCAAACTTTGCTTCCACATTGAGGGAAATGGTTAGAGCAGAGGTCAGGGGTTCAGTAAGATCCCTTTCCCAAGAAATGCACCTTAAAGAAAGAAGACCCTGCTCTCCGGTGTCAAGGTCTGAGAGTGACTCTGGAGAGATCATTTCAGATTCATCCCCTTCATCCTCCTCACAGTCAGAGGCCCGGACAGGCCATTCCTGCCTTCCGCTTGAGTAAGTGGACCGTCTAGTGAAAGCAGTTAATAACGCAATGGGTATTGTAGAGCCCCAGCCGGAAATGTCCATGCAGGACGTGCTGTTCAGGGGTCTGGATCGGAAGGTTCGCAGGCCCTTAGGCCCTTCCCATTTAATGATAAAATCCGTGAACTGATTGCGCGTGAATGGAAGAAGCCTGAAAGAAAAGGGTCTCTGCCTCCGGCCTTTAATAGGAGGTACTCGTTTGAGGAATCAGCCTCGTTTTCATGGAATAAGGCCCTGAAGCTGGATACAGCAATTGCTAAGGCTTGGTAAGTTTAAAGGACCCATTGGACAGAAAGGCAGAGGTTTTTCTGAAGGGCACCTGGGAAACATTGGCAGGGTCCCTTAGACCAGCAGTGGTGGCTACCTGCACTGCTAGCTCATTAATGGTCTGGTTAGACCGGATGGATGAACAGCTTAGGGAGGAAGCTTCGAGAAACAGTATTCTGTCTTCCCTTCCCATGATTCAGAGGGCGGCGGCCTTTCTATCGGATGCTTCGGCAGACTCAGCCTAGCAGCAAGAACTGCGGCCCTTTCCAATACTGTACGCAGGGCCCTATGGCTAAAATGCTGGCCGGGGGATATTCAGGCCAGGTCTAAGTTGTGCAGTATTCCTTGTGAAGGAGGACATCTGTTTGGGCCAGTATTGGATGAACTCTTGGAGATTGCAGGGGACAGCAAGAAAAGGTTCCCTAGCCTAGCGGGTCCTTCATACAGGCATGACTCCAGTAGAAGATGGTCCAGCCGTAGGAGATCATAGAGATAATGCTAGATGAGACAGCAAAAAGAAAGGTAGAGGCTATATGTTCGTCTCCTCCCGAGTTCGCAGGAAACCGACCCAATGACAACTGGCCCAGATTGGGGGGGGGAGGCTCTCTGCTTTCTACCCAGCCAGGTCAAAGATTTCAGACAGTGTGTGGATACAGGGTGTCATCAGCACAGGTCTTAAGTTTGAGTTCCTGAAAGTGCCTCATGACAGCTTTAAATTTACTCCCACACTTTCTTCACCAGCAGAACCTGCTGAGTCGGAGATCCTGGAACTATGCAAAAAGCAGTCCTGATAAATGTTCCTGCGTCAGAAAGAGGTGAAGGGTTCTATTCCCCCCTCTTCCTGATTGAGAAACCAGACAGTTCCTTTCGGACCATTTTTAACCTGAGGGGTCTGAATAAATTCTTATTGGTCCGATACTTTAAGATGCAGTCAGTGAGGTCAGAAATAAAACTGCTCTTTAAGGATTAATTCGGCCTCGCCTTTGCTCCTCGGGTATTCACTAAAGTAGTCACAGAGGTGATGGTACATCTCCATGAGCAGGACATACTGGTGGTCCCCCATCTGGGCGACTTTCTAATCGTTGGCCACTCACTCCAGCACAGCAAGATTGGAGGCAGTAATATCTGTTGAAAAATTGGGTGGCTTATTCATTTTAAAATGTCACGGTTGCAGCCCCTGAGGGTGCAGGAGTTTCTTGGTCTCATCCTGGACTCCGGGGTATTCGGCGTCAGGTGCAGAGGGCTATAAATAAGCCATCCATGTCCCTTAGGGAGGCAATGTCACTCCTAGGCTCGCTCATGTCCTGCATTCCGGCTGTATGCTGGGCCCAATTTCATACTAGGGCCCTGCAGTGAGAGGTGTTACATAATCAGCGTCAGCTGGAAGAAGGCCTCGAGAGGAAATTTTGTTCCCCTCTACCATAAACTCCCTACTTTGGTGGTTACAAAGTGTCAAAACTTTCTAAAGGAGTTCCCTGGGTAAACCATATCTCCTTAATTATTACTACAGATGCTAGCCCCAGGGGTTGTGGGTGCATATGGGGGAGGTGTGTGTCCAGGGGGTTTGGTCACCTTTGGAGCAAGAGGCGTCATCTAGTCTGAAGGAGGTGTTAGCCATGGAGCGGGCACTAAGAGAGCTCCTTAAATCCCTGCAGGGTTGGCATGTCAGAGTGTTCCCAGGCAATCAGGTAACTGTGGCATATATCAACCACCAGAGGGGAACTCGATCTGGGTCTTTGATGGAGGTGACGGATCGTATTTTTCAGATGGCCGAAACTCATCTCCTGTCATTAACATCCCTGCACATAAAAGGAAAAGAGAGAACGTCAGAGACTACTTTTTAAGCCGCTACGAGCTCAGGCAGGGGGAAATGGGCATTGAACTATATTATCTTCGACCTGATTGTGCAGATGTGGGGGTCCCCGGACATACATCTGTTTGCCAACAGGGGGAACAGGAAGGTGCAGCAGTTTTGTTTTTTAAACCCCAGAGAAGATCCATATGCTGTGGATGCCTTACTGATCCCATGGGACTTCAGGCTTGCATATGCCTTCCCCCTGATAGCCCTGATTCCATTAGTTCTAAGTAAGATACGGGAAGACAGGGCATCTATAATTTTGATAGCTCCATTCTTGTCCAGAAGGCCATGGTTTCCCTGGCTAAGAAAGATGTCTGTCACCGACCCATGGGTTCTCTGGGAGCTCCCAGATCTCCTTTCACAGGGTCCAATCTTCCATCCACAAGTATCCAGCCTACATCTGTCGGCGTGGAGTTTGAGAGGGCACTGCTGAGGGAGAAGGGGTTTTCCCGGGGCTTGGTAGATACTTTACTAAAAAGTAGGAAAGCATCCATGACGAGGATTTATGCCAGAACCTGGAGAAGGTTCCTGTCAGTCTCAGGGGTGGAGATTGGGGAAAAGTCAAAATAAGCCAGGTGTTGGAGTTCCTACAGAAGTGCTTGGAAATGGGTCTGGCCACGAGCACTCTTAAAGTCCAAGTGTCGACATTAGCAACCCTATATAATTGGGATCTAGCAAGGAATTACTAGGTATCCAGGTTTATTAGAGCAGCGGCTAGATCTAGGCCCATCCTTAAGCAGAGCTTGGTACCATGGGACTTGAACCTAGTGCTGACAACATTGACAGAGACCCCATTTCAACCTATTGAGGTCCCTCCCTAGGTTCTTTACATCTCTGTAATTCTCGGATGCTATGACAGCACCCTTAATTCTATCCCTTCAGGTGTGGGCGAGCACTCTTCGGGGCTTGAAGCTTCTTCACTTGTGAAAATTGTATTTCGATAAAAATGTTGTATATTTTGCTACTAACCTGGGAGGTTCTCTCATGCTCTGTATTGATTGCGGGAGAGAGGTGCTGCCCTATTATGTCTGTAGGGTTCCTGTCCCTGAAGGGCAGAGTCCCTGTCTCGTGGTGCTGTCATGGTATCCAAAAAACACCCCTACCGGTAAGTAGCTAAGCATTTCTCTTTAGCAGCGGGCACGGGAGTAGAGTAAGCCGCAGCTGCTGGCTCCTGACTCCTGTGACCCGCCGCTGCTGCTCTCCCACCTCCTCACCACAGTCAGACCGATACATCCGGACTATAAGACGCACACCCCCCTTTTTCCTCTGCGTTTTTGGAGTAAAAAAGTGTGGCTTAGTCTGAAAAATATGGTATTATACAAGTGTATATATATTATATAATATTATATTCTATAATATGATATATTTTATATTCTCTCATAGAATTAAATATTAATCTGTTCAGCTTCTCCTGCTCTGTGACACGCTCATTGATTGAACTTAATTTCTATGGTAACAGGCCTTCCTAAAGCCTCCAAAATACTACAATGTTGACTATACAGGACTTTATTTAAGGCATTGCTGTAACTTTCCTTTTTTTTTTCTTCCTTGTAGTACCTGTGGTCACTTCAAATGGGAACGAGATGGCATGCTTAAGGTAGTTTTAAAACAGTGTTTCCTGGTTTTGAATTTTTTTTGGGGGGGCGGGGGGCTGGGGAGTTTACATTTTTCAGGGTTTTTTTGTGGTGTTGAATTTGGTGATTCTGACTTGTATTATTAGGAGTAGGCCATGTTTCTCAGCAGATCTAAAGTAGGAACCCCATTAGTCAAAGAAACTGCCAGCAAGCACCCCTAAGACCCACTTTAGTGGATTTGGTAGAAAATTTGCCAAATGCAGTCATTGCAGTACATTGTTCTGTATTAGTAACTAATGGCACACTTTGATTCATGGGTAGTGAGGGATGGGTACCTTTCTCCACATGGCAAGCCACATCAATAAAAGCTGCTGGTGTAGAGAGGTGAAGCCATGTCTCCAAGTTTTGGAAATAAGATATTTCTCTAAAGTTTAGAAGATATGTGAAGAAAGTTCTTGGGCAGCACTTTGTTCACCTGGAAATTTGTTAATGTTTGTACGGATTTCAGATTACATTTATTTATATATTTTTCAAACAGGAAAAAAGTGGACCCAAAATTGGAGGTGAAACACTACTGCCAAGAGGAGAGGAGCATGGCAAATTTCTTAATAGTCTTAAATAATAAAGTACACTTGAAGCATACGCATCCAATCAAACAAAAATCCTCCTTATTCCTCAAAGAGAACTGGACTACCAGAATGCTAGTCCTTCGTCTCCTCATGCGCATGGCCAAATAATTTCTGATTGTTTTCTGGACGTTTTTTTTCCATCTTTTTGGGGAAAAAAGATCCCCAAATTTTTAGGGGGATTGACTGCCTTTCAAAGCCATGTTCTAACATAGCATAGATGCTGCTTTTTAATAGTTCAAACAAAATGGATGAAATTTCATGAAAAAGACATTGTTTTTTTTAATATAAAGATCCTGAAAAAAAAGTTGCCTGAGTATGTGCTCTAAAAAAAATACGTAAGTCAAATCTGCCTGAAGTATATACATTATATATAATGTATGTGTATATACAAAAGGAAAAGGGTGTCAAGAAATTCAAATGAATTCATCAAAGAAGAGAAAACTTGCAGGAACAAAAAGCAGCCTTTTTGCACATGGCCTAACACAACTTTTCGTAGTCTGAACTCCTCTTCTAGAATGTACCGGATTAAAATACAAGAAAGACATGCCTAATTGACAGTACTAGAAATATGACACTGATCCAACCCGGTATCTTCGAGAAATGTTTTATTTTAAGGGGCTTTTCCTCAGAATTGCAATCTGTGAAACCTTTTGGACACTTTAATCAGTCGGCATCTGATATGGTAAACCTCGGTGACCTCTGCTCTCTGCATGAATAAACCTATTTGTAAATATTTCTACATTATTCTGAGTCACAATGTATTTACTGATCATGTATTTTATACAGATTTTTAATGGATATAGAGGGGGCCTGTAACTGGACATGTATTTATGTAATAAATCATTTTAAGTATGATGTTCACTTTGTTAATCTAAGGTTCCATGTAGCTTATTACAACTTTCTGCTAGAGACTCTTAACTTTTCACACTTGGAGCTGTTTTCTATTATAATTAGACGTGTGACCACAGAGTGAAGAAAAAACCAAGTACATTTTCAGTGGTTCTGTATCAGGTAATAATTCACATTAGAATGGGAAAATTGATCTGAGCGGTATGTAAAAGTCATGGCACAAGTGCTAGATTACCTCGGCCAGCATTAAAAAAAAATAAAATGTCAACCATGTGGGATTTTCTCATCTAACAATGTCAACTGTATACATATAATGGTGTGATTAAGGACAAAAGAGGGGATTCTATGGATGTAAACATACCATTGCTAAAAGATTTAAGAGCAGCGGGGGGGTGTCTTTATGTAAAGTCCACTTTAAGGCAGGATATTGGCGAAGGAAATGAGGATGTCGAGACCTTATGGGTCGAAATACATGGAGTGAAAACTAGTAGCAAAATTCTCATTGGGGTCTGTTACAAGCCCCCAAATGTAACAGAAATCATGGAAAGTCTACTACTAAGGCAGATATATTAAAGGGAACCTGTCAACCCCCAGGCGTTTGTAACTAAAAGAGCCACTTTGTGCAGCAATAATGCTGCATTCTGACAAGGTGGCTTTTACTTTGGGTCCCTGGCACTGCTAAAAGAATCGGTTTTGAAATTTGTTCCTCATACCGTGAAATCACCAGGGAGGCAGGTCTTTCCCCCCCAAATCCAGGCGCATCACAGCCATCAATCATGGCCTCTGTGCGCCAGGCGCCGCCTCCTCTTCATTAGCGTCCCCGGTGCCACAGAGGAGCAGGATACCCCCACCTCAATGCTTACAGGAGCACTTAAAGGGACCTTACCTATTTTTTCCTACTATACACAGCAGTGAGGTTTGAGAAAGACCCAAGTGGGGTTGAAACGTCACTTTGCTGGTTTTCTTTGCTATTTACCATCCTGCTGTATATACCTCTTTGTCAACACGTGAATAAACGCATCACTACTTTTGCAAAGCATATTCCATTTGAGTGCAGCTGTTCTTTGCATATTCTGTACCAAGGAAGGTGACGGTCACAAAGGGCATTGTCTGAGTCTGGAGGAGAGAAGGTTTTTCTACCAACATAGAAGAAGATTCTTTATTGTTAGGGCAGTAAGAATCTGGAGTTCCTTGTCTGAGGAGTTGGTGATGGTGAACTCAGTCGAGAAGTTCAAGAGAAGCCTGGATGTCTTCCTGGAGCGTAACAATATTGTATCTTACAGTTATTAGGTTCTATAGAAGGACATAGATCTGGGGATTATTCTGACAGAATATAGGCTGAACTGCATGGGCAAATGTCTTTTTTCGGCCTTACTAGCTATGTTACTATATCAAGAATCCTGACGAACAGGTGCTGCACTGTCAAGTAAACTGCAGTTAAATACAATACTGGTCCTCCACATAATGTGGCCAAATGCAAAACTCTCCTCTCTTCAGCAGGGATGGGTTTATAACTGCAAATGACTGGTACTACTTGTTGTATAAGGGAAAGAATACAGTGGACAAAACTAATAGATGAAAAATAATTAGATCAAACGGTGGAAAAATACCACATGGTCAGATGAATCCAAATTTATATTGTATGATGCTCATGGTAGGCACAAAATCTAGCACCTGCAACGAGACGAACTCTTCCTTTCGTGTGTGAGCTAATGGTCAAAATCTACTCCACAAAGGAATTCCAAGGCAATGCAGACCATTCAGCTTGTCTTTTCCTGAAAGAGATACTTGTAATTGCCATCCACACTTCTATAGTCCGGCTTATGGTTCTGTTGTACTGCAGCAAATATTGGTATGTTCTAGAATTGTGGTACCTTATAACTATTACCCACAAGCTTGTGCATTTGTTTAACCAAACTTTTTTCTTATCATTTTTTTTTGTAAATATTTTATTGCAGAATGTTTCCATAAAAATAAAACCATTAAGACAATATTGAGATTACATTAAACCTAAACTAATTGAGCCCTTTGTCAAGTTATGTCTTATAAAAAGAAAAAACTTCACACTTGCAGAATGTTTCATATGAATTGCTAGAAATTTGTATGAACAGTTGAAACAAAGAAGAGCACCTAATATTAGAACACCTAATGTCTGTCTGCTCTCTCCAAGACGGAGGAAATTTTACAGCGCCGTGCTATACTGGCAGCCCATTGTAGCAGCAGCTACTTGGTTTGTTTCTGTTAGTTTTGCCTGCTTGCCTGGTCTTTTGGCGGACCCCTAATTTTAATCTTGGATGGATGTTTTCTACCCTGTGGATCGCACTGTTCCTGTATGACGGACCATTGTGGGAAGGTGGAAACCACTCACCCTAACCAACCAAACGCCCTTGGACATGCAGCTCTGGATCGGCACCCGGATCTGCCACTACTACTTACTTCCCCCACAGGTACATGCAACTCCTAAATGGATACCAGTGATGAGCAGTTAATAGCACCCTTGGACATGACTCTAATACAATCACTGTCAACTACAGTTCCACAATACACAGCTTCTACCTTGTTGGTTACTGATGCAGCCATCTGGCTACAGAGGTGAACACTGGACAAAGACACGGCATGGACTGGAGCGAAGGAAAGGGTCACTGATCTGCTGGCTGTCCCAAAGCCTGTCACTAAACGTGTCTTGTATTCAAGGGATCAACTTCTGGAGCTGAGCAAGTTGAAGTCTTCTCCAGCTGTGGCCATACCATATATTCCTCGTGAAGTGTGGAGACCTTTCAGAGGCTGCAGAGCAGGTCAAAGGCCAGGAGAAGGTTTAAACCAGCAGTACCATCAATTATCATGGGTAATGATCACTCGCTGGAAAATAAGACGGATGAACTTCTAGCTCTGTGTAAAACTCAGATGGAGTTCAAGGAATGCAGTGTCATGTGCTTTACAGAAACTTGGTTACATGGGGAGGTCCCTGATTCAAGTGTCTCAATTCCAGGATTTCACATGGTCCGGGGTGATAGAGATAAAGCTAAGTGTGGTAAGAAGGGTGTTGTGGTGATATTATACATTAATAACAGATGGTGTAATCAGCGGCATATTACTGTTAAGGAAAGTCACTGCAGTCAAAACATTGAACTCTTAGCAGTTGGCCTTAGGCCTTACTATCTACCGTGAGAATTCTCCATTTGCATTGCAGTAGTCATGTACAGTTGCGGCCAAAAGCATTGACACCCCTGCAATTCTGTCAGATAATACTCAGTTTCTTCCTGAAAATGATTGCAAACACAAATTCTTTGGTATTATTATCTTCATTTAATTTGTCTTAAATGAAAAAACACAAAAGAGAATGAAGCAAAAAGCAAAACATTGATCATTTAACACACAACTCCAAAAATGGGCCAGACAAAAGTATTGGCACCCTCAGCCTAATACTTGGTTGCACAACCTTTAGCCAAAATAACTGCGACAAACCGCATCCTGTAACCATCAATGAGTTTCTTACAATGCTCTGCTGGAATTTTAGACCATTCTTCTTTGGCAAACTGCTCCAGGCCCCTGATATTTGAAGGGTGCCTTCTCCAAACTGCCATTTTTAGATCTCTCCACAGGTGTTCTATGGGATTCAGGTCTGGACTCATTGCTGGCCACCTTAGAAGTCTCCAGTGCTTTCTCTAAAACCATTTTCTAGTGCTTTTTGAACTGTGTTTTGGGTCATTGTCATGCTGGAAGACCCATGACCTCTGAGAGAGACCCAGCTTTCTCACACTGGGCCCTACATTATGCTGCAAAATTTGTTGGTAGTCTTCAGACTTCATATGCCATGCACACGGTCATGCAGTCCAGTGCCAGAGGCAGCAAAGCAACCCCAAAACATCAGGGAACCTCCGCCATGTTTGACTGTTGGGACCGTGTTCTTTTCTTTGAATCCCTCTTTTTTTTTTTCTCCTGTAAACTCTATGTTGATGCCTTTGCCCAAAAAGCTCTACTTTTGTCTCATCTGACCAGAGAACATTCTTCCAAAACATTTTAGGCTTTTTCAGATAAGTTTTGGCAAACTCCAGCCTCTTGCGTTGAAATCTCTTGTCAATTTTTCTTTTCCGTCCACATCTAGGGAGGTTAGCCACAGTGCCATGGGCTTTAAACGTCTTGATGACACTGCGCACGGTAGACACAGGAACATTCAGGTCTTTGGAGATGGACTTGTAGCCTTGAAATTGCTCATGCTTCCTCACAATTTGGTTTCTCAAGTCCTCAGACAGTTCTTTGGTCTTCTTTCTTTTCTCCATGCTCAATGTGGTACACAAAAGGACACAGGACAGAGGTTGAGTCAACTTTAATCCATGTCAACTGGCTGCAAGTGTGATTTAGTTATTGCCAACACCTGTTAGGTACCACAGGTAAGTTACAGGTGCTGTTAATTACACAAATTAGAGAAGCATCACATGATTTTTCCAACAGTGCCAATACTTTTGTCCATCCCCTTTTTTGTGTTTGGTGTGGAATTATATCCAATTTGGCTTTAGGACAATTCTTTTTGTGTTTTTTTTTTCATTTAAGACAAATTAAATGAAGATAATAATACCAAAGACTGTGTTTGCAATCATTTTCAGGAAGAAACTGAGTATTATCTGACAGAATTGCAGAGGTGTCAATACTTTTGGCCACAACTGTATATACCTCCATCCACCAGCCAAGAGGCAGCTGGGGAAGTATTGTCAGGGGTGTTGTCTCGCCTTCAGACAAAGCACCCAAAGTCGTTAATAGTAATCTCCATCTTAACCAGTTGTCAGCAAACAACCAGTGACTAGTGATGAGCAAGTATACTCGTTGCTCGGGTGGTCTCCGAGTATTTTTGACTGCTCGGAGATTACGTTTTCACAGCATGATTTACAGCTATTAAGCCAACTTGATTATATGTGGGGATTACCTAGCAACCAGGCAACCCCCACATGTACTCAGGCTCGCTAATAGCTGTAAATCATTCCCCCGCCGTCATGAAAACTAAATCTCCGAACACTAACAAATACTCGGAGGTCACCCGAGCAACGATTACACTTGCTTATCACTACCAGTGACTATAAAACTAATTAGGAGGTGTTCTCCTGCAGCTGAGGAGGCCCTGCAAGACTGCATTGATCTCACAGACTGGGCGGTGATATGCGACGGGAGAGCATGATGATGGAAATTATATTGTTGGGAGAGTAACTGATTATATAAATTTTTGTACTGATACTGTAGTACCAGTTAAAAAGATTCGATGTTATGCAAATAAAAAGCCTTGGATTACAAAAGAATTGAAATACTTATTAAACAGGAAAAAAAATGGCATTTATAATGAAGGATACAAAGAAGCTGAAACTGATACAAAGAGAAAAATTAAGAATACCCGTGAGGCGTTACGAATTAAATTAGAAAATAAATTGTCACACAACAATTCCATGGAGGTGTGGTTGGGCATGAAGCAGTTAACTGGGTTTAAGGCAAGGCCAAAGCGTGGGGAAGTGGATCTGCCCATGGCTAATGAAATGATTGAGTTTTTCAATAGATTCACCAACACATGCGCAGCGTCATCAGGAATGGGGGATGGAGCAGGGGAACGATCGGCAGCATTGACATTGGGGGAAAATCTCTACTTTTGCTGTCTCCCCAAGCGATGTGAGGAAACAGTTTAGTAAACTAGTCATTGACAAGGAAAAAGAGCAACGGAAGCTTTTTACCAATAAAAACAAATATTTTTATTAATCACAAAAAAGTATAAAATCTTTAACAAGTCCAATAGTAATCAGTGGAGATACATATGACAGAATATACTGTCTGCATAAGGGAAATACACCTCAAAAACCTATGATACAACAATCAAAAAATGCCTAAACAAGCTCAACAATATATATGTTAAATCACTTATATGATGTTAATTGGCATAAAGCCCAACCTCTATCAGTTAGAAACAACAGCTAATAAACTAAGGCGCATAGCTAGTGCATATAGAAATATACATCAAATAATACTGTTACATAGTATGTCACAGTAGACAAATAAAGGAATGTATATTATATAAAAAGCGCCATAGTGTCTAAAGCATGAGGGCCATAGATTATTGATATGCCTAGAGCATGTTAGAAGCAACTGGTACAAAAATAGAGTGTATGGCAAAACAAAATGCCTAAGGTGCTCAGTAGGACCCTTAACCCCTTCCCGACATGTGACGGAATAGTACGTCACATGTCGGGACCCCCGCTTTGATGTGCGCTCCGGCGGTGAGCGCACATCAAAGTCGCGACATGGCAGCTGTTTTTTACAGCTGACATGTGCGCGCAATAGCGGCGGGTGAAATCGCGATCACCCGCCGCTATTAACTAGTTAAATGCCGCTGTCAAACGCAGACAGCGGCATTTAACTACCGCATCCGGCCGTGCGGCCGGATATGAGCGCATCGCCGACCCCTGTCACATGATCGGGGGTCGGCGATGCTCCTCCATTGTAACCATAGAGGTCCTTGAGACCTCTATGGTTACTGATTGCCGGTGGCTGTGAGCGCCCCCCTGTGGTCGGCGCTCACAGCACACCTGCATTTTAGCTACATAACAGCGATCTGATGATCGCTGTTATGTAGCAGAGCCGATCGGGCTGTGCCTGCTTCTAGCCTCCCATGGAGGCTATAGAAGCATGGCAAAAAGTAAAAAAAAAAAGTTTTTAAAAATGTGAAAAAAATAAAAAAAATATAAAAGTTTAAATCACCCCCCTTTCGCCCCAATCAAAATAAATCAATAAAAAAAAAACAACCTACACATATTTGGTATCGCCGCGTTCAGAATCGCCCGATCTATCAATAAAAAAAAGCATTAACCTGATCGCTAAATGGCGTAATGAGAAAAAAATTCGAAACGCCAGATTTACGTTTTTTGGGTCGCCACGACATTGCATTAAAAAGCAATAACGGGCGATCAAAAGAACGTATCTACACCAAAATGCTATCATTAAAAACGCCAGCTAGGCACGCAAAAAATAAGCCCTCACCTGACCCCAGATCACGAAAAATGGAGACGCTACGAGTATCGGAAAATGGCACAATTTTGTTTTGTTTTGTTTTTTGCAAAGTTTGGAATTTTTTTTCACCTTTTAGGTGAAAAATAACCTAGTCATGTTAGGTGTCTATGAACTCGTAGTGACCTGGAGAATCATAATGGCAGGTCAGTTTTAGCATTTAGTGAACCTAGCAAAATAGGCAAGCAAAAAACAAGTGTGGGATTGCACTTTTTTTGCAATTTCACTGCACTTGGAATTTTTTTCCCGTTTTCTAGTACACGACATGCTAAAACCAATGATGTCGTTCAAAAGTACAACTCGTCCCGCAAAAAATAAGCCCTCACATGGCCAAATTGACGGAAAAATAAAAAAGTTATGGCTCTGGGAAGGAGGGGAGCGAAAAACGAAAACGGAAAAAGCTCCGGGGGTGAAGGGGTTAAAATCCTAAATGAACCAGCTAGCACAATGTGTAACAGCTAGAAAAGTGCATATAGTGCAAAGCCTAAGGAGAGGCATGGGTGTATTTACCTAAGAATGCAGATCAGTAGAAGGACCCCGACGAGCTTTTCACGTGATGCTTCGTCCGGGGGATAGTCACAACAAACAGTGACCATGAGAGAGTTTATATAGTAGATGTATACAGTGGCGGCAGCGGTTTGTAATGGCGCTCGCTTCAACACACCGGCTCCGACGTCACTGCCGGTCAGCGTTACATGAAGCCTGTCCACTCCCCCACCCGACGCATCAGGATAGGGGGCGGAGTCAGCCACAGTACAGACGCGTCTACAGCAACCCGATACCGGAAGTATCTGCGAGCGTTCACCACAGGAGATAGATATAGCTGGGACCTAAGGGAATATGCACCGCCTGCATGGGGAATCTCAGGAACAGCGTAAAGTACAGTGCATAAAGAATGCCAATATAGAAATTACATACAAATGTATACACATAACACATGTAAGAAGTCCCATGAACAGCCTAAAGTGAACAGTGCATTAAATAAAGTGCTTATAGTGTAAATACATGGAAATACAAATAAAGATAAGGCAATGCAAAGAATATAATGCAAAATAATATTTTCTACATGTGACAAATAAAATACATAATACCAATACAGAGAAAGTGCTATCATTATTAACATATAAAACAATACTGATAAAGTGCCATTTAAGTCAATAAATATAAATAATATGTGTATGTATGTGAACAAAAAAAGCAATATACTAATTAAAGTGTTTATGTGCTAATATTCACTAAGCAATACCTATATATATATATATTAATCAAAGATATTTTTATATATGTGAAAATATACAAATAATTTATATATGTGTGTATCATAATTACAGGTAATAAATATAGATACATAAGGAGCACACCTGTGCCACATATCAAAGACAGACATGTGTAAAGACATACAAAAATTACATTAAAAAAGCTAATTTTGATAGAAGCACATCCCAGATCAGAAGTATGGAATGTCCATGGAGATCAAGGCCAAACACTGTGAATGATCATATCAGATATATGGAGACTTATCAGGAGCTAAAAATTAAAAAAAGCAGAATTAAAATACAATAAAAACACCACTAAAATAAAATATACATTAAAGAAAGGGGGCAAAACTAAGCACCTCATTCAAACCAAATGGTTGAACCGAATTAACTTTAGAGATCCATCGAGCTTCCATTTGTGCCAAAGTCTTTTTCCAATTTCCTCCTCTTTGGTCCACAAACACTTTGTCAATCCCAATCACCTTGAGAAGCTTTGCATTACAATTGTGCTGGGATTTGAAATGTCTCGGTAATGGTTTTAACAGGGACAATTCTTCAGCTTCCTCTGCATTGATAATGTCTCTATAATGTTCTCTCACTCTGGTTTTCAATGCTCTAGATGTTAGTCCCACGTAAATCTTAGGAAATGGACATTGTGCGTAATATACCACACCAGTTGTACCACAAGTAATGTGTTGAGTTATAGTGAAAGTTTTCTTGCTATCGCTAGAAGTAAATGTTGAAGCCTGGAGAATATTTGGGCAGGCAATGCAGTTATTGCAGGGGAAGCAACCCCATTTCTGTCCTTTGGATCCAAATGCCTTTTGTATATTAGGACCTGCATAATAACTGTGTACCAGTTGATCTTTTAAATTACTGGATCTTCGATATGTAATTGATGGATAGACAGGTAGGTATTTCATCAGATCCTTATCTGTTTGTAGTAAAGGCCAATACTTTCTCAACGCATCCCTCATCTGGTTCCACTGTTCAGTATAGGTAGATATGAATCTCACCTTTTGTTCCGCCATTGGTTTAGTATTGGTTTTCATTAGTGTAGAGCGAGTCAATCTAGTCCCTTTATGGGCCCTCTCTTTATACATCGTCTTGAGTAGCCTCTGTCTTCAAACCTTGATGAGAGGTGATGTCTTCAAACCTTGATGAGAGGCTCTCCGCCTGTTCTGAAAAGAATTGGTCATTAGAACAAATTCTTTTAATCCTGATAAATTGCCCAGTCGGTATACATTTAAAGATTTAGGGTGAGACGAAGAGGCGTGCAGCAAAGAATTTACTGCCGTGTCCTTCCTGAATGAGTTAGTCTCCAGAAGGCCATTAGATCCCTTGGTGATCTGTATGTCTAAAAAATCCAGAGAAACTTGACTGTACTTGCACGTCAGCTTGATATTCATAGTATTATAATTTAGGATATCACGAAAGGCAAGAAGGTCCTGTTCTGAGCCCTGCCAAATCATGAGGATGTCCTTATGATCATCTCATCAAGGTTTGAAGACATCACCTCTCATCAAGGTTTGAAGACATCACCTCTCATCAAGGTTTGAAGACAGAGGCTACTCAAGACGATGTATAAAGAGAGGGCTCCATAAAGCGACTAGATTGACTCGCTCTACACTAATGAAAACCAATACTAAACCAATGGCGGAACAAAAGGTGAGATTCATATCTACCTATACTGAACAGTGGAACCAGATGAGGGATGCGTTGAGAAAGTATTGGCCTTTACTACAAACAGATAAGGATCTGATGAAATACCTACCTGTCTATCCATCAATTACATATCGAAGATCCAGTAATTTAAAAGATCAACTGGTACACAGTTATTATGCAGGTCCTAATATACAAAAGACATTTGGATCCAAAGGACAGAAATGGGGTTGCTTCCCCTGCAATAACTGCATTGCCTGCCCAAATATTCTCCAGGCTTCAACATTTACTTCTAGCGATAGCAAGAAAACTTTCACTATAACTCAACACATTACTTGTGGTACAACTGGTGTGGTATATTACGCACAATGTCCATGTCCTAAGATTTACGTGGGACTAACATCTCATTGAAAACCAGAGTGAGAGAACATTATAGAGACATTATCAATGCAGAGGAAGCTGAAGAATTGTCCCTGTTAAAACCATTACCGAGACATTTCAAATCCCAGCACAATTGTAATGCAAAGCTTCTCAAGGTGATTGGGATTGACAAAGTGTTTGTGGACCAAAGAGGAGGAAATTGGAAAAAGACTTTGGCACAAATGGAAGCTCGATGGATCTCTAAAGTTAATTCGGTTCAACCATTTGGTTTGAATGAGGTGCTTAGTTTTGCCCCCTTTCTTTAATGTATATTTTATTTTAGTGGTGTTTTTATTGTATTTTAGTTCTGTTGTTTTTAATTTTTAGCTCCTGATAAGTCTCCATATATCTGATATGATCATTCACAGTGTTTGGCCTTGATCTCCATGGACATTCCATACTTATGATCTGGGATGTGCTTCTATCAAAATTAGCTTTTTTTATGTAATTTTTTTATGTCTTTACACATGTCGCACAGGTGTGCTCCTTATGTATCTATAATTATTACCTGTAATTATGATACACACATATATAAATTATTTGTATATTTTCACATATATGTAAAAATATCTTTGATTAATATATATATATATATATATATATATATATATAGGTATTGCTTAGTGAATATTAGCACATAAACACTTTAATTAGTATATTGCTTTTTTTTGTTCACATACATACACATATTTATATTTATTGACTTAAATGGCACTTTATCAGTATTGTTTTATATGTTAATAATGATAGCACTTTCTCTGTATTGGTATTATGTATTTTATTTGTCACATGTAGAAAATATTATTTTGCATTATATTGTATGCATTGCCTTATCTTTATTTGTATCTCCATGTATTTACACTATAAGCACTTTATTTAATGCACTGTTCACTTTAGGCTGTTCATGGGACTTCTTACATGTGTTATGTGTATACATTTGTATGTAATTTCTATATTCGCATTCTTTATGCACTGTTCTTTACGCTGTTCCTGAGATTCCCCATGCAGGCGGTGCATATTCCCTTAGGTCCCAGCTATATCTATCTCCTGCGGTGAGCGCTCACAGATACTTCCGGTATCGGGTTGCTGTAGAGACGCGTCTGTACTGTGGCTGACTCCGCCCCTATCCTGACGCGTCGGGTAGGGGAGTGGACAGGCTTCATGTGACGCTGACCGGCAGTGACGTCGGAGCCGGCGTGTTGAAGCGAGCGCCATTACAAACCGCTGCCACCACTGTATACATCTACTATATAAACTCTCTCATGGTCACTGTTTGTTGTGACTATCCCCCTGGACGAAGCATCATGCAAAACGCGCGTCGGGGTCCTACTGACCTGCATTCTTAGGTAAATACACCCATGCCTCTCCTTAGGCTTTGCACTTTGCACTATATGCACTTTTCTAGCTGTTACACATTGTGCTAGCTGGTTCATTTAAGATTTTAAGGGTCCTACTGAGCACCTTAGGCATTTTGTTTTGCCATACACTCTATTTTTGTACCAGTTGCTTCTAACATGCTCTAGGCATATCAATAATCTATGGCCCTCATGCTTTAGACACTATGGCGCTTTTTATATAATATACATTCCTTTATTTGTCCACTGTGACATACTATGTAACAGTATTATTTGACGTATATTTCTATATGCACTAGCTATGCGCCTTAGTTTATTAGCTGTTGTTTCTAACTGATAGAGGTTGGGCTTTATGCCAATTAATATCATATAAGTGATTTACATATATATTGTTGAGCTTGTTTAGACATTTTTTGATCGTTGGATCATTATAGGTTTTTGAGGTGTATTTCCCTTATGCAGACAGTATATTCTGTCATATGTATCTCCACTGATTACTATTGGACTTGATAAAGATTTTATACTTTTTTGTGATTAATAAAAATATTTGTTTTTATTGGTAAAAATCTTCCGTTGCAATTTTTCTTTGATGTATTGTGTACATATGGAAGTGCCTCTTACTTAGGCCTTTATTGGGGTTAGTCATTGACAAAGCAGCTGAGCCTGATGGCCTCAGTCCACGTGTCCTCAGAGCGTGCGCAAACCAACTGTGTACTGTCTTCCAGCTCCTGTTTAATAGGAGCCTAGAATTACAGAGAGTACCGATGCTGTAGAAGATCACCTGCCTGGTACCTGTTCCAAGGTCACTTTTTCCGATTTGCATACACTACTATCATCCAGTGGCCTTAACATCACATGCTATGAAGTCGTTGGAGAGAATAGTACTTGTCTACTTTTGTCCGAGGGTGAGGGCCTACACTGACCCCCCCTACATTTTGCGTACCAGCAGAGATTGGGGGTAGATGATGCTGTAGTGTCTCTGCTACATACAGTATATTCATTCTTGGATAATGATGTAACTGCAGTGCGCGCCATGTTCTTTGACTTTTCAAGTGCTTTCAATACCTTACAGCCGCCCTTACTATGAAATAAGTTGACTGATGTGGCGGTAGATGAGGAGATGGTGAACTGGATAAACAACTACCTGACGGACAGGCTGCAGTTTGTAAGGATGGGGGAGGTGGTATCTGGCAGTGTACGAAGCAGTGATGGGGCCCTTCCTCTTCCCATTGTATACAGCTGACTTTCAGTATAAATCAGATCTGTCACCTCCAAAAATTCTCAGATGACTCGGTGATTGTAGGGGGGCCAGGGGGAGGAGGAATATTAGAAGTGTTGGTTTCTGACTTTGTGGATTGGTGCCAGACTAACTGTCTAGAACTAAGGCCGGCGCCACACATGCGTGTTTTACGGACGTAAGAGCGCAGAAACTACGTCCGTAAAACTCGCATAACATACGGCACAATTATTCTCAATGGGGCTGCTCCTATCAGCCGTATATTACGGATCCGTAATATACGGCTTTCTATGGCCGTAGAAAATCGCAGCATGCTGCGTTTGTCAGCGTATTGTGCAAAAAAATCGCCAATGAAAGTCTATGGGGGCGAGAAAATACGGATTCCACACGGACCAGCAGTGTGACTTGCGAGAAATACGCAGCGGTGTTAGTGAAAAGTCGGTAATTCAATTGCCGGCTTTTCATTTCTCCTGCACAAACCCGACAGGATATGAGACATGGTTTACATACAGTAAACCATCTCATATCCCCATTTTTTTGCATATTCCACACTACTAATGTTAGTAGTGTGTATGTGCAAAATTTCAGCGCTGTAGCTGCTAAAATAAAGGGTTAAATGGCGGAAAAAATTGGTGTGGGCTCCCGCGCAATTTTCTCCGCCAGAATGGTAAAGCCAGTGACTGAGGGCAGATATTAATAGCCAGGAGAGGGTCCATGGTTATTGCCCCCCCCCCCCCCGTGGCTACAAACATCTGCCCCCAGCCACCCCAGAAAAGGCACATCTGGAAGATGCGCCTATTCTGGCACTTGGCCACTCTCTTCCCACTCCCTGTAGTGGTGGGATATGGGGTAATGAAGGGTTAATGCCACCTTGCTATTGTAAGGTGACATTAAGCCAGATTAATAATGGAGAGGCGTCAATTATGACACCTATCCATTATTAATCCAATTGTTTGAAAGGGTTAAAAAAAAAAACACATGATTTAAAAGTATTTTAACCCTGCTGTTCTGTTAGGTCAAAAATGACCGTTTTTGAAATTCTATAATGTTATAAAAATTCAGCGTGTGATTCTGAGACTTGAGGCTCCCTGACTTTTCGTCATTAGGGGGGTACTCTCTGTGGGAATTTTTTTTTTTTTTAATTTTTGTTTACTTTATTTGGTACAATTTTTTTTACACTTGTACTGTTCGGTCAAAAATGACCGATAGGCCTTTATTCAGCTCTCCAGACAATTTTTGACAAAAATAAAGGTGCTATCACCTCATTTTGAACTATATATTGCATCTACTACTATTTATCAATGTATCTGACTACTTTTGGTCAGAACAGATTTACACATACCAACATTTTCAAGTTGCGATACAGCCGACGGATTCGCTTCCAGTATAGCTATGCGCAATTTATTTCACTGGTTTTTATTTACCCTGCTGTTCATATAGATCTAGTTCCATTCAGTTGTCAACATTTCATATTGTAAATCATGATTTTCTGATTTTCCATGTGTTTGCTGGTTGTACAGTATTACACTGTACATAAATGTTAATTTATTTGATTCAAAAAATAAAAGTTTTTGATTTAATTTTTCATCTGATTATTGAAAACCATGTTCACATACAGTAAAACAATGCAACAGGTAATCAAATAACACTTGAATTAGGTACAAATCACAACTTTGTTAGGTCCGGTCAAAAATGACCGGGAACAGTATAAGTGTATAAAAAACAACGTTTTTTGGCATTTTATAGAGAAAAAAGCTTTTTTTTTTTGCCTTTGAAAAAAGTATATCTACATAATGTTTGATATTATTACTTATAGTTAACATTTAGATCAAGATTTTTTTTTTATCTGCAAAAATAATCAATTTTTACAAAAATCGAAAAAATACCATGTTCCCTTTTGGATATAAAAAAAATATAAAACAAGCTTTGTATTTATTTTTTTTTCTGGTATTTGAACAACCATCTTCACAAGCAATATAATAGTGCAAAAACTGTTTAAAAAAACCACTTAGATTAGCTAAAAATGATTATTTTATAAGGACGGTCAAAAATGACCGGGAACAGTACAAGTGTATGTGAAATCTAAACAGAACAGCAGGGTTAATGAAATAAACACAGCGGTTGTTTTAATAATTTATTGCTCTCTCAATCCATCAGGAAACCCTCGCTTGGCAAAATAATAAACGCACAAGATACATACCCTCAGCTGAACCGTCACGTCCCACGATGTAATCCATCTGAAGGGGTTAACTAATATTACAGGCACGAGCTGCGATAAACCACTCGCTCGTGCCTGTAATCCCCAGGTGCTGAAAGGAAAGCTGGATCTGTACTTACATTCAGTCGCGGTGATGCGCCCCTGCTGGATGTTCTCATGAACTGCAGCCTGGGAACTTTTTCCCACGCTCCAGGTCATATGAGGACATCCACCAGGGGGCGCATCACCGCGACTGAAGGAAATGTAGGTCAATGACCTACATTTCATTCATTCGCCGGGGAATTACAAGCACGAGCACACAGCTGCATTAGCAGGGCTCCTGCTTGTAAAATATTTTAACCCCTTCAGATGGATTACCGCAGAGGGTATGTATATTGTGTGTTTATTGTTTTGCCAAGCGAGGGTTTCCTAATGGATTGAGAGAGCAATAAATTATTAAAACAACCGCTGTGTTTATTTCATTAAAATACTTTTAAATCATGTGTGCGTGTGTTTTTTAACCCTTTCAAACAATTGGATTAATAATGGATAGGTGTCATAATTGACGCCTCTCCATTATTAATCTGGCTTAATGTCACCTTACAATAGCAAGGTGGCATTAACCCTTCATTACCCCATATCCCACCGCTACAGGGAGTGGGAAGAGAGTGGCCAAGTGCCAGAATAGGCGCATCTTCCAGATGTGCCTTTTCTGGGGTGGCTGGGGGCAAATGTTTTTAGCCACGGGGGGGCCAATAACCATGGACCCTCTCCTGGCTATTAATATCTGCCCTCAGTCACTGGCTTTACCATTCTGGCGGAGAAAATTGCGCGGGAGCCCATGCCAATTTTTTCCGCCATTTAACCCTTTATTTTAGCAGCTACAGCGCTGAAATTTTGCACATACACACTACTAACATTAGTAGTGTGGAATATGCAAAAAAAATGGGGATACGAGATGGTATACTGTATGTAAACCATGTCTCATATCATGTCGGGTTTGTGCAGGAGAAATGAAAAGCTGGCAATTGAATTACCGGCTTTTCACAGATATCGCGCTGAATGAAATCTAAATACAGAATATATATATATGTGTCTCAATGACATATATATATACTGTATATATGTTTTCCCGAACATTTGAGCACATAAATCCATTAGATGTCGGTTTTGCAAGCCTGCGTGAAAATCTCGCAGTACGGATGCCATACGGATTACATACGGAGGATGCCATGCGCAAAATACGCTGACACACCCTGACTACGGATCAATATTTTGGGAAAATTTCTCCGTATTACGGCTGTAGTACGGACGTATAA
Source organism: Ranitomeya variabilis (assembly GCF_051348905.1). Lineage (NCBI taxonomy): Eukaryota > Metazoa > Chordata > Amphibia > Anura > Dendrobatidae > Ranitomeya > Ranitomeya variabilis. The sequence continues at coordinate 313,817,746 of NC_135236.1, forward strand.
TACGTGGCGTATTGTCTTACGCAAAGTGTGACGCCGGCCTAAATGTGAAGAAAACCAAGGAGATGGTGGTGAGTTATAGAAGGAAAAAGTATGATTACTTACTGATCACTATTGTTGGCCAGGAGGTGGAGATGGTTGAGAGCTACAAATATTTGGGGGTTCACCTTGATGGCAAACTTGATTGGAGGTATCATATGGAGAAGGTTTACAAGAAGTGAAAGAGCAGAATGTACTTTCTACGGAAGCTCAGGTTGTTCAATGTGTGCAGTAAAATGCTCAAAATGTTTTACCAGTCCGTAGTGGCAAGTGCCATCTTTTTTGCTATCATTTGCTGGGGCAGTAGTGTGCGAGTAGTTGATGCTAATAAGCTCAACAAACTTATCAAGAAGGCATATTATCACTGAAACAGAATAGAAGAACAATAAATAACTACACAAATATAATTTACATATATACAATGTCAAAAACATGTCAGGATCAGTGCCAAAACTGAAGTCGTATCATACAAGATATCAAATGTAAATTAATACATAATACATGACATATGGTATAAGGATACCAAAATGGAGGAAAAGGTTTACAGAGTTACGGAGTACATAATGACAAGACATTATTCAAAAAACGCTACTCAAGAAACGGTAAGAACCATTGAGCATACCCTTATGTGGTAGTGTCTTTAGATAGATCTATGGTGTTGCTGAGAACATAGGCCAGACATAGAAAGATACAGTCCTGTAGAGGGCAATATGGAGTACGTTAGAATAGGCTGAGCCAATGGACAGAATAAATGCGTAAGGCAGGCTGGTAATGGTATTTTTAGGAGCCCAACCACCCAGTTTGGCTGATACAGTATAGCAAGATGTAGAGGATACAGACCATAAAGGATATACGTTCCAAAGTCAGGATGTGATGGTATAGGTAAATTATAGCCATGTTAATCATATCTCACAGGGAGGGCCCCAGTACATCCCTAATACGTCTAACATAGAAAAAACTCAGAAAAAATACATACAATGAGATACGGCACACTTAGCAGGATGCAGCAGGCCTCCACTGATAAAGGCTAGGAGCGCCACAGGTGCAGACTACTTGTCATTGTGTGCTGCATATTATAGTGCTGGGCAGCCCGCCTGTTAATACAAGGGGCGTCATTAATAGGTTGCATACCAGACACTGCACCACACTTATCAGTGTGACTGGCGTCCTATGTGAGTTATATCAATGTGCATTTTTTCTACTAGGCAGCCAACCCCTGCAATGTTTGGAGGGTTGGGGTGGTTGTTTTTATCAAGTAGTCTGCACCTGTGCCACTCCTAGCCTTTATCAGTGGAGGCCTGCTGCATCCTGCTAAGTGTGCATTTGTCATCAGACAGGGTTTTGGGAAGGCCGTATCTCATTGTATGTATATATTATATCCCCTAATACGTGGAAGAAAATAACCATAATGTATTTGCCAATGGATTTTTTTATATTGCTGAAGTCAGACATGTAGCGAAAAGGTTGCCGTCGTAGTGTAGGGCTGTCTATAAATATTGGGTATAGCTGTGAAAAGAAATGCATACAGTGGGTTTGTTGTCTGGTGGGCCCATATATAATGATTGTATAGCCGCACACTACCTGCCAAGGTATAGAATAAACAAAAGCCAGCCTAGGATTCCTCCTTAATGCTTCACTAGCCAGAGGGGGGGTATGCACGAATTTAGCTGTGAGAGAAAGGATAAATGTAGGCCGTAGCCATAGAGAAAACCCCAGTAACTTATCTGATGGATGGCGATACCTCACATTGGCAGCGGAGATCCTGGTAGCCAGAGGCAGCGTTGGTGGCCAAGTGGGAATGGCTGACACCAACTGTGTCGGGAGAAAGACGCCAGGGCCTGCGCTGTGTGTGCAGAGAATGGAAGAGCAGTGAGGCGCAAGATGGCGTTGACGCCTGCGCAGTGCGTGCGGGCAAGAGGCCTCGCTCATGATGGGCAAATATGTGGTGTTTGGAGGTACGCTTGCGCAAAGCTGTACTATGCGGCGCGATTGCCCAGTGTGAGGACCCTGCCGGTAACATTATCGGACGCGATGTGAGAGGCCCGCGCATGCGCAGTATATGCAGGGACTAAGAGATAAGATGTCGTCAGCGCATGCGCAGTGTAAACAGAGGGCAGTGCCTCCTAGCGGTGGAAACGCAATATGCCATCTCTTACACGGAGCGCAAGGTTAACTGTATGTGGAGAACTGTGTGTGGAAGGGGATAAAAGCCTATTAACCCAGCAGACCTCGCAGTCCTACCCAGACATGGGAAAGCAAACAGTACAAATATAATAGACATACATATGGTAGGAGTCCAAACGGTAGAAAATAAATAAGGTTAAAGAAAGGAAATAAATGAAAATAAAGGGAATGGTAAAGTAATAAAATGGGAATTCATGGGAGATAGAGAGTATTGCAAAAGGCACGAGAAATCTGGGGATAAAACTAACAAGAATAAAATAAAAAAAGAGGAAAAAAATTAAAATACTGAAGATGGGGGGGAAAAAAAGAAAAAACAAAACCGGATAAATAAATATCTAAAAAAATTTCTTTTCACAGCTATACCCAATATTTATAGAAAGCCCTACACTACGACGGCAACCTTTTCGCTATATGTCTGGCTTCAGCAATATAAAAAATCCATTTGCAAGTACATTATGGCTATTTTCTTTCACGTATTAGGGGATATACTGGGGCCCTCCCTGTGAGATACGATAAACATGGCTATAATTTACCTATACCATCACATCCTGACTTTGGGACGTACTGTATATCCTTTATGGTCTGTATCCTCTACATCTTGCTATACTATATCAGCCCATCTGGGTGGTTGGGCTCCTAGAAATACCATTACCAGCCTGCCTTACGCATACATTCTGTCCATTGGCTCAGCCTATTCTAACATGTACTCCATATTGCCCTCTACAGGACTGTATCTTTCTATGTCTGGCCTTTGTTCTCAGCAACACCGTAGATCTATCTAAATAAAGACAGCACCACATAAGGGTATGCTCAATGGTTCTTACCGTTTCTTGAGTAGCGTTTTTTTGAATAATGTCTTTTCATTATGTACTCCGTATCTCTGTAAACCTTTTCCTCCATTTTGGTATCCTTATACCATATGTCATGTATTATGTATTAATTTACATTTGATATCTTGTATGATAGGACTTCAATTTTGGCACTGATCCTGACATGTTTTTGACATTGTATATATGTAAGTTTTATTCGTGTATGGTTATTTATTGTTCTTCTATTCTGTTTGTTTCAGCGATAATGTGATCAAGGCCACAGGTTGGCCGAAACGTTTTGTTGCCTTTCGCTCCACCACAGCACTGTTCCAATAAATCTTTTCACTTGAAAGAAACATTTTCTATAGTACGAGTGCAGTGATTATATGACTTTATAATTGATGGAACCTTTGGCTCCGTTCACTGGCACCGTCACGTGCACAACAGTCGAGTGCTAGCCCCCAACGCTTCTTATATTATCAAGAAGGCAAGCGCGGCTGTTGGCCTCCATCTTGTTTTGAGGAGGTAGTGGAAGATAGGATTCAGATGAAGTGTAGGGCAATAATATACACCCACTATACGAGCTGTTCTTGAAGCAGAAGAGCACATTCAGCAGCCGCCTAATCCTACTAAGGAGAAATTCAGGAAATCGTTTGTGCCTACTGCTATGGGGATATATAACAATTTCCTAAGGGTGAAAGACGACAATGACCTATGGCTGGTGCACTAATGGCAATGATCAGATATTTAATTACCTGCATTCACCCAAACTTGTTTGTTACGTAATGTGGTTAGTCATGTGCAAGATCTGTATCTAGTATATACCGTATATACTCGAGTATAAGCCGAGATTTTCAGCCCGTTTTTTTAGGCTCTCGGATTATACTCTAGTCGTCCCAGGGAGCCGGCAGTTGTCACATCATACTCGCCCACTCCTCGTGCGATCGCTGCAAGTCCTCCCTGAATCACTCTGTTGTCCCAGCGCCTGCCTGCAGCTCCTCCTGTGTTCAGCGGTCATGTGGTACCGCTCATTAAAGTAATGAGTATGGATGTGTCTCCACTCCCATAGGCGTGGAGTGCATATTCATTACTTTAATGAGCGGTACCATGTGACCGCTCAGCACTAGAAGGAGCTGCCGGCCTGGAACGATGGAGACGCAGGGACGTGCCAGGATGGGGTGAGTATGACGGAGGAGGATGAGCCATGCAATATTCACCTGTTCCGCCGAGCTCTGTCTTCCGCGTCCTCTGGCTGTGATGTTCAGGTCAGAGGGCGTGATGACGTGTTTAGTGCAGCTCTGCCTGAACAGTCACTGCAGAGAGACGGAAGACAGCGGTGCGCCGCGGTGGTGGAACGGGGACAGGTGAATATCGCAAATGGGGGCCTGAGCCAGCGGCAACTCCAGCACCTGGCCCCCATAGCGCGCCAGTGTCCCCGCCTGCTCAGGCCCCCAGCACTCGGCGCCCAGCGAGGTGAGTATGTCTTTTTAATCGCAGCAGCATATGGGGTATATTATTCTATGGAGCATCTTATGGGGCCATCAACCTTTATGGAGAATTAGATAGGGCATGATATTCTATGGAGCATCTTATGGGGCCATCAACTTTTATGGAACATTAGATGGAGCATATTATTCTATGGAGCATCTTATGGGGCCTTCAACTTTTATGGAACATTAGATGGAGCATATTATTCTATGGAGCATCTTATGGGGCCTTCAACTTTTATGGAACAATAGATGGGGTATATTAATCTATGGAGCCTCTTATGGGGGCCATCAACTTTTATGGAACAATAGATGGGGCATATTCTATGGAGTATCTTATGGGGCCATCAACATTTATGGAGCATTAGATGGGGCATATTATTTTATGGAGCATCTTATGGGGCCATCAACTTTTATGGAACATTAGATGGGGCATATTATTCAATGAAGCATTTTATGGGGCCACCAACTTTTATGGAACATTAGATGGGGCATATTATTCTATGGAGCATTTTATGGGGCCACCAACTTTTATGGAACATTAGATAGGGCATATTATTCTATGGAGCATTTTATGGGGCCATCAACTTTTATGGAACATTAGATGGGGCATATTATTCTATGGAGCATTTTATGGGGCCACCAACCTTTATGGAACATTAGATGGGGCATATTATTCTATGGAGCATCTTATGGGGCCATCAGCTTTTATGGAACATTAGATGGGGCATATTATTCTATGGAGCATCTTATGGGGCCATCATTAACCTTTGTGCAGCATTATATGGGGCATATTTTAATATGGGGCATCTTATGGGGCCATCATTAACCTTTGTGCAGCATTATATGGGGCATTTGTTTAATATGGAGCATCTTATGGGGCCCATCATGAACTGTATGGAGCATTATATGGGGCTCCTGATTCAATATGGATATTCAAAAACCTTTAACCTACTGATGTCTCAATTAATTTTACTTTTATTGATATCTATTATTATTTTTGAAATTTACCAGTAGCTGCTGCATTTCCCACCCTAGGCTTATACTCGAGTCAATAAGTTTTCCCAATTCTTTGTGGCAAAGTTAGGGGTCTCGGCTTATACTCACGTCGGCTTATACTCGAGTATATACAGTAAATTTATGTAATGCTGTTTGTAAAGTTTGAAATGCTGTTTTGTAACGCTGCTATAATACCATAATTTCCTTCAGGATCAATAAAGTGTATCGTATTGTATTATTGTGGGGGGAGGCTGTGTTTGTTTTTATAGACCCCCATTTTTACTTTTGAGAATCTGATGGTATAACCTAATGTTAACAGGTAACATGAAGAGGTTAAATTGTGTATGTAGATTTGTAAGTGTTAGGGCTCCTGCAGATGGGGAAATAATCCCACGAGTGTTATCCATCATTTTTACAGATAGCACTTGTCTCCATCGTGTTCTATGGGGCTATGCACATAACCTGCCCCCTCCTCTCGTCTGAAGATAAAAACGTTGCATGCCTGTGTTGGATCCGATACTTAGCCATGTAAGTCAATGCATGTGTGAAAAATGACGGACTGCTCTCAGATGACATCTGAGTGCAGTCTAATTTTCTCTGACTGACAGAATGGAGAAGATGAGAGACTTTTTTCCCCATTTTCTCCTCATGCGAGAGAATCGGATTATACTATGCTGACACTCTGATAAGAGCTTGATCAGTGTCATTTCCATATTTGACCCGATTCTCTCGGATGAGAGACTCTGTAGTCCTGTGCATTTAAGGTGAGCGGTTTCTACTGAATATCAATAACAGTAATGCCTCACTGATATCCTTGTGTTTACGGCTTTTATTTATCATTACTTCTAAACACCCACACATATATGCTATGTCTTCCCCTATTATGTTTCAATAGGATACACCAGAAAGCATTTTAACACTTACCAAATGGTTTCTTGCAAAAGAGCATGGGAGAAGAAACAAATTTTACAACAAGACAATCTGCATAAAAGCAACAAAGTTGTCTGCAAGTAAACCAGTAAAGATTATACAACTTATGGTCTTTACCTACTAGTACTGCTGAGCTGTAGCAGAACTTTATTAGTGACTTATTAATTGTAAATTGTTCTATATACATTAATTCTAGAAGTCTTAAATGTTTTGACGTTGGTAAAGGTAGGAAGGGGACAGTCCATCATAATGCCACTGGCGCCACTGTTCAACTTGTTCACGGGTGCGCTCCTCTTGTTCTGTAGACAAATGGGAACAAGATATTGAGTTATGTTTTCTACTGTATGAACAAATATATATCACTTTTAGATTTGTCAACTTCCCTCACTTATGATTTAATTCTATGGCTATGTAAAGTGAAAGCTTGGGCACCAATAAATACTGTATAAAATATATATATATTTATTACAAAAATCAATCTGCACACATTTTAAGAATTTAGAATACAAAGAATATTAGGTTCACAATTGTGTTTGAAATGTACATTTTTACTTTTCATTACACCATGATTTTTAGTCATAGGCCATACTTTTTTAGAAGTAAACATTTACACCTTGGAATTAACAAAATCGGGATATTAAAAATAAAATAAAAGATTCATAAATATTGACATTGACGCACATTTATACACACGATGTATTTTTTGCAAAGTAAAATGCACCTCTAATTTGGGTCTCTGCTTCTGTTGTGGCCTAGCTGGCTCCAGCAGGTCAAGCTCCCACCATATTCCTAATCACGTTTTCTGCCAAGTGTTAGCAGCCTGCGGAATGCTTGCTGGTGGAATCGCAGCCATCCTCTGACCCACAGCACACAGATCCTCTCTTTCATCCAACGCTGCCTAGACTACATCCTCAACCCATCTGGTCCGGGTGTACTGGTCTGTAGGCTCCTCATGGAAATGGACACTACAGCATCCCTACAGTGTTTCTCTCCTCCTAGCCTCAGCTGCTCATTCCTTCTGCTGTCTATTTCCTCTTCTGCAATTTCTTCCTTCCTCTGCCAAACTTTCCTTTCAATTCATAGGCAGATTGTAATGACTGACGCCAGATGTCTCTGTTGGAAAGCGGCTTTCAAAAAGTTCCCTGGCCAGGAACGATGGAAGAATCATGAACCTTTTCTTTCTATTAATGTTCTTGAGTGCTACACCATTAATCTGTCATTTCATCATTGGCAGGACCAGCTATCTGGTCTACCCATCCGGATGCAATTTGGCAAGGTCACCACCCTGGTGAACAATGTCTAGCCTTGGCAGAAGTTTCTAGATTCCTGTCTGCGCAGGACAAACAATTTCAGCACTCTCTGCAGTCCATATTCCCGCAGTGTAGAACTGAGTCTTGGGCATTCTAAACCATAGAATAATAAAGTTGTCACAAACATTTTCCATGCACGAGCATTTAATTAAGTGATACATCAAATAGCAAAATCACCATGAGTGTCACCTGCATGTATGTCAGGACTCTAATCGAGAAAACTGCCAAAAACCGCATGTAAAAAACATCACAAAGATGCAGTCAAATAGTCCCATAACATGTACAAATTTTATTAAATATACAATAAGTTACAAATTAAACAAAGAAACCGATAAATGGACAACAGAGGGGGAACGGTAAAGCACTACGTGGCGGTACAAGTAGCCCAAGGACTACAAGGTCCCATCACTGCACACCCATATCCATAGTATAATATATAAAAGACAAATGGCCGTATAAATAACAGGATCAATAACCCCATGTATTATAACGCAGTGACACTGCACAAATCATGGCCAAAATGCCTAAGTATTCATACAAATTACCTGATATGTGTTGCAGTGGGAGACCAGGAGTCCACCCCGACGCGCGTTTCGGAGCGCAAAGCTCCTTCCTCAGGGGACGACCTAAACCATGTAGAGCTTCATGAAAGGGGTTTCTCCACTTGGCTGTCTTCCATAAAATCTACCTTCGGTGGGGAAATTCACAGATGTCAGCCTGATGGCAACCAGACTGAAGCACAAGGTTCTTTGGTTTGTGTCCAGGTCTCCCAACCCTCCAGTATTCGCCTCTAACTCTGGCAATTCCATGGTCCCAGTTCTGTATTGCTTTTCTATTTCCTCCTTTGCTTATGCTACCGAAGTTGCTCAAGAAAATCAAGTCGGAAAGGGTTCTTATCATCTTTGTTGCCCTGGATGAGTCTATATGCTGGTACACAGAAGTAGTAAACCTCCTTGCCGACATTCCTAGGAGACTTCAGTATCAATCAGAGATCTACTTTCCCAGGATTGCCTCTTCCATGTGAATTCATGGTTGCTCACTTCAACAGCATGACTGTTGAAGCCACAGTTCTGAGGGCTTCAGACTTCAATCAGATCGTTCAAGCCATGATTATGGCGTGGAAGCCCTCTTTGACACGTATCTACCATCGTACTTGGAAGGCCTTTTTTTTGTTGGTATGATTCTAACACTATTGCTCCTGTCTCATTCTCCTTACCTTCTTGCATTCAGGTCTTGGTAGAGTTGAGCAAATTTCTTCAGGTTCCTGTTTATTCGGCAATCTATAGCACTTACCGGATAAGCTGCAGAGGGAACCCGGATACATGGAGCGTGCCAGCTGATCGGTGCTGCAGCTGCATGTGCCGCAGCTGTGTCACGGTCACAGAATATGCATGGACCCGAAGAAATTCGCTTAACTCTAGTCTTGAGTCCTGGCTCTCAGTTCTCTGCCAGGTTTCTGCTCTCTATCCTTCAAAATTATCTGAGTTCCAAACCTAAAGTTAGGACCTTTCTTCATGATGGGGCCCATTTGGTTCCTCCTTATTGGCCCCCTTGAACCTATAGGAGCACAAACTAGTCCTTGATACTGTACAATATTCTCCCTTTGAGTCAATCCAAAATATCTCCCCACTCTTGCTCTCTTGTAACATGTTCTTATTTGTTCCTTGTGCTACTGGATAATGTGGATTCTTTCCACCTTAAAGAAGAGATTGTTCTTGCTTTCTTTTTGGCCTTCTCCCTCGCATTCTTTGCAAGTTAAACATGGTCAGATCAGTGTGCCACTACCTGTCGGTGACTGACACATTCAGAAGTTCAGACTCTGATTCCAAAAGGTCTTCGTAGAGGTTTCCCTGCCCCTGAGGCTGCCGTCACTTTCTGAATTCGTTCTGCTATTCTAAAAGCATATTGGGCAAAGAACAGCATGCCCCTGCTCGAGGTTACAGCTCATTCTACCCAAGCAGTGGAGATCTCCTGGGTCGTTTGCCCATCACATTTTTGCTCTGGAAGGCTGTCACTTGGTCTTCTGTCAACACTTTTTAGAGGTCTAACCCTCTGCATAGGCTGACACAAGTCTGGGTAGAAAGGCACTAAAAGCAGCAGTCACCCACGTTACGGAAGGGGAGATTGGTTATACCATCCTTTTTGACTTTCTTTTGTTCTTGCGCTGTTTCCTCACCCCTTGAGACTGCTTTTGGATATTCCATGGTCTTATGTGCCTGCTAATGAGACGCCTGAGAAAAGAGGATTTTGGTACTTGCCACAAAATCTCTCAGGGCCTTGAATGGAGGACACAGCACTCACCCCTTTTTTTTGCCTTGGTAGTTGCGTGTTTGTAGTTCTTATCGATTGGTCTTTCTTTTCCTGCTGTTGCTTCTCATATCGCTTTCTCACTAACTACGTAGATGCCAGTTGATGAGTTTAGTCTACGGTGGAGGAGCTGTTTTTCTTTTAACTGTATTATTATTGTCAGCCTCCTTGTGGCCGCAGTGTATACCCATTGTCTCCTGTGTCTCCCCTCTGAAAACTAAGAGAAATAAATTTCACTGTGAATACCAAAAATCCTTTTACCTCTTGCACCCCCTATGATTACAGTTATACTTTGCCTCCCTTTAAGTGCCTTTGCAGTTTTATTTTTGAAGGTCACAAGTTGAACAAGTGGAATACTGTAAATATTAAAGCAAGAGGCAATTTATTCATGTTTATTTTTTTAAAAGAGAAATCCACAGGCGTCATGTATTTGCTTATGACTTGACTGTCTAGGCATGTTACGCCCCACATCACAGATTTTAATTGGCCTTTTACATACAGATTCCATGGACGTAAATCACTATAAGGGTGCGTGTCCACGGTCAGGATGGCCGGCAGTATCGCCGGAGCGGCGAAGCCGCTCGGCGCTAAGCCCCGCCCCCTTTCTGGGACGCGAGGATGCCGGATGTGTTCTGTACACATCCGGGATCATCGCACCCCTCGCCATAGGGCCCTGTGATATTACTTGCGGCGACGCAGCGTCGCCGCAGGTAGCACGGACATGCTGCGATCTGAAAAGACACGCAGCATGTCCGGAGTCGCAGGGCCGCCGCGTGCGGGTTTCCACGCATAGTGGACACGGGATTTCAAAAAATCCCCTCCACTATGCTGGAACATCTGGACGCTGCGTGTTTGACGCTGCAGCATCAAACACGCAGCGTTTACTTACCGTGGACACTCACCCTAAGGGTATGTGCACACGTTGCGGATTCTGCTGCGGATTTTTGGAAAATCCGCAGTGCAAAACCACTGCAGTTTTCACTGCGGATTTTATAGCGGTTTCTTCTGCGGATTCCACTGCGGTTTTACATCTGCAGTTTCCTATTGGTGCAGGTGTAAAACCGCTGCGGAATCCGCAGAAAGAATTGACATGCTGCGGAAAATAATCCGCTGCGTTTCCGCGCGTTTTTTTCCGCAGCATGTGCACAGCGGTTTTTTTTCCCATAGGTTTACATGGTACTGTAAACTTAGGGAAAACTGCTGCGGATCCGCAGCGTCAAAACCGCTGTGGATCCGCAGCAAAATCCGCAACTTGTAAACATAGCCTAAATGTTACATAGGAAGCACAAAATATATCTAGCAAGAAGCTAGTTATAATAAAAACATTCCAATCTGAAGCCCTGCTCTATGTAACATAAGTGATCGATCGGATTATCGCAGTCTCTAGTCTCCCATGGAGACTACTGAAGCAAGTGTAAAGTAAAACACAGATTTCAAACATTTTTTTAAAAATATAAAAGTTCAAATTACTCCCATTCAAAATAAAAAAAAATACACATATTTGGTATCGCCATGTTCATACTGTAATCGCCCGATCTATCAATATATAAAAATAATCTGATTGGTAAACGACGTTATGAGAATAAAATTGAAACACCAGTATTAAGTTTTTCTTTTTCGCCGCAACATTGCATTAAAATGCTATAACGGGCGATCAAAAGATCATACCATTTTGGTGTAGATATCAATATGGCACGCAAAAAATAAGCCCTCACCCAGCCCCAGATAAAAAATGGAGACACTACGGGTCTTGGAAAACGGCACCTTTTTTTCTTTAGAAACCTTGGATTTTTTTCTACCCTTAAATAAAACAGAACCTAGACATGTTTGGTGTCTACAAGCTAGTAATGACCTGAAGAATCATAATGACAGGTCAGTTTTAGCATTTAGTGAACATGATATATAAACGTTGTGGAATTGCACTTTTTATTTGCAACTTCACCACACTTTGAATTTTGTTCCCATTTTCCAGTACATTATATGGTAAAACCAACGCTGTCATTCAAAAGTACAACTCATCGCACAAAAAAACAAGCCCTCACGTGGCCATCTTGATGGAAAAATAACAAAGTTATGGCTCTTGGAAGACGTGGTGGAAAAAAGCGGAAATGGAAAAACCCAAGGTGGTGAAGTGGTTGTCAACATAGATGTTTGATGAAATTAGAATAAAGTGCCATGAAACTAAGGGAAGATGGATGCATCTGGATAAAAAGTATAGACGAAGGAAAGGAGCAGCCTGGTACAGGAAAGAGGGAAAGGAAGAGGCAGTTGTAGTTGCTTATCTTATGGATGCGTTAGCTCAGTATCAGTAAGGGGGGCTCTTTCTGGTTAGTGAGAGCTCAGTGTAATGAGTGAGTTCAAGTGGGGTGGTGGGTTGCCAGGGGCAGTATGGGCCAAACGTTCAGGACAGTGGGCGGCCAAATGGAGATCCCTAATGGACATTCCCAGAGAGTCTGTAGCCTTGCGCTGAGGGCAGGTACAATGGAGTGGGCCTGGCCTTCTGACAGCACGAGGTCGGTGGACCTGGACATACATGTACATGGGGTGCAGGCAGGTCATTGCAGAGTGGACAAAGAATCCCTGGGGCTAATGGAGTCAGTGAGTTTGGGGTAGTCCAGAATGAATGTATGGCAGAACAGAAGAGGAGTTGTGCTAAGGAGGAAGGGACTGTGAATTGCTGTGCCCTATTCTACCTGATGAACTTGGAATGTTTAATAAAAGTTTGACTGTTGAAAACAACCTGGTGACCCATGCATTGTGTGCGGTGGCTCCTGAGGACGGACGCCTGGAGGCAGCAGAAACCTGTGGCCAACAACTGAATATGATGCACCCAACACCCTACAGAACACTAGAACTGGGCCACCCATTGTCTGTAAAGTGCTGGAGCGCTAAGCGGACAGCAGCTCACTTCTATGTTCCTCTTACATTTTTAAACCTCCCGACCTCTTCTTATTGCTTTCTATTCTGTTGGATGTGTTGTTTGAACATAAGGATTTAACAGGAGCAGTCAGTTTTAATGTTGTTCTTTGGTTTGTTGTAGACAAAGTATGAGCTGCTGTCTGTGTCCCCATATTAGTGACCAACCACAGAATATATATTTTTAGAGTTAGTTCTCAGGCAAAGTCTTATATAACAAGTATGGTACATCTAAGTATGAGACGCTCACCATCCTGCTCCTCTTCAACAAAGTTCTCGTATTCATTTCTCTGCTCCTCATAATATTCTCTCCTGCGTTCGTCTGCTGACAGTCTCTGACGATTCTCAGCTGAAACATAAGGGAAAATTAAGAAAGGTATTGTACAGCAGGTGTACAGCAGGATCACATTGATTTGAGTTTGCTCACTGGAAAGCTGAAGAATGTGTTTGGGCATAATTTGTTAGAATTACTTAGAGTGGAATTTACTAGCGATGGTGGGGCATCTGTTTGGGCACCCTTTGCCCCTACACTCCTTTTCCAAGCACCAATGTGTTGTTATCTTGCCTGCTGGGGGGTCTCCATATTCATGAGCTTTGCAGGACCTCCACCACTGATAGGCAGGTTTCTGCCTATGCACAGTGTACACAAAGCTGCCAATCGGTGGTGAAAGTGGGGTTATACAGAGCTCAGCATTCCAAGAACACCACTGATAGGCAGGTTTCTGCCTATGCACAGTGTACACAAAGCTGCCAATTGGTGGTGAGAGTGGGGTTATACAGAGCTCAGCATTCCAAGAACATGTAGATCTGCAATGGATAAAACTGATTTTATCAAAACTTCAGCAAGTAGCCCAGTAAGTGACATACCATTGGAATCAGGTTCTCTGCCCCTATATTATTCTGCTCTACGATGGGGAAGCAAAAAGATAGTGCCAAATTTAGTTTAATTAGTGTTGACGGCAGATCTAACTCATAATTTGAAAACCCACATTTCAGTAACCAACCTTTAATTACTACGATCACAGAGTAACATTTATTTAGCTAATGGTCCGCCTGCAATAACATATTTAGGGTCTTTCAGACATCTCTGATACTGGAGCCGTTATCAATGTCCCTTGGCAAGGGGTCAAAGATAAGAGGGTCAGAAAGTGCAAATTATATTTTGCCGTTTTAGGATCCTAAAATCCAGTTCAGAAGTGGCAGATTTGTTAGGATTAGTAAAAATGTGCTACCGTCCAGCTTCTGCTTGAGGCTCAGCATGGACTTAGTTGAGAGTTTATAGGCTCCGTACTCAGATGTGTAGACGGCTCATGTAGAAAATGCAGTGAGTTGAGCGATCTGCAGGGGACCAAGGCCCCGGGCCCTTACCAACCTACAGCACTTCAGAAGGACTACTTGGGTTTGAAAATTGAAAAAAAAGACAGTTGCTATTTAGATTTCCATAATGTGTATGCATTTTAGCATCCATATACCGGCGCCATTTCTGGCTTCCCAGCAAGTCTATCAAACCAGAATTACCAGCATCATCGATCTCTATGACGATGTGCGGTTTGAGGCTAAAAAACATTTGAGGTTGAATTCTACAGCAGACTTGTTTGAAACTACTTCATATACATTGCCTATTCTCTATAAGACCTACATCCTAAAAATGATTGGATAGCTGAAGCACACGAAATGTGATCGCTGATGATTAACTATATGATGAGTACACTTTAATATAAATATATGACAAGTACACATTAATATGTCAGTATTTTCCTAATTGGGGGAAAAAAGTTGAGATTGTTGTTGCCCTCATATCTCTTCTCTATTCTTCGGGAAGAAGTAGTGATAAATAGTGGATTTTGTATAGAGCATCTTTCATAGAATGTTAGAGTTGGAAGGGACCTCCTGGGTCATAGTGTCCATCTCCCTGCTCAATGCAGGATTCACTAAACCATCTCTCACAGATGTCTGTCCAGCCTCAGTTTGAAGACTTCCATTGAAGGAGAACTCATTAAAAGACTGTTACATTGATATATTTCCTAAAATGCTATTATTAATGTAATTTAAAAATGTTATTTTAAATTTGTAATCCATGTCCTACTATGCTTATATTGAGAAATCGGATACATAATTCTGACTTAATCATTACTGTGAGAAATGGGTCTTTATTAAATAGACTGAACAGTACAATCAGATTTCTGCTTTTTTTTTCTTTTTTTTATAACTGTAGTAGCATCCTAAACCTGATTTGCCTCTAACACCTGAGCTAGTTTGACTAAAATACTTGAATAAATATTTTCACCCTGCATGAAAATGTCACACCCCTGTACAAAAGTCCCACTGTTTTGCAGAACCGCATCTGTGGTACATGAGATATTAGCGGGCCCTGAGTCCGGGTGGAATGTAGTTTCTTACTATGTTCTAGAGTTCCTTGGCTGGGAGTATTGGTGCCCTTAATTCTTCAATGACCAAATGACTAACAAAAATGTTGATTTTATGAAGGATTAAGCAAATAATGGGGTGTATCCTGAGCACCATAAATTGCGTTCCTCCACTGTCCTGCCTATGGTCATGCAATTGATAACATTCCATGTGATGCAACCCCCTTGTTTTAAGTCCTGTATCTTGTATGTGATGTGGACCTGAGGATTGGTGGCTGTCCTCACTATAACAGTTATTTATTGTGGAACTGATACAAATGGATGCATTTCATATTTGTAACATACACGTTGCATCTGTTTGAATTCTTTTTGAGAGGGGAGGGATAGGAGATCATGTGATTGCCTTTTAGAGAAAAACAAACGTATCACAAAGCAGACATGCAAATATCAGCCAATATGCTTGCCTACCTTTTTTCAATAGACATTACTCTTTAAAAAAAAAAAAAAAAATTAATATGGCTAGCTTCCATTTTGTTTTTTTAAAGTGAAAGACCTATCAATCAGCTGCAGCTTTGGGAGAAGTTCGCCAGTGGTGGCAATAGACAAGATACATCTCTGCCTGTGGTCCCTGGCCGGATCATTAAGGCATATTTTTTCTTAAACAATAACCGTTGTTTTCATTTTATTTTAGCAAAGATACATTTGAAAATAAGAAACTTTGTAACATATTTTATGAGCTAAATCTGCTTCTTTCTCTTGCTGAACTGATCTTTCACTTTCAAATTTCTCAATTCCTGAGTAAAATCTGTATTCTGTGAAGACAGAATTTTACATTACTGAGATAGGACAGGACAGTTGGTTTTTAGAAGATTCTATGTAGATAGAGGAGGGAGGAGCTCAGCCTCTAGCTCCTCCCTCCTCCTCTCCCCTCTACATAGAAGATGACAGGTTCTTACCAATAGCTACCATCTCGGTTATGTAACAGTCAGTCTTCACTGCATACAGATTTTACCCAGGGATTGAGAATTGTCAAAATGAACGATCAGTTCTGGTGCAGAAAGAAGCAGATTTCTCGGATGACAAACATTACAAAATTGTACTATTGGTTTATGAAATAAAACTTAAAACAATGGTTATACTGCTGGAGTGACAAGGCAACATGAATTAGGTGACAGGTCACATTTAGGGTTAAAACCAAAGCAGATTATATTATGTTAATTCTTTAAAAAAAACACGTATTCAAGCAGATATATGTACAAAGAGATGCCAAATGGATACTCATCTGACCTCCGTCTCGCCCATTCTATTCTATGTAAGTAACATCGGTTTGAGCACATATTTCTGATTCTAATGGATACATCTAGGGCAAAACAAAAAACGTAGTGTGAAAGGAGCCTAAAAACATTGTTTAAAAAAAAGGTCCTCTCCAATGTCCGCTGGAGAACAGAAAATGTGGCTAGTCGTCTCCAGCAAGCTGTCCCTATGGGACCAGAGTAACGTGAGCTGGAGGTGAGAATACTAGAAGCTTCACTCTTTTCTCCATGCTGCCCTGCACCTCCTGCAGCTGCCTGGTGCTGCCCAGCACATACCAGACACTTTCAGCCGCTCCGTTCAGTGCAGGATACTGTGAAAGCAAAGAGTCCTTCATTGTACAGAGTAATGAAAACAGCCCCAGAGGTGGAATACCTGACCGTTAAGGAAAAAAGTCTGTGTGCGTAGAGGGTCATTCACAACATGGATAAATAAACTGTGAGAAGATGTTAATATTTCCTGAAATATTGCTAATTAAATAAGAAAATTGAGTAAACGCATGTGTTGCTCAAGTTATAAGCAGGTCCGGTTTTATACAATGTGGGGCCCCAAATGCTCACATATCGCGCTATCACACAAACATTTTGGTTGCATTCACATGCACTGAGTTCAGGTCATTAAATGAGTGTGATCGACAATATAGAAGTCCTTCGGTGCTTGTTTCCCGGCCTCTTTACACCGGCTGAGGAAGAAGGATGGGCACAGGACAATCACCATTAGATCAATCTGTCCCCTCACAGTATCATGTTATCAGCAGCACTTCTGCTATTTACACCGGCGATGTGCTGCTGAGGACAATTTCTGTTCCAGCATAAACAATCCAATCACCCAATGAATAGGCAGCATTTTTCTCATTCATTGGGCAAATGCTGATGCTTACACCTATGGACTCCCGTCTGTGCTACTGGTATTTATAAATGGGGATGCTAAACACAGTGTGAAAAGATTAATCCGAGAACATGGAGAATCAGAGTTAATTTTATTCAGAAAAAACAACCAGTCATACAGGATGTCTGCCAACGTTTCGGCCACAGGCCTTTGTCAAGG
This sequence comes from Ranitomeya variabilis, assembly GCF_051348905.1. Lineage (NCBI taxonomy): Eukaryota > Metazoa > Chordata > Amphibia > Anura > Dendrobatidae > Ranitomeya > Ranitomeya variabilis. The sequence goes on from NC_135236.1 coordinate 313,835,448, forward strand.
CAATTATCTAAAAATAATAATATAACATAATTGGATACAGATATTAATAGACATATCTATTACGTACACCGGTTGTATAGCACACGCAGAAAATATCAAACCAAACAATCATGAGGGCAATATAAACACAGGGTAAGGGCGTGTCCTAAAAGTGTAAAAAACAGGAAAAAACAGGAAAATGCAACAATCCAGTATGTAGCTTGCTGGAAAAAAAGGATAACAATATAAGGAAAAATTATAGACTCAAAACATCCATGGTCCAAGAGAAACAAAGGAGGGAAGAAAGCGATCCCACATCCATGGTAACCGAGGTGTATACTAATAAGACTGGACAAGCACCAATCTGTAAATAGTGAGACAGAAGAGGTAAAAAAAGATTACCTGTATGATGGTGGCAGAAAGGCTATAAAGGATACAATAAAAAAAGAAGAAATAGCATAGGAATAAGTATCATTATAACAAGAACCACAAATCAATAGGAAAAGATGGGATATAAGAGAACGCTAGTAGTTACCTGATAAATAGGAGCACAGGATACGGGCACTGCCGTTGGAGGGGCTGTGTGTAACAGGAAGCACAAGGTGCTCATTATAAGGGCAAAATGATCTAAAGACCCGGAAGTAAAAAGCGCCGCAAAACGGCGCTAACATGAAGGAGCAAGGAAGACCGCAAGCGCAGTACAACTGAGCCGACGGAAGTGGGGCAGAAAATCATAAAAGGATAAGTGCGCAAGCGAGCAGGGACGTACTCGTCCATAATAGGATCAGCACAAGATGGTCCGGGTCTTTAGATCATTTTGCCCTTATAATGAGCACCTTGTGCTTCCTGTTACACACAGCCCCTCCAACGGCAGTGCCCGTATCCTGTGCTCCTATTTATCAGGTAACTACTAGCGTTCTCTTATATCCCATCTTTTCCTATTGATTTGTGGTTCTTGTTATAATGATACTTATTCCTATGCTATTTCTTCTTTTTTTATTGTATCCTTTATAGCCTTTCTGCCACCATCATACAGGTAATCTTTTTTTACCTCTTCTGTCTCACTATTTACAGATTGGTGCTTGTCCAGTCTTATTAGTATACACCTCGGTTACCATGGATGTGGGATCGCTTTCTTCCCTCCTTTGTTTCTCTTGGACCATGGATGTTTTGAGTCTATAATTTTTCCTTATATTGTTATCCTTTTTTTCCAGCAAGCTACATACTGGATTGTTGCATTTTCCTGTTTTTTACACTTTTAGGACACGCCCTTACCCTGTGTTTATATTGCCCTCATGATTGTTTGGTTTGATATTTTCTGCGTGTGCGATACAACCGGTGTACGTAATAGATATGTCTATTAATATCTGTATCCAATTATGTTATATTATTATTTTTAGATAATTGCCTTGACAAAGGCCTGTGGCCGAAACGTTGGCAGACATCCTGTATGACTGGTTGTTTTTTCTGAATAAAATTAACTCTGATTCTCCATGTTCTCGGATTAATCTTTTCACTACTCCGTTTTTCTGAGGACTTGACTATACTTGGACTGAGATCCCCTTGATCGTTTAAATTAAACACACAGTGTGTGACGCACACATATATACACATAGCACACGTGCACATACATACATATACATGTATACCGGGAGCACATACGTACAGGGAGCACACACATACATGTATAAAGAGCACCTACATACAAATGCATGCATACACGGAGCACAGACATACCGACACATGCACGGATGGAGCACATGCATACAAAGATATAGTATAATGGACCCTGCAGAGATCTTCAAACAGTATGATTGGCTTTCAAACAGCCCTACAAACAGTATAATGGCCTCCAAACAGCATGGTGAACCCCACAGAAACCTTCACACTCTATAATTGCTCACATATAGTATAGTGGCCCCAACATAGCCCTCCATTTATTATAATGGTCCCTACATTGCCTTCCACATAGTATAATGTAACCAGCATAGTCCTCCATATAGTATAATGCACACCCCATAGTCCTCCACATAGTATAATGGGCCCCATAGTCCTTTAAATAGTATAATACACTCCCCATAGTACTCCATATGGTATAATCCACTCCCCATAGTGCTCCATATAGTATAATTCACTCCATAGTCCTCCAAATTGAATAATGAAATTCCCATAATCCTCCAGATAGTATACTGCACCCCGTACAGTCCTCCATATACTATAATGCACACTCCATAGTCCTCCATACAGTATAATGCACCCCCATAGTCATCCATATAGTATAATGCACCTCATATTCCTCAATATAGTCTTTTGCACCCCCATAGTTCTTCATAGAATATAATGCACACCCCATAGTCTTCCATACAGTTTCATGCACCCTCATAGTCCTTTATAGAGTATAATGCAGCCCCCATAGTTCTCACTAATTTTAAAAATGTGTATATATATATATATATATAATATATACACACACATACGCACCTCTTTCTGTTCCCCTTTGTTCTGGTCTCCACAGCATGTCTCCTCAGCAGCTCCACGGCCCGACACAGCGTGACATCATCGCACCCACTGGCTGAGATGTCAGACGCTTAGAGAGAATGATGGGGGAGGGAGTGGACAGCTGTCCTACTCCATCATTGCTTTCAACTGTATGCCAATACAGTTGAATGCGTGATGACGAGCGAGTCCAGGCCCCTTGACTCACGGACCCCATAGCGGGCGCGTGGTCTGCCGCTATTAACAGCAAAATATTGCCCATGTTCTCCCCTAACGCAGGCCCTGGTTATAAGTAATATATCAATCAGCATTCCATAATAACAGGGTCTGTTCCCATCCTTTGTATCCCTCCAAATTCAGGTGCCACATCAATCAATAGGAATAAAATTGTGCCACTGGTGCTGTACTACCGAGGTCTTCTTCTTCTTCCCTAGAAGCATCTCCTTCCTGTTTATTGAGCCACCATAATGCAGCTGGGACGCTGTGGGTCACTGTACCTCCATATACATGGATCTGCTGTGTGAATGAAGCCTAGGCATATATTATGCTATCACTTGTCCCTACGTATCAGGATCAGTGGGCTGTACGAAATAAATCTAAACTCATTAACAGAAAATAATACAGCTAAACCTGAGAGGCTTACAGTCGTAAACATTTACAGCATTTAGTTATCAGTATTAGAATAAAATCTCCTAAACCAGATTCAGTTATAATCCTGTGGCAGCAAACAAATTCAGTCCTTTATGGTGACCCCAGGAAACCCGACCAATTTCAAGGAAACCAGAAAGCAGACAAATAAACATGGATCAAAAGCAAACACCCTCACCATTTATTTCATCCTGGGACTTAGTTGATCTCTTGCCACGTTTCTTGAAGAAGTTGGAGGCCTCAGATTCCTGCATGAAAATCTTCTTCAAGCCTGTGGATGGATGGATGAAGTGCACTTTAGTGGCTTTTACGGTTTATATTCAGAGCTAGAACGGCTTACTAAGTTACTAAAATGGCGAAATCATTCACTTGTTTCCATCTTCAGTATCTAGTAGTCTGAATAGGATTTTTGTGAATTTGGGTGACTTTTATTTTTTTAGTGTATGTTGCATTCTAAACAGTATGTATGTGAATGTTACTTACTTTCTTTCCTGTCTGCTGCCCCATCATCGCTGTTTCTTACAGCAGCACCTTCACTCACATGGAAAACTAGAGAGTAGGAAATTAGAGGGCAATCAAGCATGAGACATAACTGGAAGTTCATATGAAACCGACTAACAAGTTGAACAATCAAGAAGTTCATGTACTGCGCTTTATGAAGATGTAGTCCACTCTCAGGGTGGATTCACACAGGCTGTAATCTCGATTTGCCGCAGTATTTTGGCAAAATTATTAGGGGTTAAATCCATGTCAGGGGGTAAATGACTGTTCATGTGAATCTACACTAAGATTATACTTATGGTATAAGAAATAAAGTAATAATGGAGATGTTATAATCCCATAGACATCTGCTACTCATGTCATCCATAATATATACGTGAAATACTTACTGTGGTTATTAGCACATAAACCTAAAACTTTTTAGCAGTAAGTTTGTTTAAATAAAGATCTCATAAATTAGATATTATTATTATTATTCACTAATGCATCTAGCGTATTCTTTCATATGTGATATAAACTATAGTAAGTACGGTAACTGGAATTTAGATTTCATGGACACCTCATATGTACGAAGGTAACACAATAAAACCCCTTATGCGTGGGAATGCCACAGTGTGTCAGAGAGACATATCACACACTGTATCAGCCAGACCCCTCATATGTAGGAACCCCACATACTGTATCAGACAGACCCCCATGTAGGAACCCCACATACTGTATCAGGCAGACCCGCCATATGTAGGAACCCCACATACTGTATCAGCCAGACCCCTCATATGTAGGAACCCCACATACTGTATGAGACAGACCCCTCATATGTAGGAACCCCATATACTGTATCAGAGAGACCCTTCAAATGTAGGAACCCCAGATACTGTATCAGACAGACCCCTCATATGTAGGAACCCCACACACTGTATCATATAGACCCCTCGTATGTAGGAACCCCACATACTGTATAAGGTGTCACATACAGAAACACTACTGAATATATTAGACAGACCCCTCATATGTAGGAACCCCACATACTGTATCAGACAGACCCCTCGAATATAGGAACCCCACATACTGTATCAGACAGACCCCTCGAATATAGGAACCCCACATACTGTATCAGACAGACCCCTCATATGTAGGAACCCCACATACTGTATCAGACAGACCCCTCGAATATAGGAACCCCACATACTGTATCAGACAGACCCCTCATATGTAGGAAACCCACATACTGTATCAGACAGACCCCTCAAATGTAGGAACCTCACATACTGTATCAGACAGACCCCTCATATGTAGGAACCCCATATACTGTATCAGACAGACCCCTCAAATGTAGGAACCCCACATACTGTATCAGACAGACCCTTCAAATGTAGGAACCCCAGATACTGTATCAGACAGACCCCTCATATGTAGGAACTCCACACACCATATCATATAGACCCCTCGTATGTAGGAACCCCACATACTGTATAAGGTGTCACATACAGAAACACTACTGAATATATTAGACAGACCCCTCATGTAGGAACCCCACACACTGTATCATATAGACCCCTCATATGTAGGAACCCCACACACTGTATCATATAGACCCCTCGTATGTAGGAACCCCACATACTGTATAAGGTGTCACATACATGAACACTACTGAATATATTAGACAGACCCCTAATATGTGGGTAAATTACACAATGAGCCTGATAAACCCTAATATCTCCCAGTATATCAGGTAAGCTGTTAGATGTGACAAATAACATACCCTCATATGTGGGAGCGACATACAACATGTCAGGTAGCCTCTCATATGTGGGAGCGACATACAACATGTCAGGTAGCCTCTCATATGTGGGAGCGACATACAACATGTCAGGTAGCCTCTCATATGAGACAATACCACACAAAGTTTCAGACCCTCCAGACTCTAGATTTAGGAGATGGTTTTTACCTGCAAGAAGCACCAGTGTTGTTGCAACTGCCAAGAATAAAACCTGTTTCCAGCTCATCTTTGCTGAGATTTCTTGTCTTGTGTATGGGCTGCAAGGGACTGAGAAAAAGTTACAAATTCCTCATGTGTCAGATGGAAGGTGAGGCAGGCAGCTGGAATCTAGGGAGGAGGAGGGGCATGGTGACTGGATGCCTATGGACCCTACAAGTCAACTATAATAATATACAACTGGCAGAAAAATTGTAACTAATGATAACTAAGAATCTCGTGTTAGTGATAAAAACATTAGCTTAGCCAGAGCATATAATATTTGGATGTGCGGACCATGTCTTTTATTTTACAGTTATGGCATATTGCATTGTCTGGCCCCTCATTTGTTTTCCTTGATACCAGCATTCCACCCATTGTGTTTTTTAATTAGCAGTAACCTGCCAAAAAAGTCCGGCCTATTTTGTTCTCAAGTTTTCCTCTCAGACCACATGGAAGATTAATTTTTTTTTAGATCTGATCACTTGGTGTTAGTACTGTGTGGCTTCCATTGGTGCTGTGTCTGTAGGGTGAGGCCCAGACCCATTTGCCTATAGCAGCATAGGTGCTATAGGATTTCTAGGTCACTCCCTCGCTGATGTGGTGGTCCAGCAGAAGTGGTCATCACACAGAGCTAATATGGTAGAGACTCACTAAGAGGCTCAATGTCATGTGACAGTGGGCTCACACGTTTTGATCAAAATGTAAATTAAAAATATCTTGATCAGTTTTCATAGATGCAGTAGATCAATGTATAATATTTGGATATGCGGTTAGCGACTTTTTTTCTACAGTTATGGACAAATCTTTGTTTACTTTGTAATACATATTTAACTGTTGTCAATAATGATGGTTTAAAACTATATTGAAGCTTTGCTATTCTAATATTTTTGATGCCATAGTTGGCCTATCGTGCTGTTTTTGATTGGCTCATTGATATCACAATATGGGAAGAATGAGGCCTCTAAATGTATGGAAAAGTCAATAAAACAATGTGAAAACATTTGGGTCTAAAATGTTATCTAGATATTGTTTTGCTGGTTTCATTTGTTCTTTTCCTCCAAGTTCTACAGATATTGCACTGCACATAACCTCTAAATATCTTGAGTATTTAGGGAAAATCTTTTTTTTTCTACCATAGTATTTGTTTTCTACAATAACTTTTTCTTAACACAATTTAGACTAAAGCAAATGCAAATAATTTAGTTGTAATTTATTGTCATTCATTATACAGTCATTGCTGAAAGCGTTGGCACCCTTGAAATTGTTCCAGAAAAGGAATTGTTTCTCCCAGAAAATGATTGCAATTACACATGTTTTATTATACAACTTGCAAAAAGGAGGAACGCAGTAGCACTCCGTAGAGACCAATATATATGCGAACACAAAATCTGTCTTAATTGCTGAGTAAACTATAATAAAAAGTAAAAAAAATAAAATAAAAATTACTTACAAAAGTGAAGGTTCTTAGCACATAAATTGGCCAATTCATGTGAGCCCATCAACCGCGACAAGGTGACACTCCTCTGATGGGTCATATCATCTAAAACATGCCTCTCTTGTGCTATAAGTCTACAGTGTGAATGGGCAAACATGCCTCTCCTGGGTTACAAACCTGCACATTTAAGTAGGCTGGTAGGAATCAGAGCTGATTACAAACACCCTTGGGCTGATGGGTGGGGTGCAGAGTCAGAAAGGAGGCAGTAACAACCTCCAATGGATAACTGCATAGAACAAAAAACCTGACCAGCACCTCCATATAGTGTGAACAGGTGCCTGCTGCAAAAGGGAGGAACGCAGCAGCACTCTGTAGAGACCAATATACAGTATATGCGAACACAAAATCTATCATAATTGCTGAGCAAACGGTAATAAAAAGTAAGAAAAAAAAATTACTTACAAAAGTGATAGGACCCATCAGAGAAGTGTCACCTTGCCGCAAGTGATGGTCTACATCAATTGGCCAATTTATACGCTAAGAACCTTCACTTTTGTAAGTAATTTTTGTTGATGGATAGTTCGTGCTGACAATGATACACCCTGAGCCAGCAGGACAGTTTGAATTTCTTTAGAACTTGATTGAGCCTGCTTATCCACCATCCTGACTATTCTGCATTACAACCTTTCATCAATTTATCTCTGCCGTCCACATCCAGAGGGATCAGCTACAGTGCCATGGGTTGTAAAGTTCTTGATTATGTTGCTCACCGTGGACAAATGAACATCAAGATCTCTGGAAATGGACTTGTAACCCTGAGATTGTTGATATTTTCACCAATGTTGTTACTTAAGCCCTTAGACAGTTCTCTTCTCCTCTTTCTGTTCCCCATGCTTAGTGTAGCACACACAATGCAAAGATAAAGTCAACTTTTCCCCTTTTTATCTGGTTTCAGATGTGATTTTCATATTGCCCACACCTGTTACTTGCCACAGGTGAGTTTGAATGAGCATCACATGCTTGAAACAAAGTTGTTTACCCACACTTGACAGGTGCCAACAATTTTGTCAGAATCATTGTTAAAGTTTTATGTGAAATGATGTTCAATTTGCCCTTTTTTTCTTTTTGTTGTTCCAAAACACACAAAGAAATTAAACATGTACATAACAAAACATATGTAATTGCAATAATTTTCTGGGAGAAATGCTTCATTTTCTGGAACAATTTCAAGGGTGCCAACACTTTTGGCCATGACTTTATGGATATATTTGTATTTTTTGTCCTTTATCAAAGTATCCCAAACAGAACATTGAAAAAGTGTAATATATGATGTTGGATATTGCTTGTAAAACCAAAGCACTTTTTTGTAATTACCGTAACTGTTTTTTGTTTACAGTCTGTTACCCAGGAGAGCGACCACCAATGCTGCCTAGCTCATAAGCACTGCAATCAGGGCCGAGACAAGGGGTAAGCAGGGTAGGCACCACCCTAGGACGCGACCTCCTGCCTTAGGGTGACGCACTTTGGGGAAAAAATGACATGGTTAATGCCTGCGGCTGCCCGGCCCCTTCCTCCAACTGCAGGCATTCAGCACAGTAACGGCCAGGGCACAGGCACACAGGGGAGTAGTGTCAGTAACTGACACTGCTAACCCCTCTCTATGCTTGCGCTCCGGCCGTCACTCCATCTTCACCAGTGGCGTACCACCAATGTCAGCAGGCCACGCGGCCGCTATGGGGCCCATGAGCCGGCAGTGGGGGGAGCCTGGTACCAGCCATCCTGGAGGCTGATACTGTTGAAAGCAATGATGAAAGAGAGCATCAGCTGATGCTACCTCTCATATCCTTCTTCCTAGAAGTCTGATGTCTCAGCGCAGTGGGTGCCGTGACGTTACTATATGAACTAGGAGGAGAGGTGAGCATTGTATATTTTTTTTAAAATCAGTGACCATTGTGGGGGCCAGAATACTGTATGGAGGACTATGGGGAGTGCATTATACTATATAGATAACTACAGGGTGCATTATACTATATGGAGGACTATGGGGGGTGCATTATACTGTGTGAATGACTATGGGTAATGCGTCATGCATTATACTATATAGAGGACTATGGGGAGTGCAGTACACTATATGGAGGACTATGGAGACTGGAGTATACTATGCGGGTTTGTTCATTATAGTGTATGGAGGACTATGGGCTGCCTTATACTATATGGAGGATTATGGAGGTGCATTATACTGGGATGTGGGGATATTATGAGGGGCTGTTTGTGGTGACATTACAAGAGAGGATGACTGTGGGCATGTAAACAGGTCACGGGATGCAACATGCAGATAAAAGCAAGGAGGAAGTAATCAACTTAACTGTTTATTCTCTTTCTTTCTCTCTCTCTCTCCCCTCCCCGGAACAGGAAGTCCAAACTCTATCCCCAGGTTAAAAACAAAAAAAAATCGGATCCAGCAGAAAACGGATCCGTTGCATCACAGTTTTTCACAATTTGCAACGGATCCGTTTTTTTAACCCCTTACTGACATCGGACAGGATAGTACGTCCGATGTCAGCTCCCCTGCTTTGATGCAGGGCTCCGCGGTGAGCCCGCATCAAAGCCGGGACATGTCAGCTGTTTTGAACAGCTGACAAGTGCCCGCAATAGGCGCGGGCAGAATCGCGATCTGCCCGCACCTATTAACTAGTTACATGCCGCTGTCAAACGCAGACATTGGCATTTAACTACCGCATCCGGCCGGGCGGCCGGAAATGACGGCATCGCCGACCCCCGTCACATGATCGGAGGTCGGCGATGCTTCTGAATGGTAACCATAGAGGTCCTTGAGACCTCTATGGTTACTGATCGCCGGTAGCTGTGAGCGCCACCCTGTGGTCGGTGCTCACAGCACAACTGATTTTCTACTACATAGCAGCGAACAGCAGATCGCTGCTATGTAGCAGAGGCGATCGTGCTGTGCCTGCTTCTAGCCTCCCATGGAGGCTATTGAAGCATGGCAAAAGTAAAAAAAAAAAGTGAAAAAAATGTGAAAAAAATAAAAAAAATATAAAAGTTTAAATCACCCCCCTTTCGCCACAATCAAAATAAATCAATAAAAAAAATTTCAAATCTACACATATTTGGTATCGCCACGTTCAGAATCGCCCGATATATCAATAAAATAAAAAAAATTAACCTGATCGCTAAACGGCGTAACGAGAAAAAAAAATCGAAACGCCAGAATTAGGTTTTTTTGGTCGCTGCGACATTGCATTAAAATGCAATAACGGGCGATCAAAAGAACGTATCTGCACCGAATTAGAATCATTACAAATGCCAGCTCGGCACGCAAAAAATAAGCCCTCAACCGACTTCAGATCATGAAAAATGGAGACGCTACGAGTATCAGAAAATGGCGCAATTTTTTTTTTTTTTTTTTTTTTTTTAAGCAAAGTTTGGAATTTTTTTTCACCACTTAGGTAAAAAATAACCTAGTCATGTTAGGTGTCTATGAACTCGTAATTACCTGGACAATCATAATGGCAGGTCAGTTTTAGCATTTAGTAAACCTAGCAAAAAAGCCAAGCAAAAAACAAGTGTGGGATTGCACTTTTTTTGCAATTTCACCGCACTTGGAATTTTTTTCCCGTTTTCTAGTACATGACATGGTAAAACCAATGATGTAGTTCAAAAGTACAACTCGTCCCGCAAAAAATAAGCCCTCACATGGCCAAATTGATGGACAAATAAAAAAGTTATGGCTCTGGGAAGGAGGGGAGTGAAAAATGAACACGGAAAAACGAAAAATCCCACGGTCATGAAGGGGTTAAAAAATTAGCCGAATTATGCCTAACGGCTAAAAACTGATGTGTGAAACAGGCCTTACCATTGTTTAAGACATACTGAGAGTTGTAGGTTCATGAGACACAAATGTATATGGGCCTGACTTGATATTACAATTGATTGCTGTACTAATGGTGGTTCCAATGATATATTCATGTACTAATGGTTGTTCTGGTGACATATACATATACTGATCATGGTGCTGGTGTTGTATTTATTACTGACTGTGGTTCTCGTGATGTATCCTTGTACTGATGGAGGTTCTGGTAATGTATTCATGTACTGATGATGGTTCTGGTGCTGTATTCAAGTACTGATGGTGCTGACAGATGTAAAAACCATCATGGGTATCCCTTTATCTATAATGGGGTCTGTTTAGCTTCCATTAGGATATCTGCCAAATGCTGGACACCTTAATTGAAACCAAGCCATTATACACTGCTCAAAAAAATGAAGGTAACAATTAAACAACAGAATATAACTCCAAGTAAATCAAACTTATGTGAAATCAAACTGTCCACTTAGTAAGCAAGCAACAGGAACAGAATAGCCGGTATCAGGAGCGCAAATAGAGAACACAGACACCAGTTAGGGTAAAACCACAACGCATTTCAACGGCGTACGCCGTCTTCTTCAGGTGGATATTTATTAATGATATGCAAGGAAGCAGTATTTAACCTTACAAGGACAAATCACAGAGCAGTGGTAATTACATATGCAAATGTAACATACAAAAAATGGGCATGTATCATTTATTACAACATTTTAGCAGCAAAGCAGCAATTATAACTTACAGATAGTGGGCATGTATCATTTGCTACAAGATTTTAGCAGCAACAAATTGCCTGATAAAAAACAAAAAGAAAAAATAAGAATACAAAATAAAAATAATCACCAAAGTAATAATAATTAAAAATCGGCATAAAAAATGATCATAAAAAATAAGGAAAAAAATACAAATAGACGTCTAGTTAGTAACTTTCTCAATCATGAGGTTCAGACCCTCAGGGGCCAGTGTACCAAGCTTAAAAATCCAGAAGCTTTCTTTTTTTATTAAACTACTCAAACGGTCTGTTACATACTCAGGTATATGGTCAATAATCTTTTAACAAATGATACATGCCCATTATCTGTATGTTATAATTGCTGCTTTGCTGCTAAAATGTTGTAACAAATTATACATGCCCATTTTTTGTATGTTACATTTGCATATGTAATTACCACTGCTCTGTGATTTGTCCTTGTAAGGTTAAATACTGCTTCCTTGCATATCATTAATAAATATCCACCTGAAGAAGACGGCGTACGCCGTTGAAACGCGTTTACCCTAACTGGTGTCTGTGTTCTCTTTTTGCGCTCCTGAGACCGGCTATTCTGTTCCTGTTTCAAGTTTTTCTCCCCCGTTGTGGGGTATCCGGCTGGAGCTGCGGGGACTTGCGCACTTAATCCTCCTCATTGGGACGTCCGCTAGCGCTCCTTCTACAAACCGCCATTTGTTGTTCTACACTTAGTAAGCAACACTGTTTGACAATCAATTTCACATGCTGTTGTGCAAATAGAATAGACAACAGATGGAAATTATTGCCAATTATCAAGACACACTCAATAAAGGAGTGGTTCCGCAGGTGGGGACCACAGACCACATCTCAGTACCAATGCTTTCTGGCTGATGTTTTGGTCACTTTTGAATATTGGTTGTGCTTTCACACTCGTGGTAGCATGAGACGGACTCTAAAACCCACCCAAGTGGCTGAGGTAGTGCAGCTCATCCAGGATGGCACATCAATGCGAGCTGTGGCAAGGTTTGCTGTGTCTGTCAGCGTAGTGTCCAGAGGCTGGAGGCGCTATCGGGAGACAAGCCAGTACACCAGGAGACGTGGAGGGGGCTGTAGGAGGGCAACAAGCCAGCAGCAGGGCCGCTACCTCAGCCTTTGTGCAAGGAAGAACAGGAGGAGCACTGCCAGAGCCCTGCAAAATGACCTCCAGCAGGCCACAAATGTGCATGTGTCTGCATAAATGGTTAGAAACAGACTCCATGAGGAAGGTCTGAGTGCCCGACGTCCACAGATGGGGGTTGTGCTCACAGCCCAACACTGTGTAGGACGCTTTGCATTTGTCATAGAACACCAGGATTGTCAAATTCGCCACTGGCGCCCTGTGCTCTTCACAGATGAAAGCAGGTTCACACTGGGCACACGTGACAGATGTGACGAGTCTGGAGACGCCATGGAGAGCGATCTGCTGCCTGTAACATCCTTCAGCATGACCGGTTTGGCAGTGGGTCAGTAATGGTGTGGGGTGGCATTTCTTTGGAGGGCCGCGCAGCCCTCCATGTGCTCACCAGAGATAGCCTGACTGCCATTAGGTACCGAGATGAGATCCTCAGACCCCTTGTGAGACCATATGCTGGTGCGGTTGGCCCTGGATTCCTCCTAATACAGGACAATGCCAGACCTCATGTGGCTGGACTGTGTCAGCAGTTCCTGCAAGATGAAGGCATTGAAGCTATAGACTGGCCCGCCCTTTAACCAGACCTGAATCCGATTGAACACATTTGGGACATCATGTCTCACACCATCCACCAACGTCACATTGCATCAGAGACTATCCAGGAGTTGGCGGATGCTTTAGTCCAGGTCTGGGAGGAGATCCCTCAGGAGACCATCCGCCGTCTCATCAGGAGCATGCCCAGGCATTGTAGGGAAATCATATAGGCACGTGGAGGCCACACACACTACTGAGCATCATTTCCTTGTCTTGAGGCATTTCCACTGAAGTTGGATCAGCCTGTAACTTAATTTTTCACTTTGATTTTGAGCATCATTCCAACATCCCTAAAGTTTATAACTTTTTTTTTATTTTTGCCGGTATTTTTGGGTGAAAAAGATAACATTTCCAGTGAAGGTAGTCATCAGAGCTTGTTGCTTAAACCATCAAAAGGGAAGGAGGGGGTGTTAGGGGACCTGTTACTTTAGTCTCTGACCGATTCCTTTATTGAGGGTTCGTTAGGTTTAACATTTGACTAGAGCACCAAAATACCTTGTCCCGGCCGTAACTGCAATGAAGCTGGCTTTGATTACCAGCTAATTGTGTATTCCAGCAATCACAGACAACTTAAAAGTAGTGCTTACAAGCTTAATAAAAAAAAGCTTGTAAGTACAGTGCATTTTTGGCCACCACTGCTATGCAGCATCTGTAGTTGGTTACTTAGGCGATATGCTGTGCGCAAAAGAAAAGTGTTATTATCTCAAGGATGGCTAAAAGGTGCTTATTTTTACAAGCTGTGTCAAACAACACCCACCTATGAAGACAGGTATAACCCTTTCATATCTGGATAGGGTTTTAGACATATAAATCTTCTTAAGATATGCGGAGTGTACAGTATTTCTCAGCATGTGCAATGTCGAGGATTGTTGTGGTACAGTTACTCAATAGTTTTACTCTGTATCTATTAAATATGGACTGTAAGAAGAAAATTGCAGTTAGAAAGTTGTGCTCAGTCTCACAGGGCCAAGCAATAGAATATCAATGTGTGTTTTTATACGGGCAGACTTAATGCCTCGCTTGTGCAAGTACTTCCCCAGGCAAGCTTTCACTGCTCTGAATGTATGGTCTGTGTTCCAAATGTTGGCAAAGCTGTTAAGCAAAGAACATGAGACTGAGGAATCGGTCATCCTTCTGAAAAGGGCTATATCCACTGAAGACATATCATCCCTGTGTCAGGACCTTCCTGTCATTACTGCATAAAAACAAATCGTTCATTAGTATGTGTCAGGAGCTTCACCTCCAAAACTTTCCTGGAGGACTTTCTGAATCAGAACATGAAGATTGTGTGTGTTGTTTCATTTTTTACGTATTTATACAGAGAACTATTTATAAAACACATGCAGTGAGGTCTCCTTAAAATCAGGAGTGGAACGCAGAGGATAAGTGTGATGGAAAGGTTTGTACTTTATGGCCATGTTCACACATTCAGAATTTGATCAGTATTTGTAAGCCAAAACCAGGAGTGGAACAATCGGAGGAAAAATATAATAGAAACACGTCACCACTTCTGTATATAATCCCCACTCCTGGTTTTGGCTTATATATACTGATGTAAAATACTGACCAAATACTGAACGTGTGAACGTGGCTTTAGACAAAGTGTGGTCCTGGGCAAAGTGGGGCCCAAAATGCTAACTTATTGCACCATCAAGCACAAACATTGCAGTTGCAGTTACAGTACACGCGCTTATTTTAGGCCGTTCAATGAGCACAATCGACAATATAGAAGTCCTTTGATGCTTGTTTCCTGGCATCTTTACACCGGCTGAGGAAGAATGGTGGGCACAAATGATCACTAGCAGATCAATCTATCCCCATACAGTATCATGTTATCAGCAGCACATCTGCAGTTTCCACTGGACGATGTGTTGCTGAGAACAATGATTTTTGTTCTGCCATAAACAATCCAATCACCCAATGAATAGGTAGCATTTTGATCTTTCGTTGGGCGATTGTTGACATGTTTACACCAATGAACTCTGTATGTAATAGAATGTTGCATAGATATTGTATTTAGTCGTATTGCTGTGTGATAACCCTGTTACAGCAATATAGTGCTTACTTGTGTCTATATACAGTGGGTACGGAAAGTATTCAGACCCCTTTACATTTTTCACTCTTTATTTCATTGCAGACATTTGGTAAATTCAAAAAAGTTCATTTTTTTCTCATTAATATACACTCTGCACCCCATGGTGACCTTATGTGGCTGGAGTGTGTCAGCAGTTCCTGCAAGATGAAGGCATTGAATCTATGGACTGGCCCACCCATTACCCAGACCTGAATCCGATTGAACACATCTGGGACATCATGTCTCACACCATCCACCAACGTCACGTTGCACCACAGACTGTCCAGAATTTGGCGGATGCTTTAGTCCAGGTCTGGGAGGAGATCCCTCAGGAGACCTTCCGCCGTTTCATCAGGAGCATGCCCAGGCATTGTAGGGAGGTCATACAGGAAAGTGGAGTCCACACACACTACTGAGCATCATTTCCTTGTCTTGAGGCATTTCCACTGAAGTTGGAGCAGCCTGTAACTTCATTATCCACTTTGATTTTGAGCATCATTCCAACTCCAGACCTCCGTGGGATATTAGTTGTGATTTACGTTGATAATTTTTAGGTTTCATTGTTCTCAACACATTCCACTATGTAATGAATAAAGATTTACAACTGGAATATTTGATTCAGTGATATCTAGGACGTGGGATTTTAATGTTCCCTTTATTTTTTTGAGCAGTGTATATATACAGTGGAGAAAAAAGTATTTAGTCAACCACCAATTGTGCAAGTTATCCCACTTAAAAAGATGAGAGATGCCTGTAATTGACATCATAGGTAGACCACAACTACGAGAGTCAAAATTAGAAAACAAATCCAGAAAGTCACCTTGTCTGATTTGTCAAGATTTATTTTGCAAATTATATTGGAAAATAAGTATATGGTCACCTAAAAACATGCAAGATTTCTGGCTCTCACAGACCTGTAACTTCTTCTTTAAGAGGCTCCTCTGTCCTCCACTCATTACCTGTAGTAATGGCACCTGTTTGAACTTGTTATCAGTATAAAAGACACCTGTCCACAACCTCAACAGTCACACTCCAAACTCCACTATGGTGAAGACCAAAGAGCTGTTGAAGGACACCAGAAACAAAATTGTAGCCTTGCACCAGGCGAAGACTGAATCTGCAATAGGCAAGCAGCTTGGTGTGATGAAATCAACTGTGGGAGCAATAACAAGAAAATTGAAGACATACAAGACCACTGATAATCTCCCTCGATCTGGGGCTTCATGCAAGATCTCACCCCGTGGGGTCAAAATGATCACAAGAACGGTGCGTAAAAATCCCAGAACCACACGGGGGGACCTAGTGAATGACCTGGGACCACCGAACAAAGGCTATCATCAGTAACACACTACGCCACCAGGGAATCAGATCCTGCAGTACCAGACTTGTCCCCCTGCTTAAGCCAGTACATGTCTGGCCCGTCTGAAGTTTGTTAGAGAGCATTTGTACTGTATGTATATATATACTTTATATACTCAAGTATAAGCCGATCCAAATATAAGCCAAGGCACCTAATTTTACCACAAAAAAACTGGTAAAACTTATTGATTATAAGCCGGGTATGCATTGCCCCCTCATCCCTATTCTTGCATGCATGGCCCCTCATGCCTATCATGGTGTGCATGGCCTTCTCATCCCTATCCTGGTATACAGAATTTAATATTTGGTAAAGAAACCTTTGTTTTCAATTACAGAGGACAGACATTTCCTGTAGTTCATGACTAAGTTTGCACACTGTGCAGCAGGGATTTTGTCCCGCTCTGTTATGATCCGGTGGTAGGATCACAAAACTGACCTGACAGGTAAACCAGAATATTAGGACAAGCTCTGGGGATGTGGGAGCTATACTGACCGCAACCCTGATCCTATCCACACACACTAAAGGCAGCCGTGGAGCGTTACCTAAAAACCTAGACGCCTCTTCACAGCCTGAGAAACTAGCTACCCCTAGAGAGAAAACAAGCCTCACTTGCCTCAGAGAAATTACCGCAAAGTTTAGACAGCCCCCCACAAATAATAACGGTGAGTTAAGGGGAAAATACAAACGTAGAAATTAAACAGGTTTAGCAAATGAGGCCCGCTAACACTGGAAAGACAGAAGATAGCAAGGGATCTGTGCGGTCAGTACAAAAACTATCAAAAACTATCCACGCAGAGAATACAAGAACCCCCACACCAACTCACGATGTGAGGGGCGCAACTCTGCACCCCAGAGCTACCAGCAAGCGAAAAAATCACATAAAAGCAAGCTGGACTGAACTCATCATATACTGAGAAACATTTTCAAGGAAATAATGAGCAAAATGAACAAGCAAGACTTAGCTTCTCCAGAAGGAGACAGGTCACAAGGGAGGTCCAGGAGAGATCAGAACCAGGACTGAATACAACGACAGCAGGCAACAAGTGAAGGTCCAGGTGAGTTAAATAGGAACCAGCATAGCAGGAAATGAGACAACTGAGCCCTGCTACAGACCAGCCATATCGCTAAAGGCCACCAGAGGGAGCCCAAGAACAGAACTCACACAGTACCACTCATGACCACAGGAGGGAGCCCGAGAACGGAATTCACAACACCGCTCCTCCTTACTCCTTACTGAGAGGAGACTTAATAGCTGTCTACAAATATCTCAAGGGCTGTCATATTGTAGAAGGATCGTCTTTATTCTCATTTGCACAAGGAAAGACTAGAAGCAACGGGATGAAACTGAATGGGAGTAGACACAGATTAGATATTAGAAAAAACTTTTTGACAGTTAGAGTGATCAATGAGTGGAACAGGCTGCCACGAAAGGTGGTGAGTAGGGTTGAGCGAAACGGATCGTTCATTTTCATAAGTCGCCGACTTTTGGCAAAGTCGGCGTCTCATGAAACCGAGCCGATCCCTGTGTGGGGTCGGCCATGCGGTACGCGACTTTCACGCCAAAGTCGCGTTTCAATTACTCTAAAAGCGCCATTTCTCAGCCAATGAAGGTGGACGCAGAGTGTGGGCAGCGTGATGACATAGATCTCAGTCCCCACCATCTTAGTGAAGGGCAAGGCAGTGATTGGCTTGCTTTCTGCGGCGTCACAGGGGCTATAAAGGGGCGTTCCCGCCGACCGCCATCTTACTGCTGCTGATCTGAGCGTAGGGAGAGGTTGCTGCCGCTTCGTCAGAAGCAGGGATAGTGATAGGCAGGGTACATAAAGCCACAAACCGCTTGTGCTGTAGCGATTTCCACTGTCCAACACCACCTTTTGTTTTCAGGGACAGTGGAAGCTACATTTTTTTTCCCTCAGCGCTGTAGCTGATTGGGCTGCCCTAGAAGGCTCCCTGACCCTGATAGCTGCGTTGCTGTGTGTGTACGCCGCTGTGCAAACCAACTGCTTTTTTCAAAGCACAAATCCTGTTTTTCCTTCCTTTCTGCACAGCTATCTTGTGTGTTTGTGTGCAGCAGTCCTTTGCTGCCTGCCATACTTTTCTGAGATTACTGCAGGGAGATAAATATTGGCAAGTCTGCCTTTGTGCCATTGCTGTGTGTGGCATCTGTCTCTCATTGTGTGCCACCGAAAACCAGTGTGTAATACTGGGCCATTTTTTTTTGGGGGGGGGGTAAATTCTCCCTTTAAAAAAAAAAAAAAATAGTGGGAGATAAATATTGGCAAGTCTGCCTCTGTGCCATTGCTGTGTGTGGCATCTGTCTCTCATTGTGTGCCACCGAAGACCACTGTGTAATACTTGGCCATTTTTTTGGGGGGGGGGTAAATTCTCCCTTTTCAAAAAAAAAAAATAGTGGGAGATAAATATTGGCAAGTCTGCCCCTGTGCCATTGCTGTGTGTGGCATCTGTCTCTCATTGTGTGCCACCGAAAACCACTGTGTAATACTGGGCCTTTTTTTTTATAAATTCTCCCTTTTCAAAAAAAAAAAATTAGTGGGAGATAAATATTGGCAAGTCTGCCTCTGTGCCATTGCTGTGTGTGGCATCTGTCTCTCATTGTGTGCCACCGAAAACCACAGTGTAATACTTGGCCATTTTTTTTTTTTTGGGGGGGGGTAAATTCTCCCTTAAAAAAAAAAAAAAATTAGTGGGAGATAAATATTGGCAAGTCTGCCTCTGTGCCATTGCTGTGTGTGGCATCTGTCTCTCATTGTGTGCCACCGAAAACCACTGTGTAATACTGGGCCATTTTTATTTTTTTTTTATAAATTCTCCCTTTTCAAAAAAAAAAAAAAATAGTGGGAGATGAATATTGACAAGTCTGCCTCTGTGCCATTGCTGTGTGTGGCATCTGTCTCTCATTGTGTGCCACCGAAAACCACTGTGTAATACTGGGCCTTTTTTTTTTGTTTTTTATAAATTCCCCCTTTTCAAAAAAAAAAAAAATTAGTGGGAGATAAATATTGGCAAGTCTGCCTCTGTGCCATTGCTGTGTGTGGCATCTGTCTCTCATTGTGTGCCACCGAAAACCACTGTGTAATACTGGGCCTTTTTTTTTTTTTTATAAATTCTCCCTTTTCAAAAAAAAAAAAATTAGTGGGAGATAAATATTGGCAAGTCTGCCTCTGTGCCATTGCTGTGTGTGGCATCTGTCTCTCATTGTGTGCCACCAAAAACCACTGTGTAATACTGGGCCTTTTTTTTATTTTTATAAATTCTCCCTTTTCAAAAAAAAAAAAAATTAGTGGGAGATAAATATTGGCAAGTCTGCCTCTGTGCCATTGCTGTGTGTGGCATCTGTCTCTCATTGTGTGCCACCGAAAACCACTGTGTAATACTGGGCCTTTTTTTTTTTATAAATTCTCCCTTTTCAAAAAAAAAAAATTAGTGGGAGATAAATATTGGCAAGTCTGCCTCTGTGCCATTGCTGTGTGTGGCATCTGTCTCTCATTGTGTGCCACCGAAAACCACAGTGTAATACTTGGCCATTTTTTTTTTTTTTGGGGGGGGGGTAAATTCTCCCTTTAAAAAAAAAAAAATTAGTGGGAGATAAATATTGGCAAGTCTGCCTCTGTGCCATTGCTGTGTGTGGCATCTGTCTCTCATTGTGTGCCACCGAAAACCACTGTGTAATACTGGGCCATTTTTATTTTTTTTTTATAAATTCTCCCTTTTCAAAAAAAAAAAAAAATAGTGGGAGATGAATATTGGCAAGTCTGCCTCTGTGCCATTGCTGTGTGTGGCATCTGTCTCTCATTGTGTGCCACCGAAAACCACTGTGTAATACTGGGCCTTTTTTTTTTGTTTTTTATAAATTCCCCCTTTTAAAAAAAAAAAAAATTAGTGGGAGATAAATATTGGCAAGTCTGCCTCTGTGCCATTGCTGTGTGTGGCATCTGTCTCTCATTGTGTGCCACCGAAAACCACTGTGTAATACTGGGCCTTTTTTTTTTTTTATAAATTCTCCCTTTTCAAAAAAAAAAAAATTAGTGGGAGATAAATATTGGCAAGTCTGCCTCTGTGCCATTGCTGTGTGTGGCATCTGTCTCTCATTGTGTGCCACCAAAAACCACTGTGTAATACTGGGCCTTTTTTTTATTTTTATAAATTCTCCCTTTTCAAAAAAAAAAAAAATTAGTGGGAGATAAATATTGGCAAGTCTGCCTCTGTGCCATTGCTGTGTGTGGCATCTGTCTCTCATTGTGTGCCACCGAAAACCACTGTGTAACACTTGGCCTTTTTTTTGGGGGGGGGTAAATTCTCCCTTTAAAAAAAAAAAAAAATTAGTGGGAGATAAATATTGGCAAGTCTGCCTCTGTGCCATTGCTGTGTGTGGCATCTGTCTCTCATTGTGTGCCACCGAAAACCACTGTGTAATACTTGGCCATTTTTGTTGGGGGGGGGTAAATTCTCCCTTTTCAAAAAAAAAAAATAGTGGGAGATAAATATTGGCAAGTCTGCCTCTGTGCCATTGCTGTGTGTGGCATCTGTCTCTCATTGTGTGCCACCGAAAACCACTGTGTAATACTTGGCCATTTTTTTTTTTTGGGGGGGGGGGTAAATTATCCTTTTTAAAAAAAAAAAAAAATTAGTGGAGATAAATATTGGCAAGTCTGCCTCTGTGCCATTGCTGTGTGTGGCATCTGTCTCTCATTGTGTGCCACCGAAAACCACTGTGTAATACTGGGCCTTTTTTTTTTTTATAAATTCTCCCTTTTCAAAAAAAAAAAATTAGTGGGAGATAAATATTGGCAAGTCTGCCTCTGTGCCATTGCTGTGTGTGGCATCTGTCTCTCATTGTGTGCCACCGAAAACCACTGTGTAACACTTGGCCTTTTTTTTTTGGGAGGGGGGGTAAATTCTCCCTTTTAAAAAAAAAAAAAATTAGTGGGAGATAAATATTGGCAAGTCTGCCTCTGTGCCATTTCTGTGTGTGGCATCTGTCTCTCATTGTGTGCCACCAAAAACCACTGTGTAGTACTGGGCCTTTTTTTTATTTTTATAAATTCTCCCTTTTCAAAAAAAAAAAAAATTAGTGGGAGATATATATTGGCAAGTCTGCCTCTGTGCCATTGCTGTGTGTGGCATCTGTCTCTCATTGTGTGCCACCGAAAACCACTGTGTAACACTTGGCCTTTTTTTTGGGGGGGGGTAAATTCTCCCTTTAAAAAAAAAATAAAAATTAGTGGGAGATAAATATTGGCAAGTCTGCCTCTGTGCCATTGCTGTGTGTGGCATCTGTCTCTCATTGTGTGCCACCGAAAACCACTGTGTAATACTTGGCCATTTTTGTTGGGGGGGGGGGTAAATTCTCCCTTTTCAAAAAAAAAAAATAGTGGGAGATAAATATTGGCAAGTCTGCCTCTGTGCCATTGCTGTGTGTGGCATCTGTCTCTCATTGTGTGCCACCGAAAACCACTGTGTAATACTTGGCCATTTTTTTTTTTTTGGGGGGGGGGTAAATTATCCTTTTTCAAAAAAAAAAAAATTAGTGGGAGATAAATATTGGCAAGTCTGCCTCTGTGCCATTGCTGTGTGTGGCATCTGTCTCTCATTGTGTGCCACCGAAAACCACTGTGTAATACTGGGCCTTTTTTTTTTATAAATTCTCCCTTTTCAAAAAAAAAAAATTAGTGGGAGATAAATATTGGCAAGCCTGCCTCTGCCATTGCTGTGTGTGGCATCTGTCTCTCATTGTGTGCCACCGAAAACCACTGTGTAACACTTGGCCTTTTTTTTGGGGGGGGGGTAAATTCTCCCTTTTAAAAAAAAAAAAATTAGTGGGAGATAAATATTGGCAAGTCTGCCTCTGTGCCATTGCTGTGTGTGGCATCTGTCTCTCATTGTGTGCCACCGAAAACCACTGTGTAATACTTGGCCATTTTTGTTGGGGGGGTAAATTCTCCCTTTTCAAAAAAAAAAAAATAGTGGGAGATAAATATTGGCAAGTCTGCCTCTGTGCCATTGCTGTGTGTGGCATCTGTCTCTCATTGTGTGCCACCGAAAACCACTGTGTAATACTTGGCCATTTTTTTTTTTTGGGGGGGGGTAAATTATCCTTTTTCAAAAAAAAATAATAATTAGTGGGAGATAAATATTGGCAAGTCTGCCTCTGTGCCATTGCTGTGTGTGGCATCTGTCTCTCATTGTGTGCCACCGAAAACCACTGTGTAATACTGGGCCTTTTTTTTTTTTTTTTATAAATTCTCCCTTTTCAAAAAAAAAATAATTAGTGGGAGATAAATATTGGCAAGTCTGCTTGAGTGCTGGTCCTGTGTGTGCCATCTGTCTCAAATTATTGGGGGACAGAAAACCTAGTGTGTAACATTGGGCCTGATTTTCCTTTCAGTGTCAGGCACCTATAAAGGTATATATAAATCCTACAGAAGTTTGAGTTCACCTTATAAGTTGTTTTACAGTAACAAATACCGTTACTTTGGTTACATTTTGCAAACAATGAGGAAGTCTAGTGGAAGAGGTCGTGGCCGTGGGCGGTCATTGTCAGCTGGTAATGATGGTAGTGGTGGTGGACCATCAGGTGGTCGTGGTAAAAGCAGTACAGCACCTAAGTCTCGAGTTGTTGAGCCAGGTTCGTTGTCTGGTTACACAAGGCCTCGAACGCTCTCTTTTCTGGGAGTAGGAAAACCACTTTTGAAGCCGGAGCAGGAGGAACAAGTATTGGCTTTCATTGCTGACTCTGCCTCTAGCTCTTTCGCCTCCTCCTCGGAAAGTGCCAAATGTCAGAGCAGTGCATCGTCAGTGGATGCTCCCGGTCGGGAACAAGTCGCTTCCTTGTGTCCTTCACCCAGAACAACAGTGAAGGATGCGTCAGTCGACACAACAGGTTACTCCATGGAGCTCTTTACACATACCGTTCCTGGGTTAGACAGTGAAACAGTTAACAGGCCATGCCCATTAGAAGTTGAATCGGACATGGAGTGCACAGATGCACAGCCACAGCCAGATTACTATGCTGTTCCTCGCAGGGTACTGAGGCAGAATCAAACCCAGCGGAGACTATGGTGCCCCGTCACGAACGCTATACCACCGGCTTACACGGTGACACAGATGAAGTTGCACACGACATAGAAGAGGAGGTCATAGATGACCCAGTTGTTGACCCCGATTGGCAGCCATTGGGGGAACAGGGTGCAGGTGGCAGTAGTTCTGAAGCGGAGGAGGAGGAGCCGCAGCAGGCATCAACATCACAACAGGTTCCATCTACCGGGCCCGTATCTGGCCAAAAACGCATGGCAAAACCAAAACCTGTTGGAGGACAGCGTGGCCATCCGGTTAAAGAAGCTCAGTCTGCAATGCCTGAAAAGGTATCCGATAGTAGAAAGAGTGCAGTCTGGCATTTTTTTAAACAACATCCAAATGATCAGCGCAAAGTCATCTGTCAAAAATGTTCAACTACCTTAAGCAGAGGTCAGAATCTTAAAAGTCTAAATACAAGTTGCATGCATAGACATTTATCCACCATGCATTTGCAAGCCTGGACTAACTACCAAACGTCCTTAAAGGTTGCAGCACCCTCGGCCAATGAAGCTAGTCAGCAACACTACATCCCTTCCTTCACTGTAAACCCACCATTTCCCGCACCACCTGCAGTATGTGTGCAGCTTTCGTCGCCAGGCCAAAGCAGACAGGGAATCACCAGGTTTGCAGTAGGAAACACTGCATGTAGGGCACCGGCAAGAATACCATCTCCAACCCTCTTTCACTCACCCATGTCCACCGGCACCACCGCTAGTTCCACGATCTCCAGCTCTCCAGTCCAGCTCACCCTACATGAGACTCTTGTTAGGAAAAGGAAGTACTCATCCGCGCATCCGCGTACACAGGGTTTCAACGCCCACATTGCTAGACTAATCTCATTAGAGATGATGGCCTACCGGTTAGTTGAAAGCGAAGCTTTCAAAGCGCTGATGGACTACGCTGTACCACGCTACGAGCTACCCAGTCGGCACTTATTTTCTAGAAAAGCCATCCCAGCCCTCCAACAGCATGTTAAAGACCGCATCGTCCATGCACTCAGGCAGTCTGTGACTGCAAAGGTGCACCTGACAACAGATGCATGGACCAGTAGGCATGGCCAGGGACGTTACGTGTCCATCACGGCACACTGGGTGAATGTGGTGGATGCAGGGTCCACAGGGGACAGCAATATTGGGACAGTTCTGCCTAGCCAACGGTCAAGGAAAGAGTTGGCTGTAGGCGTTCGCCCCCCCTCCTCCTCTTCCTCCTCCTCCTGCAGAAGCGAGAGCTCATCCACAGACCGCAGTCGCACATCCACTCCATCCGCAGCTGCCACTGTTGCACACCAGGTGTGCCATTATGGGACAGCTAGTGGCAAGCGTCAGCAGGCTGTATTGGCAATGAAGTGTTTGGGCGACAACAGACACACCGCGGAAGTTCTGTCCGAGTTCTTGCAGAAAGAAACTCAGTCATGGCTGGGCACTGTACATCTTGAGGCAGGCAAGGTAGTGAGTGATAACGGAAGGAATTTCATGGCTGCCATAGCCCTTTCCCATCTGAAACACATTCCTTGCCTGGCTCACACCTTAAACCTGGTGGTGCAGTGCTTCCTGAAATGTTATCCGGGGTTACCCGACCTGCTCCTCAAAGTGCGCAGACTTTGCTCGCATATCCGCCATTCGCCCGTACACTCCAGCCGTATGCAGAACTATCAGCGGTCTTTGAACCTTCCCCAGCATCGCCTAATCATCGACGTTGCAACAAGGTGGAACTCCACACTGCACATGCTTCAGAGACTGTGCGAACAGAGGCGTGCTGTTATGTTTTTGTGGGAGGATACACATACATGGGCAGGAAGTTGGATGGCAGACATGGAGTTGTCAGGTGTGCAGTGGTCGAAGCTACAAGACCTGTGTCAAGTCCTTCAGTGTTTTGAGGAATGCACACGGCTGGTTAGTGCAGACAATGCCATAATAAGCATGAGCATCCCCCTAATGTGTCTGCTGATGCAAAGTTTGACGCACATAAAGGAGCAGGCGTCTGCAGCCGAGGAAGAGGAAAGCCTTGATGACAGTCAGCCATTGTCTGGTCAGGGCCGTGTAGAGGACGCGTTAGCGGGCGAAGAGGAGGAGGAGGAAGAGGAGGATGATGGGGATGAGTACTTTTTTAATGAGGAAGCTTCTCCTGGGCCAACAGAAATTAGTGGCCTTGCAAGGCCGGGTTCTGTTTTTTTAAGGGAGACAAGTGACGTAGATTTGCCTGTAACTGCCCCTCAAACCAGCACAACCGCAGATTTGACAACTGGAACTTTGGCCCACATGGCGGATTATGCCTTACGTATCCTCAAAAGGGGCCCACGCATTATTAAAATGATGAGCGATGATGATTACTGGTTGGCCTGCATCCTTGACCCTCGCTATAAAGGCAAATTGCAAAATATTATGCCACATGAGAACCTCGAACAAATATTAGCAACCAAACAAGCAACTCTTGTAGACCATTTGATTCAGGCATTCCCAGCACACAGCGCCGGTGATGGTTCTCACACAAGCTGCAGGGGGCTACCGGGCAGAGGTGTTAGAGGTGCACAGATCAGAAGTGGCGTTGGACAGAGGGGTTTTCTGACAAGGTTGTGGAGTGATTTCGCAATGACCGCAGACAGGACAGGTACTGCAGCATCTATTCAAAGTGACAAGAGACAACATTTGTCCAGTATGGTTACTAACTATTTTTCATCCCTTATCGATGTTCTCCCTCAACCGTCATTCCCATTTGATTACTGGGAATCCAAATTAGACACCTGGCCTGAATTGGCAGAATATGCATTGCAGGAGCTTGCTTGCCCAGCAGCTAGTGTGCTATCAGAAAGAGTATTCAGTGCTGCTGGTTCAATATTAACCGAAAAAAGGACTCGTCTGGCTACCCAAAATGTGGATGATCTCACCTTCATTAAAATGAACCACTCCTGGATTTCAAATTATTTTGCCCCACCTTTCCCGGCTGACACCTAGCTTTACTATAAAAAGGTCTTGCTTGTGGACTGGTCTTACTGAGTGTTCCAATCTCTTAATTTGCAGCAGCTGTTTGTCCAGCATACGACATGTTTACACCTCCCCCAATGGGAAAACTCCCCCCACGGGGCCGTGGTCTCGCCACTTGGCGCAAGCACCCGTTACAGTGCTGTTTGTCTGAAGAGGTGGGTGTGCCCGCTTTTGGTCAACGGAACTGCCACTGGGTCCCTCATAGTACAATGTAGCGTCTCTGGCGGTGGTGGTGCGCACCCAACGTCAGACACACCGTTGTAGCATGAGGGGCCCTGGGGCGGTACCGCTGGCCACAAGAGAGTTCCCCCCCAGCTCAAACTGTGCTCTACCACGTGCAAAATTATGTCGCACAGCTCCACCAATGTTTAGTCTATGCGCTGACATCATTCAATGCCTGGCACTGACAATACCAATTTGTTGACATCTATGATGCTAGTTAAAGTAGTCTGGGTCAGTGTCCTATATTGACACCAGTAAATACTAAGTTACTGCCAAATTACTTTGTCAGAAACTCAGCAGATGAGCCCACCCCTGTACCTAAGTATGCCATCCTTTTTTTTTGTTGTTGTTGTTTTGCGAGACATTAACATCTATTTATTTTTTGTGAGTACTAACTGTGTCAGACACTCCTTGCAATCCTCCTCCGCTGACCACAATGCTGCGTGTGTATCCATGTAACCGATTTAAAACTGCCATGAGCCTATTTTTTGTTATTTTAGGCCTTCGTTAGCCTGTCTGCGGTCCCTCCTTGCAATACTGCTCCACTGACCACAATGCTGCGTGTGTATCCATGTAACCGATTTAAAACTGCCATGAGCCTATTTTTTGTTGTTAGGCCTTCGTTAGCCTGTCTGCGGTCCCTCCTTCCAATACTCCTCCACTGACCACAATGCTGCCTGTGTATCCATGTAACCGATTTAAAACTGCCATGAGCCTATTTTTTGTTATGTTAGGCCTTGGTTAGCCTGTCTGCGGTCCCTCCTTGCAATACTCCTCCACTGACCACACCAATGCTGCCCGTGTACCCCTGGAACCTATTTAAAAGTTCATAGAGCCTATTTATATATTTTATTTAATATTAATAAAGCCATGATGGACTACGCTGTACCACGCTACAAGCTAAGCAGTCGACACTTATTTTGCGAGAAAAGCCATCCCAACCCTCCACCAGCATGTAAAAGACCGCATTGTCCATGCACTCTGGCAATCTGTGAGTACAAAGGTGCACCTGACAACAGACGCATGGACCTGTAGGCATGGCCACGGAAGGTTACGTGTCCATTACGGCGCAATGGGTTAATGTGATGGATGCATGGTCCACAGGGGACAGCCTACTAAGTCTGTCTGCAGTCCCTAATTCAAATTGTCCTCCACTGTCTAAATCTGAGCTTCAACCTTCTGGCTTTCGGCCTATAGTATCAGATATTAAACTGCATTTGGCCTTCAACTTTGGTTTCGGCCTACTAACGGTGTCTGCCCCTCCCTGGTGTTTGTCCTCAACTGAATAAAGCTGAGCTTCAACCTTCTGGCTTTCGGCCTATAGTATCAGATATTAAACTGCATTTGGCCTTCAACTTTGGTTACGGCCTACTAACGGTGTCTGCCCCTCCCTGGTGTTTGTCCTCAACTGAATAAAGCTGAGCTTCAACCTTCTGGCTCTCATTAAGTGCTGTTTTTTTAAAAAAATTGGTGGTTAGGGCCTACTAACGGTGTCAGCCCCTCCCTGGTGTTTGTTTTTCCTCAACTGAATAAAGCTGAGCTTCAACCTTCTGGCTTTCGGCCTATAGTATCAGATATTAAACTGCATTTGGCCTTCAACTTTGGTTACGGCCTACTAACGGTGTCTGCCCCTCCCTGGTGTTTGCTCTCAACTGAATAAAGCTGAGCTTCAACCTTCTGGCTTTCGGCCTATAGTATCAGATATTAAACTGCATTTGGCCTTCAACTTTGATTACGGCCTACTAACGGTGTCTGCCCCACCCTGGTGTTTGTTTTTCCTCAACTGAATAAAGCTGAGCTTCAACCTTCTTGCTTTCGGCCTATAGTATCAGATATTAAACTGCATTTGGCCTTCAACTTTGGTTACGGCCTACTAACGGTGTCTGCCCCTCCCTGGTGTTTGTCCTCAACTGAATAAAGCTGAGCTTCAACCTTCTGGCTCTCATTAAGTGCTGTTTTTTAAAAAATTGGTGGTTAGGGCCTACTAACGGTGTCAGCCCCTGCCTGGTGTTTGTTTTTCCTCAACTGAATAAAGCTGAGCTTCAACCTTCTGGCTTTCGGCCTATAGTATCAGATATTAAACTGCATTTGGCCTTCAACTTTGGTTACGGCCTACTAACGGTGTCTGCCCCTCCCTGGTGTTTGTTTTTCCTCAACTGAATAAAGCTGAGCTTCAACCTTCTGGCTTTCGGCCTATAGTATCAGATATTAAACTGCATTTGGCCTTCAACTTTGGTTACGGCCTACTAACGATGTCTGCCCCTCCCTGGTGTTTGTCCTCAACTGAATAAAGCTGAGCTTCAACCTTCTGGCTTTCGGCCTATAGTATCAGATATTAAACTGCATTTGGCCTTCAACTTTGGTTACGGCCTACTAACAGTGTCTGCCCCTCCCTGGTGTTTGTTTTTCCTCAACTGAATAAAGCTGAGCTTCAACCTTCTGGCTTTCGGCCTATAGTATCAGATATTAAACTGCATTTGGCCTTCAACTTTGGTTACGGCCTACTAACGGTGTCTGCCCCTCCCTGGTGTTTGTCCTCAACTGAATAAAGCTGAGCTTCAACCTTCTGGCTCTCATTAAGTGCTGTTTTTTAAAAAATTGGTGGTTAGGGCCTACTAACGGTGTCAGCCCCTCCCTGGTGTTTGTTTTTCCTCAACTGAATAAAGCTGAGCTTCAACCTTCTGGCTTTCGGCCTATAGTATCAGATATTAAACTGCATTTGGCCTTCAACTTTGGTTACGGCCTACTAACGGTGTCTGCCCCTCCCTGGTGTTTGCTCTCAACTGAATAAAGCTGAGCTTCAACCTTCTGGCTTTCGGCCTATAGTATCAGATATTAAACTGCATTTGGCCTTCAACTTTGGTTACGGCCTACTAACGGTGTCTGCCCCTCCCTGGTGTTTGTCCTCAACTGAATAAAGCTGAGCTTCAACCTTCTGGCTCTCATTAAGTGCTGTTTTTTAAAAAATTGGTGGTTAGGGCCTACTAACGGTGTCAGCCCCTCCCTGGTGTTTGTTTTTCCTCAACTGAATAAAGCTGAGCTTCAACCTTCTGGCTTTCGGCCTATAGTATCAGATATTAAACTGCATTTGGCCTTCAACTTTGGTTACGGCCTACTAACGGTGTCTGCCCCTCCCTGGTGTTTGCTCTCAACTGAATAAAGCTGAGCTTCAACCTTCTGGCTTTCGGCCTATAGTATCAGATATTAAACTGCATTTGGCCTTCAACTTTGGTTACGGCCTACTAACGGTGTCTGCCCCTCCCTGGTGTTTGTCCTCAACTGAATAAAGCTGAGCTTCAACCTTCTGGCTCTCATTAAGTGCTGTTTTTTAAAAAATTGGTGGTTACGGCCTACTAACGGTGTCTGCCCCTCCCTGGTGTTTTTCCTCAACTGAATAAAGCTGAGCTTCAACTTTCTGGCTTTCGGCCTATAGTATCAGATATTAAACTGCATTTGGCCTTCAACTTTGGTTACGGCCTACTAACGGTGTCAGCCCCTCCCTGGTGTTTGTTTTTCCTCAACTGAATAAAGCTGAGCTTCAACCTTTTGGCTTTCGGCCTATAGTATCAGATATTAAACTGCATTTGGCCTTCAACTTTGGTTACGGCCTACTAACGGTGTCTGCCCCTCCCTGGTGTTTGTTTTTCCTCAGCTGAATAAAGCTGAGCTTCAACCTTCTGGCTTTCGGCCTATAGTATCAGATATTAAACTGCATTTGGCCTTCAACTTTGGTTACGGCCTACTAACGGTGTCTGCCCCTCCCTGGTGTTTGTCCTCAACTGAATAAAGCTGAGCTTCAACCTTCTGGCTTTCGGCCTACAGTAGCAGATATTAAACTGCATTTGGCCTACTAGTGTGGTTGGGCCCTTAAAACAGTGTCTGCTGCTCCTGGGTTTGCAACTCCACTGAACAAAGCAATGCCGCCTGTTTAGTCCTGTTACCAATTTTGAACTGCATTTAGCCTACTTTATTCTTTGCCCCTATATCTGTTTCCTCCTCATCCTGCCCATTGCCCAGCCACTGCTAGATAAGTCTGCTGGTACATTGACCTAGACCACTACATTCCCCTTGCACTCTACACAGCCAGAATCTGACCCTGCTGAAAGTAAGGTTCCCCTTCCCGCATGTTATACCACCTTACACAGGGACAAAGAGGAAGGTGCAGATGAAAGTGCAGGTTCCTTCATCAGGTGGGGGGGGCATACTCGTTGGCGACGTCACTGGCACAGGGCCCCTCAGAGTACGCAAAAGTGTCACTGCTGGTGGGAGGCGCCCCCGCCGTGCAAACACACCGCTGTACTTTGAGGGGCCCTGTGCCAGTGCCAATGCGAACGAGTGGGCCCCCCCTGCTTGCTCAGGATCCCAGCACTTGCAACGTTGAAATACTTACCTCTCCCTGCTCCACCGCCGTGACGTAGTCCACGTTTCCTGGGCCCACTAAAACCTTGAACCAGCCCTACCCCCCACAACTTTTGCCAAATGACCCCCAATTTCCAATGCCCAACTATTATTATAAAGTTAATTAAGATTGACAAGCTTCAGAAAGAAGAATGGATGTTTTTGGCATTAAAATGGGCACTGTAGGTGTTTTCCTGGCCTCCACTCACTGCCGACTATGCTTCCCCATTGACTTGCATTGGGTTTCGTGTTTCGGTCGATCCCCGACTTTTAGCGATAATCGGCCGACTGCACTCGACTCGACTCTGGACAAAGTCGGGTTTCACAAAATCCGACTCGATCTTAAAAAAATGAAAGTCGCTCAACCCTAGTGGTGAGTTCTCCTTCCATGGAAGTCTTCAAACAGAGGTTGGACAGACATCTGTCTGGGATGATTTAGTGAATCCTGCCTTGAGCAGGGGGTTGGACCAGATGACCAAGGAGGTCCCTTCCAACTCTACCATTCTATGATTCTATGACTTTATGATTCTACAGATCTTCTCCAGATCGTTCAGGTTTTGGTGCTGTCACTGGACAACTTTGAGTTTAAGCTGCCACCAAAGATTTTCTATTGGTTTCTGTCCTGGAGATTGGCTATGCCACTCCAGGACCATGAAATGCTTCTCACTGAGCCACTCCTTAGTTGCCCTGGCTGTGTGTTTCAGGTCATTGTCATGCTGGAAGACCCAGCCACGACACATCACACAATGCTCTGAGGGAAGGAGGTTGTTGGCCAAAATCTCGTGATACATGACCCAACCCCCCCCTTCCATACTCCTTCAATAAGGTGCTGTCGCCCTATCCCCTTTGCAAAAAAGCACCCCCAAAGTATCAGGTTTCCTCCACGATTCTTCATGGTTGGGATGGTGCTCTTGCCTTGGGATTGTACTCATCCTTCTTCTTCCTCCAAATATGGCAACTAGAGTTGATACCAAAAAGTTCTATTTTGGTCTCATCTAACCACATAACCTTCTCCCATGCCTCCTCTGGATCATTCAGATGGTGAACTTCAAACGGGCCTGGACATGTGTTGGCATGAGCAGGGAGATCTTGCATGCTATGCTGGATTTTAATCCATGACGGTGTAGTGTGTTACTAATGGTAATGTTTGAGACTGTGGTCCCAGTTCCCTTCAGGTCAATGATCACATCCTCCCGTGTAGTTCTGGGCTGATTCCTGACCTTTCTCAGAATCATCCTTACCCCACAAGGCGAGATTTTGCATGGAGCTACAGACCGAGGAAGATTGACAGTCATCTTGTGTTTCTTCCATGTTCTAATAATTGTGCCAACAGTTGTTGCCTTCTCACCAAGCTGCTTGCCTATTGTCCTGTAGCCCATACCAGCCTTGTGCAGGTCTACAATTTTTTCCCTGGTGTCCTTACACAGCAATTTGGCCTTGGTCATGGTGGAGAGGTTGGAGTGAAATTGATTGAGCGTGTGGACAGGTGTCTTTCATACAGGTAACAAGTTCAAACAGGTGCAATTAATAAAGGTAATGAGTGCAGAGTAGGATGGCGTCTTAAAGAAAGACTAACAGGTCTGTGAGAGACGGAATTCTTGCTGTTTGGTAGGTGATCAAATACTTACGTTGTACAATAAAATTTAGTTTAATGATTTAAAAATCATTCAATGTGATTTTCTGTATAAAGATTAATTATTATTTATTTATTATACTTCTGCTATGGAGCCCCATGACTTATATGTATGCTCCTGGTGAGTATAATAGTTTATTTTTTTTTCTATACATTAAAGAACAGCAGAATAGGCGACATATACCAGGATGGGAGATATATATGGAGCGGCCCCCAAACGCAGGACGATGGGGTACTCGGTACCGGGTCTCTCGGTTCTGAGGATGTCACGGTGGCCCGACCCGGTCCGTGGTCCTGCTAAGGGGCGCCCAATAAAAGGTGTAGGTGGTGGTGTAGGTCGCAGTAAATAACGAGGACACAAGGTTGCAGTCTCTTTACCTTTTTACTGAAGGCTTCGGCATCCGCAATCCAGAGCACTGCTAACAGGGCTGGCTGAGACCGGCCGGTCCGAAGGCACGTCCAGAGTTCCCTTTACAGGTGGAAATCAGTGTCCTTCCTACCAGCGCCTGTGTGTTGTAGTACCTCCCTGCTGAGCACCACGAGCTAGTCCTCACAACTGTCGTGTATGTTTCTGTTCTTTCTCTCTCCGTCCCCCAGATGATATGGATAGGACGCACCCGTATGACGGGGTAGGCCTGGAGTTATTTTATAGGGACCCTAGAGAAGCCCCTCTCCCACAATTGCCTCCGTTGTCTTCGTTAGGTGTAAAGGTGAGACAGCCAACCTAAAGTTAACTGCCCGGCCGTAGTTCAAAGTAATGCGTAGAGTCTCTTACTTCCTCGCCGGCTACGCGCCTCAGAAGGATGTTGCTGATCTTGAGGCACGACTCCTTCTGGTTCTATCTCCTTTGTGCTGTGATCCCGTTTCTCACTTCTCCACAATATGCTTCGCTTCGTGTCCTTTCTTAGGAGTCTGCCGCTATAAGGCACAGGCACGGCTCCGTAACGATCTGTCCTTTTCTAGGGCTCTGTCAGGATCCCACCCCTGACAGGTCCTCTCTTGAGCTCTCCCCAGCTACTTTCTCCCTGACTTCCTATCCAACCCCCAGTTTTACCCATGTGTGAGGAGTGGCCTAGTAGATAGGACCTTTTGCTCCCCCTGGCGGCCGGAGTGTGAAGTGTAATGTGTGTCTGTGATACCTGCAAGGTGAACTCGTTTAGTGCAATCAGACGTACCATCACTCCCCTTAGTGGCGGAGCGACAGTACTGCAACGACCAGGACTCTGGGGCATATATATACCAAGATGGGGCCCAGGATAAGGGACATATACCAGAATACGCAATATATATGTATATATATATATACACACTGCTCAAAAACTAAAGGGAACACTAAAATCCCACATCCTAGATATCACTGAATTAAATATTCCAGTTGCAAATCTTTATTCATTACATAGTGGAATGCGTTGAGAAGAATAAAGCATAAAAATGATCAATGTAAATCAAAATTAATATCCCATGGAGGTCTGAATTTGGAATTATACTCAAAATCAAAGTGGAAAATCAAATTACAGGCTGATCCAACTTCAGTGGAAATGCCTCAAGACAAGGAAATTATGCTCAGTAGTGTGTGTGGCCACCAAGTGCCTGTATGACCTCCCTACAATGCCTGGGAATGCTCCTGATGAGGCAGCGGATGTTCTCCTGAAGGATCTACTCCCAGACTTGGATTAAAGCATCAGTCAACTCCTTGACAGTCTGTGGTGCAACGTGGCGTTGGTGGATGAAGCAAGATATGATGTCACAGATGTGCTTGATTGGATTCAGGTCAGGGAAACGGGCAGGCCAGTCCATAGCATCAACGCCTTCATCATGCAGGAACTGCTGACACATTTCAGCAACATGATCCCTAGCATTGTCATGCACCAGAAGGAACCCCGGGCCCACTACACCTGCTTATCGCCTCACAATGAATCTGAGAATCTCATCCCAGTACATAATGGCAGTCAGGGCACCTCTGGCTAGCACATGGAGGGCTGTGCAGCCATCCAAAGAAATACCACCTCACAACATTACTGACCCACTGCCAAACCGGTCATGCTGGAGGATGTTGCAGGTAGCAGAACGTTCTCCACAATGTCTCCAGTCTGTCACGTCAGTCACATGTGCTCAGTGTGAACCTGCTCTCATCCGTGAAGAGCACAGGGAGCCAATGTCGAATCTGCCAATCTCGGTGTTCTCTGACAAATCAAAAGAGGGGAGAAGCCAGCACTGCTTATGGTCAGAACGCAATACATAAAGTGCACATGCACATACTAATTTCTAACTGTATTTCAAAATGAGACATTTAGCAAACAATTGATCAATTCTTTGAGCTACCCCGCCACGTCACGGCATTCTCATAATGGGGCAGTTCTACTCTACGTTTTTTATATTCGCTGTGCCATAAAGGCCTACTAAAAAGCAAGACCACATTAAATGCAAGCTGTACCTGAAGCATTTCTGAATCACTCCCATGGCGCCAGAAAGGGCAAGCGCAGATAAAGGTTGACCAGGTCCAGTCATAGACATTTCAGGTTTAACCCCCACGCTGCCCAACCAGCACCACGGATAAAGGGTGAGACAGGCTGAGACACAGGTGCACAATTAAACAGAGCCTAGGGCAAATGCCAATCACCCTGCACAAGCACAACACCCACTTGTGGATGTTAGGCCCTCACCTTCCTCATGGAGTCTGTTTCTGATAGTTTGAGCAGACACATGGATGTTAGTGGCCTGCTGGAAGTCATTTTGCAGGGCTCTGGCAGTGCTCCTCCGGTTCCTCCTTGCACAAAGGAGGAGGTAGTGGTCTTGCTGCTGGGTTGTTGCCCTCCTACAGCCCCTCCATATCTACTGGCCTGTCTCCTGGTGTCAGTTCCATGCTCTGGACACTGTGCTGACAGACACAGCTACCCTTCTTGCCACAGCACGCATTGGTGTGCCATCTATGAGCTGCACTACCTGAGCAACTTCTGTGGGTTCTAGACACCATCTCATACTCCTGTACTGTACCTCTAGGAGTGAGAGCAATTACAAAATGCAAAGTGACCAAAACAACAGCCAAAAGGATGAGAACAGAGAAATGGTCTGTGGTCACCCCCTGCAGAATCACTCCTTTATAGGGGTTGTCTTGCTAATTGCCTATCATTTCTACCTGTTATCTGTTCCATTTGTACAATAGCAGAAGAAATTGATTCACGATCGGTGTTGCTTCATAACTGGACAGGTTGATTTCACAGAAGTGTGATTGACTTGGAGTTACATTGTGTTGTTTAAGTGTTCCTCGTATATTTTTGATGCAGTGCTCAGATCACAGTAATTACCAGTCGGCGCTCCCAATGTTCGAGCAACAGCACTGCAGCCGTGATTTCATCTAGTGATTGCTTAAAGGGAACCTGTCAGCAGGATTATTCAGGTCAGTAAGGGATCAATGACCTGTCAGTAGTCTTCATTATGAATACCTAATCAGAGCACCACATGAAGACCCCCACAGGCCGCCTCGGAGCGCGAGCATATCATTAACTCAAAACTGAAAATAAAGATTAGACAACAACCACAAGACGGATTTCATCAACCAAGGTATCAGTGTAATCAGTATAACGGCGCTGACCTGACAGTGTCTGTAGGTTACTGTTCACAATCCTGCTGATCGGTGCCCTTTAATTCATTCACCACCACAGCCTTGGTGCCTGGATCTGGTCAGTGCTCATTAATAACACAGGTCTGCAAGCATAAAATTGTTTGAAAAGTAAGAGGTTATTTTTTGTATACTTTCGATGGTTGAACTCAGTACAAATAATTAAAAAGTTCCATCACGTACAGTTTTTTTTTTTTTTACAAACACTGACTCCATAGGCTTTTTCTTGCACCATACGTTGACCTCTTTGCATGACCTTTGATGGATGATTTTGGTGTCATTAAATTGGTTATAAATTAATGGACGCTGTGCTGTGATTGGCTGCTGTAGGCAGCTTCCAAAGATTGAGGTGGTGTCAATAGCATCCAATCACAGGATATCATTCATTTTTGCTCAGCAGTATAATAAATGAATGCTGCTCTGTGATTTGGTGTTATGAGCAGTAAACAGGATTTTTTTAGTCACGGCTCATAACAGTGTCGTGGTGTCCATAGCAATCAACCAAAGCTCAGCTTTCATTTTACCTCAGCAGTATAAGAACTGAAAGATGCACTGTGATTGGTTGCTATGGGAAGCAAAGGCAGATTTTATTTTAGACAAGGCTCATAAGAGTGTGGTGGTGTGCGTACCACGATTCATTTCAGTATTTAGTTGTTGTTATGGATTAAGATTTTCTTTCTAATGTAATTGAAATGGCTACAAGGGGGTAAAGGGGTGTTGTAATTCAACTGACAACTTTTGCTACATTTGCGGTTGTTTTGTAGTGTATTTCTTCCTTGTATATTATGTATTATTCAGTCACTATATGGTCGTAATATGTGGTCTGGTCACGATGTGGTGGTAGTTATCCCTTGTATGTGGTCTTATTGGTCTTGGTATAGTGGATTGTGTTGTGTATGGCAGTCAATTGTTCTCCAAAAACAAAAGGTCTTAAGGACCAGGGAAAAAACTCAAAATATGAAACATTTATTCCCATATAAAAGCACAATACTTTAATAGACACTTGTTAAAAAACACCTTTCCCAGTGCACATAATATAGAACATAAGTTATAATCACAACCTGTCAAATCCCTATGCTTGCCAGCTATCCCTATCTACCAGCGGAGGTTGGCACCATAGGATATGCTTATTTGGCGCCCCCACTCAGCGGCGGCTGTCCCAGACTAGCTCTGATGAGTCCTAAAAATACTATAGGTGGGAAAACAATAAGCAAAAGAAGAGATGAAGGGATAGTACTTATTAATTAAAGAACAACACAGGTTATTGTGTAAAAAAGGACAACCTCATATTCAGCACATGATACCACCTTTGTCTCTCAAAAAAATAAAGTTTTTCAATATCTGTAGAGCAGGAATAATATCCCTCAGTAGATGGATAAGGTGTTTACAAAAAAGGTGTCACAACAAAGTTTCATAACATGGTTCAAAACTTAAAGGCATCAAATGTCCACAGCGATGATCATAGATCCGTAGACAGTGTGCATTTATACCAAGAAAAACAAAAACTGGAGGCCAGACAAAACTTAGCCTCCAGCCTAATGTCCACAATAATTGCCACAGGTACACAAACGATGTGCATTGTCTTTTTATACACAATAACCTGTGTTGTTCATTAATTGATAAGTACTATCCCTTCACCTCTTCTTTTGGCCGGCGTCACACTAGGCGTAAGACAATACGGTCTGTTTTTTACGGCCGTAATACGCAGAAAAGTCCCCAAAATAGTGGTCCGTATGTCATCCGTAGGCAGGGTGTGTCAGCGTATTTTGCGCATGGCATCCTCCGTATGTAATCCGTATGGCATCCGTACTGCAATATTTTCTCGCAGGCTTGCAAAACCGACATCTAATGGATTTATGTGCTCAAATGTTCGGTAAAACATATATACAGATATATATATATATATATATATATATATATATATATATATATATATATATATATATATATATAAATATATGTCATTGAGACACATATATATATATTCTGTATTTATATTTAATTCAGCGCGATATATGTGAAAAGCCGGTAATTCAATTGCCGGCTTTTCATTTCTCCTTTCCAAACCCGACAGGATATGAGACATGGTTTACATACAGTAAACCATCTCATATCCCCTTTTTTTTTGCATATTCCACACTACTAATGTTAGTAGTGTGTATGTGCAAAATTTGGGCGCTGTAGCTGCTAAAATAAAGGGTTAAATCGTGGAAAAAATTGGCGTGGGCTCCCGCGCAATTTTCTCCGCCAGAGTGGTAAAGCCAGTGACTGAGGGCAGATATTAATAGCCTAGAGAGGGTCCATGGTTATTGGCCCCCCCTGGCTACAAACATCTGCCCCCAGCCACCCCAGAAAAGGCACATCTGGAAGATGCGCCTATTCTGGCACTTGGCCACTCTTCCCACTCTCGTGTAGCGGTGGGATATGGGGTAATGAAGGGTTAATGTCACCTTGCTATTGTAGGGTGACATTAAGCCAGATTAATAATGGAGAGGCGTCAATTATGTCACCTATACATTATTAATCCAATTGTCTGAAAGGGTTAAAAAACACACACACAATATTAAAAAGTATTTTAATGAAATAAACAAACAGGTTGTTTTAGTATTTTATTGCTCTCTCAATCCATCCGGAAGACCCTCGCTTGGCAAAATAATAAACCAACAATATACATACCTTCTGATGAACTGTCAGGTCCCACGAAGTAAATCCATCTGAAGGGGTTAAATCATTTTACAGGCAGGAGCTGTGCTAAAGCACTCTCTCGTGGCTGTAAAAACCCCGGGTGCTGAAAGGAAAGCTGGGTGATCTGTATTTACATTGAGTCGTGGTGAGGCGCCCTCTGGTGGATGAACTCATGAACTGGAGCCTTGGAAAAGTTCCCACGCTCGAGTTCATATGAGTTAATCCACCAGAGGGCGCCTCACCGCGACTCAATGTAAGTACAGATCACCCAGCTTTCCTTTCAGCACCCGGGGTTTTTACAGCCACAAGCAGTGCTTTAGCGCAGCTCCTGCCTGTAAAATGATTTAACCCCTTCAGATGGATTTACTTCGTGGGACGTGACAGATCATCTGAAGGTATGTATATTGTTGGTTTATTACTTTGCCAAGCGAGGGTCTTCCGGATGGATTGAGAGAGCAATAAAATACTAAAACAACCTGTTTATTTCATTAAAATACTTTTTAATAATGTGTGTGTGTTTTTTAACCCTTTCAGACAATTGGATTAATAATGGATAGGTGACATAATTGACGCCTCTCCATTATTAATCTGGCTTAATGTCACCTTACAATAGCAAGGTGACATTAACCCTTCATTACCCCATATCCCACCGCTACACGGGAGTGGGAAGAGAGTGGCCAAGTGCCAGAATAGGCGCATCTTCCAGAAAACATGACCTGTTAGTGGCTCCAGAGGACCAGAGTTGGGGAACACTGCTCTAGACTAAAGTAAAAGAACCTGCTAGCTCCAGG
This sequence comes from Ranitomeya variabilis, assembly GCF_051348905.1. Classification (NCBI taxonomy): domain Eukaryota; kingdom Metazoa; phylum Chordata; class Amphibia; order Anura; family Dendrobatidae; genus Ranitomeya; species Ranitomeya variabilis. Next base: position 313,875,718 of record NC_135236.1, read on the forward strand.
TGCCTGCTTTTCATGACACAGTAGCCGAGAAAAGGAATTTCTACCATACTTTTCTCAAGTTGGTGCTCTAGTGTATTGCAGTGATGTTCCTGTGCCGATGGAAAAATGTAGTATTGTGCACAATGTGAGACTCTTTTATGATTCATCCAAAAAATGTCAGAAAGCTGTGGTACTGCACAATGGCAGAAAGTGCCTGCAGGGCATTCTGTGCACTTGAAGGAAAGCTATGACTTAACTAATTAACTGGGAGGATCAGGGATGGGCAATATGTGGTGATCTTTGCTTTTTGGGTGAATGGGACTGTGGGATAGGACTCATCAATGGAGCCAAAAATGTTGGCTAATAAGAACATCTTTGCAAGCTGGACTCGAGAAAATAGTTGCGGAAAGTTTACTTGATCCCGCTAAAGTTCACCTACCACTACACCACGATAAGCTTAGATTGATGAAGCAATTTATGAAAGCTCTATCGAAAGAAGGAGAGACTTTTAAGTACCTGTGTACCAAGTTTTAGGGACTGTACGAAGAAAAAACCGAAGGAAGGCATTTTTGTGTGCCCGGATATTTGGAAACTCATGAAGGACGTATTCGAAACAAAAATGAAAGATGTTGAGAAAAGGGCTTTGCATTGTTATAAAGAAGTTGTGAAGAAATTTCTAGGTAACAACAAACATCCAAAATTTAAGTCCAATCTGGAGTACATGCTGAAACGTTTCAAGTCTTGTGTTATCTGCTGAACTTGAAGTTACATTTTTTGCGTTCCCATTTGGACTTTTTTCCTGAAACTCTTGGTGTTATTAGTGAATAGCAAGGGGAAAGATTTCATCAGGATATCATAGAGATGGAATGATGATACCAAGGTAGATGGAACGTGAACATGATGGGGCACTACTTCTGAATACTTCACAGAGCAGGGCTCCTATAAGAGAAAAATCTTAGGCCATGTTCACATATTGCGTTGTTTTGTTGCTTTTGTTATGCAAAAGCTTTTTACAGTACCGCCAAAGACTGTGAAATTACAGAAATCTCATGCACATGCTTGTTTTTTTCCTGACTGAATTGGAAAACTGTTTTTTTTTTTTTAAACTGCAGCATGTCGCTTCTTGCAACGTTTTTTCACCCATAGAAAAACAATAAGTGCAAAAAAGCAGCAAAAACGTTGCGATCTGTTTTTGCAGAGTTTTTAGTCAAAAAAGAAAAATCAGGTACAGCAGTATGGGTAACCCATTTACATTTGTTATTTTTCCCCAAGTTTAACCCAAAATGTCTTAGTGTCCTCACCTGAGCATGGCTGTTAGTATTAGTACAGATTAAATAAATTAGTGATACGTGTTAAAGTGAACAATGCCGACCATTTCAATGCCCTACCAATGTGTAAGATTGAACAATACCTGACCAACTCAATGGCTCCGACTAGTGATGAGCTAACTTGCTCGCATAACGTCTTATCCGAGCACGCTCAGGTGTTATTCGAGCATCTGGAAGTTCTCGTATATTGTGTTTGAGTCTCTATGGCTGCATGATTTGTGGCTGTTAGACAGCCTCAACCCATGTGGGGATTGCGTAACAAACAAGCAGTCACCATGTGTTGAGGCTGTCTGACAGCTCAAACATAATATACGAGCACTCCCAGATACTTTGATAACACCCGAGCATACTCACATAAGACGTTGTCCAAGCACGTTCGCTCATCCACTAGTGATGAGCAAACACAAAAATGCTCGGGTGCTTGTTACTTGGGTCGAGCAAATTGGAATGCTTGGGCACTCGACCCGAGCAATGAGTCCAATGTAAAGGTACCTTCACACGAAGCGACGCTGCAGCGATAGCGACAACGATGCCGATCGCTGCAGCGTCGCTGTTTGATCGCTGGGGAGCTGTCACACAGTCAGCTCTCCAGCGACCAACGATGCCGAGGTCCCCGGGTAACCAGGGTAAACATCGGGTTGCTAAGCGCAGGGCCGCGCTTAGTAACCCGATGTTTACCCTGGTTACTAGCGTAAAAGTAAAAAAAACAAACAGTACATGCTCACCTGCGCGTCCCCCGGCGTCTGCTTCCTGACACTGACTGAGCTCCGGCCCTAACAGCACAGCGGTGACGTCACCGCTGTGCTTTCACTTTCACTTTAGGGCCGGCGCTCAGTAAGTGTCAGGAAGCAGACGCTGGGGGACGCGCAGGTGAGTATGTACTGTTTGGTTTTTTTTACTTTTACGCTGGTAACCAGGGTAAACATCGGGTTACTAAGCGCGGCCCTGCGCTTGGTAACCCGATGTTTACCCTGGTTACCAGTGTAAAACATCGCTGGTATCGTTGCTTTTGCTTTCAAACACAACGATACACGGCGATCGGACGACCAAATAAAGTTCTGGACTTTATTCAGCGACCAGCAACATCACAGCAGGATCCTGATCGCTGCTGCGTGTCAAACTAAACGATATCGCTAGCGAGGACGCTGCAACGTCACGGATCGCTAGCGATATCGTTATAAAGTCGTTTCGTGTGAAGGTACCTTAAGGCTAAGCATTTCTGACTCCAAGGTCACTGCTGTGAACAATGTTGCATTTTGAAATTTGGTGGAGAATATGTGTGCCTGTTTGCGTGTGTATGCGGCTGTCTGCGTGTGTGCAGCTGTCTGCGTGCGGGTGTGTGTGCGTGTATCTGCGGGTATGTGTGTATGTGTGGTAACGCTACCACTGGTACTTTCGGTAACAGCGCTGCGGGATCATTCTGGCAGATATCAGCATGATTCTGCAGCTGACTGTGACCCGCAGTGGTGAAGCAGGCTTGGCCCGATGAGACTACTGCTCCCATCTGGCTATGTCTGGTGTCACTGATAACAGTGACAGCAAGTGTCGCTGATGGGAGAGCAGTATCATCTGCCGGCATCTCTGCTCACTGTAAAAAAAAAAAAAAGTAAAATGACATACATATTCATTATTCACTTAATACATACATATTCACATAGAAATTAAAACACATTATACTCACCGCACACCAAATCCCCAAAGTCCTCATCTCCTAGAAATAACATAAAATAATAAACCAACATATAGTCCCTGTCTGCAATAGTCCAAGGTAATCCAGATTGTCCCACAGTGATCTCATGCATAGAACACTCACATCGGGAGATGTCACCTCTCTACCTGACCAGCGATACACTGACAGGAGCTAATCGCCCCCACGGTGTATCAGCTAATCAGCCCCGATGCTGTCACTTACGGCACCGCTGCGTGGGAAAGTTCTCACACAGCGGTACTGCCGTAAAGTGAGAGCACCGGAGTGATGAACTTTGGTGAACTCTCACTGCAGCTATTAGCTCCTGTCAGTGTGTCACTGGAGGCCAGGTAGAGCAGTCACATATCTCAATGTGACTGTTCTACACGGGAGATCGTTGTGGGTCAGTCGATAAATGGACTGCAGTGGACAGGGAGTATTATATGTTGGTTTATTATTTTATTTTTATTGAAGGAGATCGAGGGAGTCAGGGATTAGGCAATGCAGTAAGTATGGTTAATTAAGATTAATAAAGGACTTTATTCTGGCAGTCCAAGAAAACAATGAAGGACAGCATCCAATCCAGGTGAAATGTTCAAAAAAGGGATTTCTTTATTTGCCAAAATGCAACGTTTCAACCACAAGGGTCTTTTTCAAGCAGTGTCTTTATTGACCACATAACTATAGGATTAGTAATGGATAGGTGCCTTATAGATGCCTCTCCATTACTAAGCCATGGGCTTGATGTCACCGGATAATACAAAGGTGACATCAACCCCACAATTATTACCCCTCTTGCCACCGCTACAGGGCAAGTGGGAAGAGCGAGGCTAAGTGTCCGAATTGGCCAATCTATAAGATGTGCAATTTTTGGTGCGTCTGAGAGCTGATGTTTTTAGTCTGGGAGGTCAATATCCATGGCCCCTTCCCAGGCTATTAATATCAGCCTGCAGCTGTCTGCCAAGCCTTTGCAGGTTTGATGTTATAGGGAGACCCCATGTCAATTTTTTTGAGGTTCACCTATAAAATAGTCAGCAAAGGCTAAGCAAACATCTGTGAGCTGATATTAATAGCGTGGGAACCTTTATGGTTATTGGCTCCTTCCCAGAATATTAACATCAGCCCTTAGCTGTTGACTTTCCCTCTGTTGGTTATGAAAATTATGTGGGAGCCCACCAGCAAATCAAACCAGCAAAGGCTAGGTAGACAGCTGCACGCTGATATTAATAGCCTGGGAAGGGGCGGAATTGCACCGACATCTGCCAGCATGATCCCACAGTATCGGCAGTAGTGTTACCACACTCAAAGATACCCGCACACACCCACAGACACACACAGACCTAGCATGTGACCAGCATGGCAGTGCCAGGTCTGAAATAGACTTGATGATGCTGTGCGGCCAGCCAATCACTGTAATTCCACAACCAACATGGCTGTGGCATTACAGTGTGACAATCCCTGCATGTTCATTGGCTCTCTAAAGAGCTCCAACACCGAGCAACCCCTTTAATACTTGGCGAGCTCCGAGCATTGCGAGCACTGCAATGCTCGGGCGAGCACCGAATAGTGGCGAGCATGCTCGCTCATCACTAGCTCTGACCAGTGTGTGAAAGTAAAAATAGTGCCCAACCAACTCAATGCACTGCCAAGTGTCTTAGGTAAGCTATAACTGACCAATTCAATGGCCCGCTCTGTGTTTACATTTGCAATTGTGCATGGTTTCATGTATATAAAAATTTTGTTTGTTCAGACTAGTCACTATTTTTTCAGACAAAAAACTTTTTCCACTAAATAATTTGATCAAATTGTCCTTTTTTCTAAAAAGGTTTTATGGTTTCACATATGTCTTCAGTTGGTTGGCCTAACACCTTGTATCATTCATGCTTGCAATGTGTGAACATAGTTTTATACTGAGGAAGTGATTTCTGGCCCACACAAACCCCTGGATAAGCCAACCTGTCTGATATAAGGTCATATAGTCCAGATAAGGACCGGAAAGATACTGGTTATTGGGAAAAACTGTGTGAAAATCTCTACAAGAGGAGAGGGATATGGATGTTCTCCTTGGGCTCCAGGGACCTCTCTTCAGGACCGAACCAGAAGAAAAAAGTTTTTTCCTCTTACCCTCTTGGTGGCCAGAATGTTCTCTACCTTGAAAATATCTTCAGTGCTCACAGGACCAGGAGTGGTACCAGGAGCTTTGAAAAAAGGACTGAGAATGACAGGCTTGAGGAGAGACGCTTGAAAGGAATTGGGGATCCATAAAGAGGCCAGGAGTTTGAGCTAGTAGGCTACAAGTTTAATCTGTTTATAATCTCGAAGGTGACTGATAAAGGAGGGCCCAGTTTATACGAGGGTACCTGGACATGGACATACTTGGTTGACAGCTAGACCTTAATCCACAGGACGAAACCGAGGCAGATCCAGACATCTCTTGTCTACGTGTCTTTTCATGCCCTCAGAAGACTTCAATAATAGGTGCCCTCCCAGATTTCAGAAAAACCCCTCACAAAGGATTCCAAACAGGAATATGGGAGGTGGTACAAACAGGGAACAAAATATTGGGATATTGACCATAAACCACAAAGAACAGAGATTTGGCAGAGGACTCGCTCACATGGTTGTGGTATGGGAAGTCAGCTCAAGGCAGGAGTTCGGCCCAGTCACTGTGTTGGGCTTTGATGAAGTGCAGGAGGAAATTAGTCAGAATCTTAGTGACCCGCTCTACCTGGCCTTTGGACTGAGGTTGGTAGGCCGATGAAAAAGCCAAAGTGACATTCAGTAACTTGCACATGGCCCTCCCGAAGCGAGACGCAAACTGGACATCTCAGACAACATGGAGCGGTTGACCATGGAGGCGGAAAATACGTAGAATAAACTTCTCAGCAAGAACTTGGGCAGATGGAAGATCGGTCAGTGGAGTGAAGTGAGCCATCTTGGAGAAGCGATTCATAACCACCCAGGCGGTTTTCTTCTGTCTGGCATTGCCAGCCGACTTAGACAAGTGACCCCAGAGAAGGACACTTCATATCAGGTTCAGCAATGTAAGTCTTTCCGGAGGGGAGACTACACAAATCCAAAGGAGTGACCGTAATTATATTGGAAACCAATGATGTGTTGAGGTATCACCACTCCTATGGTGTCAGGTTTTATTGCCAGCAGTTCTCAATCACCTATCAAGTAATTGCATTCCGAAGCAGAGAAGACTTTGGAAAAGAAGCCGCAGGTCATGATGTGGCCAGACAAATACTCTGTGTGAGCACAACTCCAGAAAGAATTGCTTATTTTTGTCCAGGCGATGCAGAACAGAAGCCATGGAGAAGGCATGTTTTAAAGATATGAAGCCGCTGTCAGGCTATTGAGTACATATCTTAGGATTGGCTCCCTTAGGGGTCAGTGCAGAAATAGGAGTTGACAGGGAAGAGAAATGGAGAATGCACTGGGAATATTACCGTAATTCAAGAATCCAAGAAACCGCTAGATAGCTTTCAGACAGTCAGGAAGGGGCCAATTCAGAACTGTGGACACTTTTTCTGGATCCATTTCCAGGCCAGTTTCAGAGAATGCATCCAAGAAATGGAAGAGAAGTCTGCTCAAAGACGGACTTTTCTTGTTTGGCGTATAGGCAGTTCTTCCTTAACCTCTGCAGAAACTGGTGAACATCTCTTCAGTGTGAAGGCAGATCGGGGAAGAACACCAAAATATCGTCAAGTACACTACTACACACATGTACAGAAGATCCAGAAAGATGTTGTTCACCAATTCTTGAAAGACTCCAGGGGCATTAGAGTCCAAACGGCATAACACGATTCTCGTAGTGGCCATCACAGGTATTAAAGGGAATGTTCCATTCATCTCATATGGTGTATATTCGGATCAGGTTGTACGCCCCCGAAGGTCGAGTTTCGCAAAGACTCTGGAACTTTTAAGACGATCAAGCAACTCGAAGATGAGAATCAGAGAATATTTATTTTTGATCACCATTAGATTGAGGCCCCTATACTCAATATAAGGTTGAAGTGAAACGTCCTGTACAAAGACGAATCTTGCTCCAGCTAGGGAGGAAGGTTTCTGAATAAATCCTCTTGTAAGATTCTCTAATATATTCAGACATGGTTCGGGTTTCAGCCTGTGACAGGGGGTAGATGTGACCTTATTGAGGCAATGCATCAGGTAGAGGGTTGATAGGGCATTCATACGGCTTATGAGGTAGTAGTACGTCCAATATGGCGCAGGCAAGCCAGGTAAGTTAGATGAAGACGCTGAAGGTTGAGCAGGATGAATGTCCCCAACTAAGTACTTATCCGCATCTCCAGCACAAGACAGGCTCATGTCTCCACAGCCATGACAGACCTAGAAGCAGATGGTGAGACAGACGTGACAGCACGTAGGGGGGAATCTTCTCCAAGTGTAGCATTCCCACCTGAAGTTCCACGGGTTCGCTAACGAAAAGGATGGACTCAAAGAGGCTTTCCATCCACTGATGAAACCACCAACAGATACTGTAGATGATGGATTGGGATTATATATCGCTGCACAACGGCCAGTTATACACCATGTTCCAAATTATTATGCAAATTGGATTTAAGTGTCATAAACATTAAATGGTTTTGTTTTTCAAATAAACTCGTGGATGGTATTGTGTCTCAGGGCTCAATGGTTCACTGAAATCAATCTTAAACACATGTGAATTAGTTTTCCAGGTGATTCTAATTAAAGGAAACTACTTAATGATGTTCCACATTATTAAGCAGGCCACAGGTTTCAAGCAATATGAGAAATAAAAAGGATCTCTGCTGCTGAAAAGCATTAAATAGTGCAATGCCATGGACAAGGTATGAAAACATTAGATATTTCTCGAAAACTTACGAGTGATCATCATACTGTGAAGAGATTTGTGACAGAGCACAGACAGAGTTCATGCAGATAAAGGCATAATGAGGAAGGTTTCTGTCAGACAAATTCATTGGATTAAGAGAGCAGCTGCCAAAATACCATTACAAAGCAACAAACAATTATTTGAAGCTCCTGGTGCCTCTGGAGTCCCTCGAACCTCCTGGTGCCTCTGGAGTCCCTCGAACCTCAAGGTGTAGGATCCTTCAAAGGCTTGCTGTGGGGCATAAACCTACTATTCGGCCACCCCTAAACAGTGTTCATAAGCAGAAATGGTTGCAGTAGGTCCAGACATACATGAAGACTAATTTTTAAGCAGTCTTGCTTACTGATGAGTGTCTAGCAACCCTCGATGGTCCAGATGGATGGAGTAGTGGATGGCCACCATGTCCCAACAAGGCTGCGACGTCGGCAAGGAGGTGGAGGAGTCATGTTTTGGGCCGGAATCATGGGGAAACAGCTGGTAGGGCCCTTTAAGGTTCCTGAAGGTGTGAAAATGACCTCTGCAAAGTATATAGAGTTTCTGACTGACAACTTTCTTTCATGGTCTAAAAAGCAGAAACGTGCCTTCAGGAGCAAAATCATCTTCATGCATGACAATGCACCATCTCATGCTGCAAAGAATACCTCTGAGCCATTGGCTGCTATGGGTATAAAAGGAGATAAACTCATGGTGTGGCCACCATCTTCCCCTGACCTCAACCCTATAGAGAACCTTTGGAGTATCATCAAGCAAAAGATCTATGAGGGTGGGAGGCAGTTCACATCAAAACAGCAGCTCTGGGAGGCTATTCTGACTTCATGCAAAGAAATACAAGCAGAAACTCTCCAAAAACTCACAAGTTCGATGGATGCAAGAATTGTGAAGGTGATATCAAAGAAGGGGTCCTATGTTAACAAGTAACTTGGCCTGATAGGATGTTTTGGAGTTAAATAGCTTTTTTGTTCGGTGAATGTGACCTCCTAATGTTGCAAATTCCACAAATGAGCATTTTCAGTTCTTTAAAACAAATCAAATGTTTAGAAATTCTACTGTGCCTGATAATTTGGAACAGTGCATTTTGAGTTTTTATTCATTTTGGAGATTATACTGTTATCATTGGGAGGTTTCTTCAATAAAATTTGATGTATACTCTAACGGGTGATGACTTATTAGCCTGACTGTCATTTGCACCGACCATTTAGGAAAGTCCGAGAAAAATGTCATTTACATAATAATTTGGAACATGGTGTATGAGATTGCCCGTGGATCCGGAGTCCAGGTAGGCAGACATGACAAAATGGATGTTGCCGCAGGAGACAGATACTGTCAGACAGCAATTGACAGTAGCGATTCTTGTCCAGGGTAGCCTCTACAACCGACCCTAGACTCTGGAATTTCACGGTTTCTCTGGGCAGGATCGGATTAAATGTTCGGGACTGCACGACAACCACATAACGATGCTTAGCCATTTTCACCTGTTCAATCTGCAAAGACTCTAGAGGAGGAGCCGAAACTGAGGCTTGTTAAGTAATCGGCCTTTGGAAGGTTGGAGTTAGGCACACTGGTCTTCTCTCCCGGGTCACCTCCTTGGAACGCTCCCGGAATCTGATGACTATTCGGGTTGCCAACTACACCAGGTCATCCAATAAGGTGGCTATATCATGACCGGCCAGCTCATCCTTGATTCGCCCAGAATGGCCTTCTCAGAAGGTAGCCATCAGAGCCTCATTATTCCAGGTGAGTTCAGACAACAGGGTATGAAACCGGACAGCGTACAGGCAAACTGTGAGGTTACCCTGGAGCAGCTTGAGTAGATAAGATGCTGCAGAGGAGGCACGGCTGGACTCGTTTAAGACCTTACAGAAGGCCTTTAGAAAGGACTGCAGGTTCGACACTAGAGGATCTCCTTTCTCCCATAGGGGATTGAGCCATGTGCTAGAGTTTTGCCCGTGAGATGTGACATGAAGAAAGCTACTTCGGCCCGGTTAGAGATGAACAGGTGAGCCTAGAGTATGAAGTGCAGCATGCACTGGTTAAGAAACCCCTAACATAGGGCATGGTCACAGCCATAACGTAGAGGTGCTGACAGACTGGATCTAGAGCTGGGCACATAGCTTGCAGATTGTTGGGTCACGGTCGAGGTGGTCTTGGGTAGGCGTTGATCTAGCCACAGTTGACAGTCGCAGGTAGAAAAAGGATTTTTATCCTGCTGGTCTTTCTGGCAAGAGACCTCCTGGTACAAGTCAGAGATAGAGGAAGCCTGGGAGCCAGCGGATTCCATGGCATGTGCAAACTGTAATGGACTGGGTGGTAGAAACACTGTGCCGTGGTCCCAGGAGAGCCTGGAGGGGCGTGACTAGGTGGCTCACCAAGTCTAACTTCGGGTGCACGGTGGCTGACGATACTGCAATTTGAGGAGGGATAAGGAAGTCAGAACTAGGTGCTACTTCAAGATTGACCTTGGGTGGATGGCAGCTGAGCCCTACGCCAGTTACGGGACGTGGCGACCCTTAAAGGTATATTACTAATATTCTGTTGTGCCTTTTTTCAACACGTAGCACTTTATTGAAGTTGTGTATTTGGATGTGGAGACCATTGAAAGGTCTTTTGCATTTTTTGTCTTGCACATAGCACTTCTTTGGGAGTTTCTTATAAATCAACCACACTGGATGAATTATTTATATTATATTATATGCACGTTATATTATGATTTTTTACCGCTATGAATTAATTTTACTTTTGCACAACTGAATAATATATGTGTAAATAAGATTATTGGGTCTGCTGCTATTGATTGCTTTTTTGTACATTCTGTATATTTTTATGTTATTTTTTTTTGTCCTGTCATGCGCACACAATTATTTTAAATTCATTTTTTGCCACTTTTTATTAATAAAGGCATTTTATAATCTATTTCCAGCTTGTATACTATTTGGTCTTCCATGTTCTTCGTTGCTTTGGTTGCTTTCAGACACCGTGTGGCACAGTAGCAACAGAAGGAGGCAGGAGTGCGGGACCACAACAGTGAGCATCCCTTCCAGATGAGAGGGGCAGCGTGCAGGAACGCCAGCGATACACAGTGCTTTTGCAGATGTAGGGAGTAAGCTTGTTCTACTTAAAAGAAACAGTATGGAGTCATACAGGTAATGGTTACAGTTACACCAGGGTCTTGGAGACTATGAGGACCCAACAGATCCCTTTTTTTTTTTTTTAAACCAAGTATTTTTATTGTGCAAAAGAGATACAATAAAGACCATTTAAATAACAAGGTACATTAGTGTTTTTGATTTTTAAAGAAACAGACCCACCCCCCCCCCCTTAAAGACCAACTCCAACCATACAATACTCTTAGAAAGAAGAGAATAAACGTTACATACATAAGTACTATTAGCCTCATTTTACCACCACCCCTCAGTTATTCCCATCCAGCCATGGCTGCCACAGCTTTTGAAAAAACCCCATCCTGTTCCTCTTATTATATATGCTTTTTTCGAGCTGGACAATATGATTCGCTTGTGCAATAAACTCTCGTCTAGTAGGAGGTTCCTCCCTGATCCAATACCTTGCAATCACCTTTCTCGCAATGAACAATAATCTAGCAATTGCCATTTTGGCAGTTTCGTCAGTCAGGATTTCCTCCACGTACCCAAGTACACACACCACCGGATCCCTGGGAATCGAACACCCATAAATCACCCCTATCTGGTTCAGCACCACAACCCAGTATGCAAATAATATGGGACACAGCCACAACATGTGCAGTATACCCGCCTGAGACTGGGAATACCTAGGGCACCCAGAGTCATCTCTCAGCCCGGCTTTAAACAACATTTCAGGTGTCCTGTAGGCCCTATTTATCACAAATAGTTGCGACAGCCTCCCAGGTTCACTCATCGACAGCCTGGGTATGTATTCCAATATAGACTCCCACCTATCGTCGTCTATTTGCCCCAGTTCATCCTCCCACTTCCCTCAGGCCTTAATAGGGTAATCCATTAGAAAGGTATGTAGTAAATCGCCATATACTTCAGATATTGCTCCTTTTGTTCCATTGTTATTTAGTATAAAGTCCAGCATTAGATCCTTCTGAATCACTATAGGCCCTCTCTTTTTTTCTGCCTGAAATGCGTGCTGAACCTGTCTATATTGATACAGCTTTAACCCTGGGAACTGAAATTCCTGCTGCAGCATATCAAAAGATTTAATCTTCCCGTTATGTATCAACTGACCTATCAACCTAATGCCTTTTTCCCTCCACTCTCCCATTCCTTCCATATGATTAAATTCTTGAAAAGAGGGGTTATCCCAGATAGGGGAAAACTCAGTGAATTTCACAACCCCCCTTATACGTTTAATCGTCTGCCATACCTTATGAATTAAATTTATGGTGTGAAAACAAGTTCCCAATTTCTTAAATAGTCCTGCTTCTAGACCCTGACCCAAGGGCCACATGCCAATAATATGTACCAGGCTACTATGCCCCTGTCCTTTCTCAAGTCCTTCCCCCCCATCCTCTAAGATGCTGGCTCTGCGCAGATAAAAAGTATAACCAGGGATTAGGCAGGGCAAGTCCCACTTCATCTTTGGGTCTCTGCAGTATCTCCTGCCTAATTCTAGGGTTCTTCCCACCCCACACCAATTCACCAAATAATGATCTTAGTTTACGAAATCTGGTCAGAGGGATCCATATCGGAGAGTTATGCAAAATATACAAAACCTATGGCATCACAACCATCTTAAGGAGATTTACTCTACCCACCACCGACAAATGCAACTTATTCCAAGCTGAAATTTTGGCGCATAATTTGTTTATTAATGGCTCAAGATTAAGCTCCTCAAATCTAGTTAAGGGAAGAGAAACCTGAATCCCTAGATATTTAAATTGCGACACCACCCTTAATTTTGTGTTCTGCTCCACCTCCCCCGTACAATCCACTTCCCTATCCACCTGCATAACGCTTGATTTATCCCAGTTGATAATCAATCCCGAAATTTGCCCAAATCCTTCAATTAATGAAATCACATTTCTTAAAGGCTCCCCAGGACCCTCAAGAAAAAGCAAAATATCATCGGCATACAGAGCAATTTTCTCCTCCATTTTCCCATACACAAACCCCTTTACTAACTGAGACCTTCTAATAGCCGCTGCCAGAGGCTCCACCGCTAGAGCAAACAGCAACGGAGACAGCGGGCATCCCTGCCGCGTACCTCGAAAGAGCTGAAAGCTCTCCTACAGTGCGTTGTTCACCCTAAGTTTAGCCATTGGAGAGGAGTATAGGAGTCTCACCCATGACACAAAAACCGGCCCAAACCCAAAGCGACCCAGAACCGACCACAGGTATTGCCATTCTATACTATCGAAGGCTTTATGTGCATCGAGGGAAACTACCACCCTCCTACCAGCATTCTCCGCCGGGATCTGCATATTGAGGAATAACCTTCTCAAGTTGATGGCAGTGGATTTATTAGGCATAAAACCGGATTGGTCCGAATGAACCACCTTTTCTATCACCCGGGTCAATCTGTTCGCCAAGGCCTTAGCCAAGATCTTAACATCTGTTGTCAGGAGTGATATCGGTCTGTATGACTCCGGCAACCGTGGGTTTTTATCGGGTTTAGGAATAACCACAATGGTGGCCTCCCTCATGGAAGCAGGCAATATTCCCCTCTCCAGTGACTCCTCAAATACCCCCAACAATCTGGTCAACAACTCTTCAGAAAGGACATCATAGATCTCAACAGGGATGCCATCAGCCCCCGGAGCCTTCCCCCCCGCCATGGACCTCAAGGCACCCTCCAACTCTTCCACCGTAAGCGGCTTATCTAACGAATCTCTATCCTCAGCTTCCAGCCTAGGTAAATTTGCCTCCTCTAGAAATCTGTCAATTTCACCTTCTCTCTGCCCCGTGTGTGATGCATACAATTTACTATAAAATCCCTTAAAACCTTCCAAGATTTGAGACCCCTGTGTTACAATGCTACCATCTTCTAGTTCCAGAGCATGTACATGTGTCGAGTCCCTCTGAGCAGACGTCACCACTGATAGCAGGTGACCCACCTTCTCCCCTTCCGCATAAAAGGCCTCTCTTTGGAAAGCTCTCACCCTCTCTGCTTTGCGTAAGTGTAATTTGTTAACCTCCTCCTGAGCCATCTTCATACGGTTCATGGTGTCCTGAGAGCGTAAATTACTCAATGCAGCCTCCGCTGCCTTCAATTCCCCCAATATGACTTTGTCAGCCTCCCTTGTTTGTGTTTTATGCCTAGATATCCCTTTAGATAATATTCCCCTCAAATAAGCTTTCATGGTATCCCAAACCACATGTTTCGCTGCACTACCATCATTGAATTTAAAAAATTCTCCTATCTCTTCCCCATGTCAAGAATTTGTAACCAGAAGGGGTTAATCTTCCAACCCAATTTAACCAACTCCCCAGGGCCTTTAATTTGCAGTGTTACTACCAATGGACTATGATCCGACACTACTCTAGGCATATAGTCTACCTCCTGCACCAACCTATCCATTCCTTCATTACCCAGAGCCACATCAATACGGGATAGAGAGCCATATGTCACCGAATAACATGAGAAGCAGTACGTATCATTATTACGAACTCTCCATAAGTCCCTCCATGCCACCTCTTTCAAATAGCTACCAAACGCTGTTAAATTCCCCTCCTTCCTCAACGTAGCATGCTGCCCCCTATCCCAGTGGTCATCAATGATATTGTTCATGTCACCAATTATGAGCAATGGAACTCCTCCCCACCTACCAGATATATTTAGGATTTCCTGTAGTTTTTTCCTTGAGTACGGTGGAGGAATATACACCGACACGACACATAACAATCTAGCATATATCTTACACACAAGGAATACATATTGTCCATCACTATCTATTACCACCTCTACCTCCTCGAACGGTACACTTGTATGCACAAGTATTGACACTCCTCTAGCATAGGCCGAGAATGTCGCATGATATGCCTTTCTCACCCATCTTTTCTGCAATAACCCGTTTTTTCCTTAACTAAATGAGTCTCTTGAAGGCATATCAGCGAGTGAAAATGAGTGAGCAGCTGATGGATACATAAAAGGGGGAAAAAAAGAGAAAAAAAGGAAAAAAAAAAAAGAAATTAATATTGTGGTAAAGGATTACTACTAATGAAATGGCAATTTTGAATTAATCCTCTGGAGTATATTGTGCATAGAACTTTTTGTGGACTATTCAAATTGAGAGATGAATATATACATGAAATATGGTATATATATATTTTTTGAGGCCCCCATGTAATCAATTTTAGGGGTATGTTATGACAGCTGCTTTACTTAATTATTTATTTACTTATTATTTTCCTTTTTTCCAATTTTGTATTGTTTTGTTGTATTTTTGTGTTCTGTCATTTTATTTATTATTATGCATATATAGGTATAGTCTTATGACTATGTGGCGTAAAAGGTCTCTTATTATCAAAATCAGTATGCACAGTACACTTTATTCAATTAAGTATATTACACTTTCTCTGAAGTGATTAATATGCCTTCAGAAGAATTTTATATGCACAGAGCACTTTAATTATTTATAATTAGTATGAACACTCTTTCTTACTTATTGGCGGCACAATTTGTCACTAATGGTGCACCTGGCGTCCCAGGTAGTCATTCTTCTGGCCCATGTGCGGCCGTTCGTCCTGTGTGAGCGTGGTGCGAGGCCTGGCGCCGGCCCGCCCACGTGATCTCGGGATGACGTCCGCTCTGGGTGCCTGTTGATATGGCGACGGGACGCGGTGCGCACGCGCACGCGCACTACTTGCGGTCACTGATAGGCTGCCGCCTGGCCCTGTGACCGGAACGGCGCACTATTTAAATCTAATCGAAATATCACTCAAACCACGCCCCCTGAGGAAGCGGCACACTCTGCACGCGAAACGCAGCGTTGGGGACTGTGACACAGGCTGGGACAGGACGCCTCATCTCATTATGGGTAAATGCAATTATCTTTTGTGTATACAAATGAGGGATTAAGCTGTCTGCCGTACACAATGTGGATATTAGGTTTTTGATAATGGCAATTGGCACTTTACTTCACTAATTATCCACAGCGGATGGTGTGAATGCGGCAATATAAGGGGGAAGGAATCAGCTTAGGCATTAATACATGAATTATGGCAACTTTTTTAGCACACAATATAAATGAAATATGATGATTCCCCATTGCTTGCTTTAGCATTTGTAGTCCGATCTATTCTACCCTGTGTCATAAATTAGCACTTTAGTGTGATTCACATGAATTTATATATGACCTTTTGTATTTATGTTTAATTTTATGGCATGAAATAAAAAGAGCTACTTAATTCAAAATTTGAAATTTTGGTATGTTATTTACTCATTGTTCTCCTGATAAATAATATCAGCGAGGGTCTCTGCTTCAAAATATATTGCAAGATAGCATTACGTTTGGTATCATTTGATAGACCCCTAATGTTCCAGCTCAAAATTTTAACTTTATCTCCCATCATTTTGCATAATGGTGAAACTGTTCAACTTCCTTCCGTTGGTCTCCCGTACCCCCCTAACCTGAGCTCCCCTACCCAAAACTCCCCCCCAAACCCTCATTATTACAAACAAAACCCTTCTCTTACCCTTCCCTTCCCTCTACCCTTCCCTACCCTCAATAACTTCCTCCCCCAGAACTTTATACCAATTAAGAAAAAGTCTCCTACTCCCTCTTTGTATGAGAAAGGGGAACGTGCTATCACAAACCCAGCAGTGGCTCAAAGGCCGACACCAACCCCCAATAGGTTTAACACTCTCCTTCGGTCGTTCCTCCCTCCGCCCTTTAGAAACAGAATATAAAAACAGTTGCGCCGCCGAACACAACTTTAACACACAGGAACCACATATCAGATTCCTCTAGTAATAAACCAGAATTAACCAACCACTCAATTTTCTTCCCCTCCCACAACTATCACAATAGCCTGAAGTTCACGTCTAATCCTCCTCAGCGGATCTTTTCTGCTCCAATACGTTTTGCATTCAAATCCAGCCAATGAGACACCTCCTCAGGACTTTGAAAAAAGTGGACCTTTTCCATGGCCACCACACGTAGTTTAGCCGGATATAGCATAGAATAAGCCAGACCCAGTTCACGCAAGCGTCTTTTAGCCTCTCCGAACTTCATCCTGAGCTTCTGTACAACTGTGGAATAATCAGGGTATATAGATATTCGGTTGCCATCAATAGTTAATTCCTCCATATTCCTGGCTCTTAGCAGAATATCCCGGTCTCTGTAATTTAGGATTTTGGCTAGAAAGGTCTGTGGGGCGGAGCCAGGGGGCAGAGGTCTGGTCGGCACCCGGTGAGCTCTTTCTACCGCAAATAATTTAGTGAGACTGTCCCCTCCAACCTTAGTTTTCAGCCATATCTCAATAAAGTCAGTGGGGTTGTTGCCTTCTACCTTTTCAGGCACACCAACAATTCTCAAATTGTTCCTGCGCGAACGATTCTCCAAATCATCAGTTTTAAGTTCCAACTCCGCAATGCGCTGGACATATTTTTTCTCTCTTTTTGTCAGTTCAGCAATCTGATCTTCTGCACCTCCCACACGTTCCTCCAGCATTTCAACTCTCCCCTCCATCTTATGCATAGCTGAGCGAAAAGAGGCAACCTCCCCCTTAAGGTCATCCACCTGGACAGTTAGGGTTGTCAATGCAGTCTTACAGAATAATACTGCAGAAAAAATATCTTTCAGGGTTGGCTCCCCAGCCCCATCATCGCTCACAGACCCCATTTGTACAGCATATTCCTGGGTCAGTTCAGCTACCACACTCAGTGGAGCATTCCTCATAGCTGGTGCTGTAATATGTGTTATGGAGGCTCCGCTCACCATCCCCTCTGCCTGTGCCCCAGACCTCACATCCACCTGCTCCCCTGGGTCCGCCGCTTCTCCTGTTACCTCTCCTCCGGCTCCCTGCATCAGCCGTCCTGATTCCTCAGTTCTGGCAAACTGCTCCAGCCTGGCGATCACTTCAAGCCGCTTCTGGTATGCAGCATCTGCCTTTGCCGCCTCTTCCACGGCGCTGCCGGCGCCATCTTGGGAACGCGTGCTGCCCGCCATCCCGACCTCTTTCTGCCTCCTACGGGTCATTTCGTGCCTTCTGCACAGTGCGGCCGGTGTTCCCCGCTCCCCAGATGCTCAGGCGCTCCCTCTCCGGTATTTGGCGTTCGGCGGCGCCTCTAATATGTCCGGATTACCGTTCGGGCAGTAGGGAGAGGTCCGACACACAGCTTCCTACATCTCCTGCTAGGCCACGCCCCCCAACAGATTCCTTTAAGCTGGAAAAGAAAACCAAAGACACGTGAAAGTTGCACATTTTGCATAATAACCTCAGATCTTAGTTACAGCTCTGGTGGCAATATCTGAAAAACAAGCGTGGCAATGATAACAGATAGAAATGTTGGTAATCTTAAGAGCACAAAATAATTACAAACATCAGGATACTTTTCAACATATTCTGTTTTATTTAAGACACACAATTAAGACACATAAAATAGGTCAAACATTACCTGTTCCTTAATTGGCTAAACTATTGAAAATATTAGAGCAGTAGCATAGTGGTTATAAAATTATTAAATCTTCAGTATTTTTAAGTTTCTTGCACGTTGTTATATCTGCAGAAGTAGATTAGAACTGAAGGTAACTACCAAGCCTGGACAATGCAATAAGGGAAAAGACGCTGTATTATGGTGTTAATGCAAATCGCCTTTGATATTCACCACTGTTAGTATATCTAGGTACGTTCACCAATTAGAGCACATCTTATATCCTTCCATTACAAACTAGCAACTTTAACGAAAGAAGAAATAATTTCTGTTCTTAATTAGAAATCACAGAGCTCGAGAACAGAGAAGGCACATTAAGGACTTGAGCTCTTCTCAGTGGTACAAGGAAATCACAACAACGATTACAAGTTGATTCTCTCTCCGTGCACAACACGTGCTTTTAACATCCATGCATCCTGAGGAGAAAAAAGAAAAAATATGTCAAAAGGCAAATAAAATGCAAGAATGACAAAAGTTACAGCAGTACAAATTAAATTAATCTCGAAATAGATTTGTATAGTACCTCAAATGCATAATCACCAAAAATGATTACAAGAATATTTAAATGGGCTTTTGTGTGCACCAGAGATAGCTATACAAATGGACCTTTATATTACACACATTATTTTACAGCTTTTATATGCAGCTCTTTCCCTGGTCCACAGTTACAGCCTGAAATGTAAACACCTATATACTAAGAAAATGACCAATACTATTGGTCAGGCCTCCACCCACATAATATTACATGCAGATATCAAAATAGCTCTATTTAATTTACGAAAGACTAATAATAATAAAAAATATTAATATCAGGGAGAGAGGCTGGTGTTCGGAGCTTGATGCAATTACAAAACTGATATGTGAAAAGTGAATAGTATAAACTATACACAGAGAATATGGCACAGGCACAAGCACAGTTGATGTTGTGCTAGTAATACTAATAAGGGCCACTACATACCGTATTTTTCGGACTATAGGACGCACCGGACTATAAGGCGCACCCAGGTTTTAGAGGTGGAAAATAGGGAAAAAAATATTTGAAGCAAAAAAAATGTGGTAAAATATTTAATAACATAAATAACATACTATTATATGTGGTGTTATTATATATAATAGTATGTTATTATGTTGGAAGCTGCGGGACCAGTGTGGTGTCTGTGAAGTACGATATGAAGACGCTGGAGGGTGAGTATAAGGGCTCATTTCCACATGCGAGGCACACGTCCGTATCTCGCATGTGGAAACCAAGCTCTGGCGCCGGCACTTTGGAGCGGAGCTGTGCAGCTCCATGTGTTCCTATGCGGCCGCACGCTCCGCTCTGGAGTGCCGGCTCCACAGCTTAGGTTTCCACATGCGAGATACGGACGTGTGCCTCGCATGTGGAAATGAGCCCTAAGAATGGGTGCACAGGGCTTATAGTGAAAGCACCACTCCAGCACTGCAAAATAACACTGGAGTGCTGCTTTAAAATCCCATGGGAGAACTATAACTCCCAGCATGTCCTGCAGATCCTATGACATGCTGGGAGTTATAGTTCACCAAAGGAGTGGCAGAGTGCTTTATTGTGTTTTGTAAAGACTAACCTCTTAATTGTGGCAGCCAGCCTGCCACTGTGGTGAAGTAAAAGCTGGAGCATCCCATGGCTGCACACACACAGAGCCCTCCCTGTTGTTGTTGCCTTTCCACAGCGCAGGACATAAGAGGAAGCTGCAGATTCTAGGTGGGAGTCTGAAGGACCTGTGATGATGTCAGAAGAGGAAGGGCTCTGTGCTGCCATGTGATGCTCCAGCCCGCCCACTTCTGACATCACACAGGTCCTCCTTGTGCACCACAGACAGCTCAGCGTCCAGCACAGGCAGGTATGCAGCGATCTCCTGGCCCCTGCTGCTGCTGCCTCCTCCCCCGGACACAGAGATTCTCCCCAGAATCAGTGCTGGGGAAACTGTGTCCCTGCTTAAGTGCAGTATTCATTTGCTGCTCCCGGCTCACCGCTCAGCTGATCGGTGGGCGGGGAGCAGCTAATAAATATTCACTGCACTTAATCAGCGGGGCCATGTGGTTTCCACAGCAGCTGATTCCGGGCAGCGGGGACATCCTGAAGTGGGATAACAGTGCGATCCCACTCGCTGCTGCCCCCCTCCCCACATGCTATATCCGTACTATAAGACGCACCAACACTTTCCTCCCAAATTTGGAGGGAAAAAAGTGCGTCTTATAGTCCGAAAAATACGGTAATTGGTAAGTGGGTAAAAATGGAGTCAAAATTTGTCCCACAATTTCTGCTGAATGTGGAAATACCAAATATGTGGCTGTACAGTCCTGCTTAGCTTAGCATGCAGTTAAATTATCGTAGAATAGTTTGCGGACTCCATATACAGAGCCCCCAAGAGACAAGAGCGGAATCCCACCCTCTAGTCACCACATTTGGGAAATTATACCCCTCCGGTAATTTATCTACAGGTATAGATGCAATTTTGACTCCAATGGACTTTTCCAGAAACAAGCAACAATGGATGTTGCTGACTGAAAATTGCAAATCTGCCATTGTAGTGCCTTGTACTCTGTATTGCCCAGGACATTGTGCCCAGCTTATGCTTTGGGAAACATGCACCAGTAAAATAAAGGGGGCTCTCATCATTACAGAAATGCCAAACATGTGAATGCCAAATGCGGTTTAGGCACACTATGGGGCTCAGAAGGGAGGGGGGCATTTGGATTTGGGAGTGCAGAAGTCGCTGAATTATTTTTGGTGGGCGAGGAGCCTTAGCGCTTTTACAGAGCCTTTGTGCTACCAATATGGAAGCCCCCTATATTTCCATTGACAGATGATGGATCCGAGTGGGGACTTGTTTTTTTTTTTGGATTGTTAAGACTTTTATTGGGAACAATTTGGATCACATTTATCCTTTTCTCTACACGGAGCACTTACATTGGGGTTTCCATTGAAATCTTCAAATCACATTATCCAGATGAAACCACAAGGGATCCAACCAATATATAACGAGAGAGCAGAGTTACTCTGGAATCAGTTTGGCTTCTTTTCAGCAGTGTCCTTTTCAGAGGTGCATAAAACTGGTCGACTGTGCTTTTATGCACGCTTAAAAAGACTGACACCACTGGATCACAGGTCCACAGTGCCTCCATCTGCCTCATTTATAGGGAAACTTGTGACGGTGGTTCCGTCTGAATCATGTATTTCAGATATTTACATAGAAACCCCAGGGCAAGCGCTCATCGTAGAGCATAGGATAAATGTGCACTGAGCCTTACTGCGATCTCTGGAAGGCAGAATGAGCAAATCAATAGCAGGTGAAGAATTGGTTTTCATTATTTTCCTTTTTTTTAAGTCATTCCTAAGTGATTAGACAACTTTATTCTTTGGGTCTATGCGATGACATAGATATCAGATTTATATTTTTTTTGTTTAGCTGCTGTCACACAGACGTTTGTTTTTGCTTTTTCTTTACAAAAATTTTTTTTGCATCATCATAATCTAAGAGCTATAATTTTTCTATATTTCTGAAAACAGTCATGTGAAGGCTTGTATTTTTTCAGGATGAGTTGAAGGTTTTATTGGTACAATTTTCGGGCACATTTGATGTATTGCTCTCTATTCCGATTTTTGGGAGGCAGAATGAACAAAAAAGTCAAAAAAGTGAGATTTCTGCACTACCACATTTATATCTTTTTTTCTTATATTTGGCTGCTTTTGCACAAAAACTTTTTTCTTCAGAAAAAAAATTGTTTTTGCATTGCTATATTCTGAGAACTGTAACAGTTATTTCTCCGCTGACTGAGTATGCATAACTATGTCTTCAGAGAGGAAGAGGACTAGAGTTCTAGGGCCACCTATAGGAAGTAGCAATCCTAACAGTCAATATTGACTCTCTAAGGCTATGTGCACACGTAGGGAGGGTCCTCTGCGGGTTCTCCCGCAGCGGATTTGATAACTCTGCAGGGCAAAACCGCTGCAGTTATCCCTGCAGATTTATCGCGGTTTGTTTTGCGGTTTCCGCTGCGGGTTTACTCCTATACTATTGATGCTGCATATGCAGCAATATGCAGCATCAATACTAATGTTAAAAATAATAAAAAAATGGTTATACTCACCCTCTAACGACCCGATCTCCTCGGCGCTGCACGCGGCGGTCCGGTTCCAAAGATGCTGTGCGAGAAGGACCTTCGTGACGTCACGGTCATGTGACCGCGACGTCATCGCAGGCCCTGCTCGCATAGCAACCCTGCGATCGGACGGCCACGTGCAGCGCTGAAAGGTGAGTATATCATTATTTTTTTATTTTTATTTATTTATTTTTTTT
The DNA here is from genome assembly GCF_051348905.1 of Ranitomeya variabilis. Taxonomy (NCBI): domain Eukaryota; kingdom Metazoa; phylum Chordata; class Amphibia; order Anura; family Dendrobatidae; genus Ranitomeya; species Ranitomeya variabilis. Next base: position 313,898,506 of record NC_135236.1, read on the forward strand.
TTAACACAAATATGGTTCCCAGGGCCTGGAGGAGAGTCTCCTCTCCTCCACCCCGGGTACCATCCACACATGATCCGCTTACTTCCCGCATCGTGGGCATAGCCCCATGCGGGAAGTAAGCGGATCAATGCTTTCCCATGTGTGCAGAATCGCCGCGATTCTGCACAAAGAAGTGACATGCTGCGGAATGTAAACCGCTGCGTTTATGCGCGTTTTTTCCCGCAGCATGTGCACAGCGGATTGCGGTTTCCATGTAACTGTAAACGCAATGGAAACTGCTGCGGACCCGCAGTGTCAAAATCGCTGCGGTTCCGCGGTAAAAACCACAACGTGTGCACATAGCCTAACAAGCTTTGTCACATAACTTCGGATGAAAGCCAAAACTAAAATCTCAATTGAGCTGTATGGCGGCTTTTTCTTTGCATGACAAGATGACGTTTTCAGCTATACCATTTTTATTTCCATTTGACTTTTTGATCACAATTTTATTCCGTTTTTTAAAACAAAGTATGATAAAAATGCATTTTACCTCTATTTTGTTACGGTGTTGACTAAAGTGGTTAACTAGCGTGAAAGTTTTATAGTTTTAGGAATAAGTATAGAAAACAAGGCGCACTGCTGAAATATAAACAACTCTATACAGATATCTAATGCACTGCGGGGTGCAAGCAAGTGATAAAACAACTATATGATACTAACAGAGGAAAAAAGTATCACTCCAAAGAAGCACACCACGCAAAAAATAGAAACATGGTATATGGAAAAAACACAGGATTTTATTGACACACAAAAATAAAACATACTTAAAAACCATAAGCAAGGAGCCCTGTCCACATCAATGTACATAACAGATATAGTAGCTCATATAACCTAAAATACATAACCTAGAATGCATTTAATAATGAGCAATTATTTAGAGCCTGCCATCACTCGAAACCCAATAGAAAACCATGTAAGGTAAGTGCAAAAAGCACAGAACTACTCAAAATAGGGTTAGACAACCAATTATGACTGGTGCCTGGACACCTGTATGGCTCATGGGACACTCAAATCAGTCTGAGACCATCCACATAGAAGTCAAGCCCCAGGGTAAAAAACAAGCACAATGGACAATAACCAATAGATGCAAGAAAATGCTGAGATGGAACTTTACCAGGCACAAGCAGTCCGTGGAACGGCAGGTGAAGGGATGGGACAGGGGCCAATGCAGCCCAACGCGTGTCGCCCTTCAGGAGAGGGCTTCGTCAGGGGAAGTGACTTCCCCTGACGAAGCCCTCTCCTGAAGGGCGACACGCGTTGGGCTGCATTGGCCCCTGTCCCATCCCTTCACCTGCCGTTCCACGGACTGCTTGTGCCTGGTAAAGTTCCATCTCAGCATTTTCTTGCATCTATTGGTTATTGTCCATTGTGCTTGTTTTATGCCCTGGGGCTTGACTTCTATGTGGATGGTCTCAGACTGATTTGAGTGTCCCATGAGCCATACAGGTGTCCAGGCACCAGTCATAATTGGTTGTCTAACCCTATTTTGGGTAGTTCTGTGCTTTTTGCACTTACCTTACATGGTTTTCTATTGGGTTTCGAGTGATGGCAGGCTCTAAATAATTTCTCATTATTAAATGCATTCTAGGTTATGTATTTTAGGTTATATGAGCTACTATATCTGTTATGTACATTGATGTGGACAGGGCTCCTTGCTTATGGTTTTTAAGTATGTTTTATTTGTGTGTCAATAAAATCCTGTGTTTTTTCCATATACCATGTTTCTATTTTTTGCGTGGTGTGCTTCTTTGGAGTGATACTTTTTTCCTCTGTTAGTATCATAAAGTTTTATAGTTTGGGTCACTGATGCCATATATGGGTGCTTCCATAGAAAACATCTGTAGGAAATTGACCCTTCAAAGTCTGGTGATTGTCTCTAAGCTCTTTCCCCTGGGACTATATCTTGACAGCAGGTTACAGAGAGACAGTTTTTGCTCCAATAGCCCCCAATCAGCCCTTTAAAACAAAGGATAACATGGTAATGGCATACCTTTAAGGAAATGTCAGAATCTATTCCTACTCCATAGCGTTTCTTGGCCAGTTCTACAACCTCTTTCTCAATGTTTTCCTGAATTGTTCCCTTGACATCTATGTAGTAGCAATCTGAGCTGGCGTAATGGCAGGAAATGGCCTAGAATGACAAAAAGCCCACAAATCAGTGATTTATCTTCACTTGGAAAAATAAATAGCGGCATATCTAAAGGTTACACATTAACGATGTAGATAGATAGATTTTAATATTCATATTATCCAGTCACCTGGCAGCTGCAACCTTATTCCTTACATCAATAGATGAAACTTGAGAGGCTATTATCACTTTGCTTAGTATGGGTACATGCACATTTCACTTTCTATTCAGGCATAGATCTAGCAAAAAACAGGATTTTTGGTTACTCACAGTAAAATCTGTTTCTCGGAATCTTCATTGGGGGACACATGAAACCATGGGAGTATGCTGCTGCCAATAGGAGGCTGACACTATGCACAAAAAAAGTTAGCTCCTCCTCCGCAGTGAACACCCCATCGACTGGCACTAGGTTAATTAGTTAGTGAGAAAGCAGCAGAAGAAGCAACATAGAAAAGAAACAAATACAACTCAAACTGTAACAACATAAAACAGAAAGTAGAGCTGATAAACATGGGAGGGTGCGGTGTCCCCAAAGAAGGCTACGAGAAATAGATTTTACGGTGAGTAACCAAAACTCCGGTTTTCTCTATGGCTTCATTGGGGGACACAGGAAAGCATGGGATGTCACAAAGCAGTCCCAGGGGAGGGAACAACAGAAACTCTATTCAGGTTGGAGAACTCACCACTGCTCCCTGCAAGATCCTTCTACCTAGGCTGGCATCCGTCAAAGCATATGGATGCTGTAAAATTTGGTGAAAGTGTGGATGGAAGACTAGGATGCCGCTTTGCAGAGTTGCAGGGCGGATGCCCTATGGTGTACTGCCCAGGAGGTGCCTACTGCCCGGGTAGTGTGCCTTAATCCCAGAGGAAGGCGCTCTGTTCTTAACCAGGTATGCCTCCAAATTGCTGTCCTGATCCAGCGAGCAATCATAGCCTTAGAGGCCGGCAGGCCTTTACATGCACCCTCTGGAATGACAAAGAGAATATGTCTTCCTAAAGGTCTAACCTGGTGAACACTACAAAGGATGAGTCTGAGCCAGGCAAAAGGATGGATGAACAATATCCTCATTTAGGTGAAATGTGGACACCACCTTGGGGAGGAAAGAAGGTAGAGGCTGCAAAACCACTTTGTCTCGGTGGAGAACAAGTAAAGGGGTCCAACAGGAAAGAGCTGCCAATTCCGAGACGCGCCTAATGGAGGTGATGGCCACAAGAAACACCACCTTCCAAGACAGAAAGGACAGAGACCTCTCAGAGAGGTTCAAAAGGAGAACCAAGAGCCTCCAAAACCATATTGAGGTCCCAGGGGTCCACGGGTGTCCGGCACGGGGGCGCAGCATGCGCTAATCTTTGGAGAAAAGTTCTGACTTGAGAATTGGAGGATAAGTTTTTCTGAAAAAATAAAAAAATAAATTAGAAAGCGCTGACACCTGGCCCTTTAGTGAACTAAGAGCCAGACAAGCGTCAAGTTCCGACTGGAGAAAAGCCAGAATGGAAGAGAGCGCAAAGGATATAGGTGGAGTATGCTTAGATTCACACCAGCTGAAATAGGCTCTCCAGGTGTGATAATAGACCCTGGACGACGATGGCTTTCTAGTCTGGATAATGGTCCAAATCACCCGATCTGAAAGCCCGGACACTTTCAGAACCGCAGTTTTAACAGCCACACCGTTAAATTGAGGGACCGAGAATTCTGGTGGCAGATCGATCCTTGGGACAGAACATACGGTCTGTCTGGAAGCCTCCAGGGGGCGTCCGTGAGAAGATTGACAATCTCTGTGAACCAAGACTTCCTGGGCCAATCCGATGCAATCAGAATGACCAGCACCCCTTCCGCCTTGATCTTCTTCAACAGCCTTGGAAGAAGGGTGAGGGGAGGAAACAGATCGAGAAGAACAAACTGTGACCGGGGTATTGCCAGAGCGAAGGCGCCCACCGCGAGAGGATCACAGGACCTGGAAACGAACCTTGGAACCATCCTGTTCAGTCAGGATGCCATGAGGTCCACATCCTGAGTGCCCCATCGAAGGCAAATTTGATGGAGGATTTCCTGATGCAGAGACCACTCTCCTGCCGTGAGACCCTCACGGCTGAGAAAGTCGGCGGCCCAAATGCCCACACCGGGGATATGTACTGTGGATATTGCCTGAACCATCGCCTCTGCCCGGAGGAGAATCTTGGATACCTCGGCCATTGCCAAGGGACTCAGAGTTCCTCCCTGGTGATTGACATATGCCACCGCCGTGGCATTGTCCGTTTGAACTCGGATTGGCAGACCCGAGAAGCCTTTCTCTGTGGCGCAGGGACAGAAGAATTGCAAGTATCTCGAAGATATTGATCGGCAGATTCCTCTGGCAACCAACAATCCTGGACAGTCAGGTGGCGAAAACCGCCCCCAGCCGAGAAGCCTGGCGTCAGTTGTCACCACCTGCCAGTGAACACCAGAGAAGGGATGACATCCACCAATTGAGAGATTGTTTGATTCGGGAAGAGAGCCGAACCGGACGATCCAGAGAGAGAACAGACTTGTTCCACTGAGATAGGATGGCCTGCAGTCTTGAACAGAATTGCGCAAAAGGAATTGCTTCTGATGCTGCCACCATCCTTCCCAGGACTGCCGAGTGTAAGGAAGGAAGCCGAGGACGCTGCAGAGAGCAAACCCCCTGCTGTAAGATTGCTCTCTTCTCCTTGGGAAGAAAAACCCTTGTCTGGCGGGTGTTGAATAGCATGCCTAGAAAAATGAGGCACTGAGTCGGGATAAGGCAAGACTTTGCCCTGTTGATTAGCCATCCGAATCGGGATGGGGTGTCTAGAAAGATGGACAGACTTTCCTGGGCCTGATAAAAAGATGGAGCCTTGTTGAGGATGTCGTCGAGCTACGGGAGGAGCACTAGACCTCTGATCCATGAAATGGCCATTAACGCTGCAATGGTATTGTGAAAACCCTGGGAGCAGTTACAAGCCTGAAACGTAGGGCGACAAACTGAAAATGGTCCTGCCGCACCACAAAAGGCGGGAATCTCTGATGCCCTGGGAAGATAGGGACATGGAAGTAGGCGTCCTGGATGTCTATAAAGCACAGGAACTCCTGCAACTCCATGGAAGCAATTACTGAAGGAAAGGACTCAATCATGAAATGTTGCAGACGGACCCTTTTGTTCAGTAACTTTAGATCCAGCATGGGTCGGACCGCGCCATCCTTCTTTGGCACAACAAAAAGGTTTGACTAAAAACCTGCAAAACATTCTGGGATGAGAACAATGATACCTGAACTGAGAAGGGAGGCAATGGACGCAAAGAACCCCGGAACCAGAGAAGCATCTCTTACAGGACTAGATTTGAAGAATCGATCTCGGGGCCACAAAACAAAATCTATTTTGTATCCTGAGGGTACAGCCTTCCTGACCCATGCATCCTCTACTGAGGCGAGACAGACGTCTCTGAAAAACTGGAAACAAGGAGCAGCTACCTCCATATACAATATACAAAAAAAGGTTGCACTCTATTGTGCTAAAGCATATCAATGTGAAATATATGAAATACGAATAGCAATACAGCTTTTGAATATTAGGAAAAAATTAATGAGATGCTTTGCACAAAATTTGGCCAAACAATGTCTGCCTATCAACCAACGACCTAGGACGAAGCTCCTGCCTGGATCTCTTACGGACATGTTAGTAGGCACAGCCGGTGAGTTCTGCGATCCGCTAGCAAGGGCAGAGGCAGGAAGGGGCAACCTGTCAAGAACAGACAACCAGGGTCTGTGAAACCTTGGTGAGGTCCGCCACAGATTGTGATAGAGGGGTAGCCCACACTGGGATAGGGGTACTGCTATCTCCTCCGGCAGTAGGGGACTCCTGGGTAGCCCGCACGGAGGGGGGCTCTGCAGCTCAGAGAGGGAAGAGGACTGGCCTGAAGGAAGCTTGCAATTACATGAAGAGCAAACAAAGTAAATGACTAGAGTAGAGGAAGGAGAAGAGGCAGGTGGGCGGGAGCGCTCTCCTTTAGAATTAAGAATGATAAAGAGCACACCCACTAACTAATGCCAGAAGGTTAGGGGACAGAAAGCTATATGCTGAGAAGAGTGTCAGTCAGCAGAGCAGAGATACTCACAGGAAGATGCCGGTCCTGAAAACACTGCTACCAGGCTGTAGTTCGGTAGACAAGTAGGGCTGCATGGCGACTGCAGGAGGAGATGCAGGTCCTGCAGAGATGAGCCACCTTCCTGGTCCAGATGCCGGAAAATGGGGACTGCAGAAAGGAAGAGAAGGGTCGGCAGTGCTAAGAGAATGCGCGCAGATGCAGCGCTGTCAAAAGAGAGGAGGGGGTATAGACTGAAAAAGCCCGCTCACTGAGGCTGGAAGGAGGCAGAAGAAAACCTCTTCATTGGAGCCAGGAGGAGGGGTGGACCTAACCGCCGAAGCCAGGAAGAGGAGGTGTCTTAACAGGCAGGACACCTGACATATTGGTAAGGCAGCCTGCACCACCAATCCAGCAGGAAATAAGAGTAAGAAGGGAAATAAGGTGCCCCACTGTTGAGATTATGAGGATTGCCACAGCATTAATAGAGTGAGGGAATCGGAGCACCTGATGTGCTGCACCATCTCTGAGCCTATCCATTCAAATCTTCATCTTTTCATCACGAAAACTGAGGTATACAGTGCCTACAAGTAGTATTCAACCCCCTGCAGATTTAGCAGGTTTACACATTTGGAATTAACTTGGCATTGTGACATTTGGACTGTAGATCAGCCTGGAAGTGTGAAATGCACTGCAGCAAAAAAGAATGTTATTTCTTTGTTTATTTTTTTTTTTAAATTGTGAAAAGTTTTTTCAGAGGGTCAGTTATTATTCAACCCCTCAACCCACCAGAATTCTGTTTGGTTCCCCTAAAGTATTAAGAAGTAGTTCAGGCACAAAGAACAATGAGCTTCACATGTTTGGATTAATTATGTCTTTTTCCAGCCTTTTCTGACTATTTAAGACCCTCCCCAAACTTGTGAACAGCACTCATACATGGTCAACATGGGAAAGACAAAGAAGCATTCCAAGGCCATCAGAGACAAGATCGTGGAGGGTCACAAGGCTGGCAAGGTGTACAAAACCCTTTCCAAGGAGTTGGGCCTACCTGTCTCCACTGTTGGGAGCATCATCCGGAAGTGGAAGGCTTATGGAACTACTGTTAGCCTTCCACGGCCTGGACAGCCTTTGAAAGTTTCCTCCCGTGCCGAGGCCAGGCTTGTCCAAAGAGTCAAGGCTAACCCAAGGACAACAAGGAAGGAGCTCCGGGAAGATCTCATGGCAGTGGGGACATTGGTTTCAGTCAATACCATAAGTAACGTACTCCACTGCAATGGTCTCCGTTCCAGACGAGCCCGTAAGGTACCTTTACTTTCAAAGCGTCATGTCAAGGCTCGTCTACAGTTTGCTCATGATCACTTGGAGGACTCTGAGACTGACTGGTTCAAGGTTCTCTGGTCTGATGAGACCAAGATCTAGATCTTTGGTGCCAACCACACACGTGACGTTTGGAGACTGGATGGCACTGCATACGACCCCAAGAATACCATCCCTACAGTCAAGCATGGTGGTGGCAGCATCATGCTGTGGGGCTGTTTCTCATCCAAGGGGCCTGGCCATCTGGTCCGCATCCATGGGAAGATGGATAGCACGGCCTACCTGGAGATTTTGGCCAAGAACCTCCGCTCCTCCATCAAGGATCTTAAGATGGGTCGTCATTTCATCTTCCAACAAGACAACAACCCAAAGCACACAGCCAAGAAAACCAAGGCCTGGTTCAAGAGGCAAAAAATCAAGGTGTTGCAGTGGCCTAGTCAGTCTCCTGACCTAAACCCAATTGAAAACTTGTGGAAGGAGCTCAAGATTAAAGTCCACATGAGACACCCAAAGAACCTAGATAACTTGGAGAAGATCTGCATGGAGGAGTGGGCCAAGATAACTCCAGAGACCTGTGCCGGCCTTATCAGGTCTTATAAAAGACGATTATTAGCTGTAATTGCAAACAAAGGTTATTCCACAAAATATTAAACCTAGGGGTTGAATAATAATTGACCCACACTTTTATTTTTAAAATTTATAAAAATTTAACTGAGCAACAAAACTTTTTGGTTTGTAAGATTTATGCATCAGTTAATAAATCCTGCTCTTGTTTGAAGTTTGAAGGCTCTAACTTATTTGCATCTTATTAAACCTGCTAAATCTGCAGGGGGTTGAATACTACTTGTAGGCATTGTATATGGTTCTAGTTAAAGACCCGTGTCCACCTCCTACTGACACTAAGCTAAAACTGATTAACATAGTGCCAGTCAGTGGGGTGTACACTGCGGAGGAGGAGCTAAATTTTTGTGAATAGTGTCAGCCTCCTAATGGCAGCATACACCCATGGTTTTCTGTGTCCCTCAATGAAGCGATAGAGATATGGCTACTAGTCCTTTCTAATTAAAGGGTATGAAGTCTTGGGAGTGTAATTGTTTAGACACTGTGCATCTTAGTCTCAAACGATCTTCATCTACTATACAGAAGGAGCAGTAGGAGATGAAATCATAATTTCTTGTCTGCGGCTTGTGGCAGTTCTCAGCTATACTGGTTGACAGTGGTATGCCCTATTTCACACCTGCCATCAGCGGGCAGCTTAGCTAGCCACAACTTGCAATTTACAATTTATATGTGGTGACAATTAGATGATCATTTGCACTTATTAGATAGTGTCACAGTGCACTTTCATTTTCATGCAAAAGATCACTTTATGGTTACATGTCCTATTGACTGTCACATCAGTTAATCTTGTGGTTCACAGCATGCCATAGACTATTTTATGGTTATATGCATAGCTTTCTGTGATTCATAGCCCAACCATTGAACTCTTTTCTGCCCATTTACTACACTGTGTTCCAAATTATTATGCACAAAGTTTATGAGTGATAAGGTTAGAATTTTTTTGTTTGTCATTTAAACTCATTGATGGTGATGTGTGTCAGGGCTCTTTATATCACTGAAAGTAATTGCAGATACTTGTGCAAATTAGTTTGGCAGGTGTGTCCAAATAAAGGCAAGGCTACTTAAGAAGGCTGTTCCACATTACTAAGTAGCCTACATTTTTGGCCAAAATGGGAAAGAAAAAGGATGTGTCGGCTGCTGAGAAGCAACAAATTGTGGAGTATTTAGGTCAAGGCATGACTACAATCAACATTGCCAAGACACTTCATCGTGATCATCGCACAATCAAGAAGTATGTAGCTGGTTCCCAGCACACGTGTGTGTGCTGATAAGGAAAAATTGAGGACTCTTTCCAACAGGCAATGGCATAAGGTTAAAAGAGCAGCTGCAAAAATGCCTTGTCATAGCAGCAGACAAGTTTTTGAAGTTGCTGGTGCCTCCAACGTCCCCAGAACAACAAGATGCAGGGTCCTTCAGAGGTTTGCAGCTGTGCTTAAGCCATCCTGTCGACCACCTCTATCCACTGCACACAAGCAGAAATGGCTCCAGTGGGCCAAACGATACATGAAGACTGACTTCCAAACTGTTTTGTTCACCGATGAGTGCCGTGCAACGCTCGATGGTCCAGATGGATGGAGTGGAGGATGGCTGGTTGATGGACACCCCATGAAAACATGGCTAAGGCGCCAACAAGGAGGAGGTGGAGTAATGTTTTGGGCTGGAATCATGGGGAGAGAGATTGTTGGCCCCTTTATGATCCCTGAAGGGGTAAAGATGAACTCCATAATCTATGTGGAGTTTCTAAAACAACACTTCCTGCCATGGTTCAAGAGGAAGAACCGTGCTTTCCGCAGCAAGATCATTTTCATGCATGATAATGCACCGTCTCATGCTGCAAAAAACACATCTGCATCCCTGGCTGCTATGGGCATAAAAGAGGACAAACTTATAGTGTGGCCACCAACTTCCCCTGACCTAAACCCCATTGAGAACCTCTGGAGCATCATCAAAAGGAGTGTCTATGATGGCGGGAGGCAGTTCACATCTAAGCAACAGCTCTGGGAGGGTATTCTGTCCACATGCAAAACAATTGAAGCAGAAACCATCCAAAAACTGACAAATTCAATGGACGAGAGAGTTTAGAAGCAATTTTGAACAAGGGGTTCTATGTGCAAATATAACATCACCTAGAATAAAGTTTTCACTTGAAAACTGTTTGATTTCATTTTGTAATAAGCTGATAATGCTTATAACTTCACAATTGACCATTTTTTGGTTAAAAAAAAAAAAAGGTTGAAAACTCTGCTGTGCATAATAATTTGGAACATGCATTTTGAGTGTTTATTTTTTTAAAAAAGATACTGTTTTCATAGGCAGTTTGTTCCAAAACATTGCAATTATACTAGAATAGTAGATGACTGGAAAATAACAATGACTGCAATGGTGAAACTATGCACTTGGCTGGTTTCAGTTTAAACAATAAATGGTTTGGTGGGAGTTCTTCTTTAAGATGTTGGACTTTTCTAGCCAAAGCTAATGAAAAGTGGACAGGGCCAAAGAGAAAGCATACATATATGGTTATGGAAGTACAAGTTATTAAGTTTACAATGCAAGACAGTATAATGTTTTTATATTAGGTTATTTTGAAGTTATTACTTAGGCAGTGTAGTATTTTTACCTTTCTGAATCCAGCTGTCTTGTTCATTCCGGATCCATGGATAAGGGAGGGATGAAAGAACACGGTGTCTCCCTTTTCCATCGTCAAATGCACTCTTGGACCATTTGGATCAAAATCTCGAACGCCATGATACATCTTATTGACACCACCCTAAAAACGGAAAATTCACTTGCATTATTGAACACCAGTGAGTTTAAAACCACACATCAGCCCCTAACCACTGTAAAAAAAGATTAAGGGTAAGTTCACACTGGGCGTTTTTGCGGTGTTTTTTTATCCACAGCAAAACCTGATTTCCTGGCAGGAAAGAAGCTGTGGCAAAAACGCATGTTTTGGTGCGTTTTTGTTGCAGATTTGGTGTGTTTTTTCATGCGTTTTTGGGGCTAACTTGTGTCTCTCTGTGTATGCTAATAAAGTTGAGTACCCCAGAGAAAAAACAAAAACAAAACTACTTCCTGTAGAACCGTATCTCTAGATCCTTTGAAAAGCCGGTAATTCATGTGCTGCTACAGTAAAATCACACTGACAGGTTAGAATAGAATAGATATATACACATAGAATGTATGTAAGTATGTATGTATGTTTTTGAGTGTATATATGTATGAATGTGTGTATGTCTATGTGTATGTGTATGTACGGTATGCATGTATGTATATATATATATACACTCACCGGCCACTTTATTAGGTACACCATGCTAGTAACGGGTTGGACCCCCTTTTGCCTTCAGAACTGCCTCAATTCTTCGTGGCATAGATTCAACAAGGTGCTGGAAGCATTCCTCAGAGATTTTGGTCCATATTGACATGATGGCATCACACAGTTGCCGCAGATTTGTCGGCTGCACATCCCAAAGATGCTCCATACAAGGCAGGATGGATCCATGCTTTCATGTTGTTTACGCCAAATTCTGACCCTACCATCCGAATGTCGCAGCAGAAATCGAGACTCATCAGACCAAGCAACGTTTTTCCAATCTTCTACTGTCCAATTTCGATGAGCTTGTACAAATTGTAGCCTCAGTTTCCTGTTCTTAGCTGAAAGGAGTGGTACCCGGTGTGGTCTTCTGCTGCTGTAGCCCATCTGCCTCAAAGTTCGACGCACTGTGCGTTCAGAGATGCTCTTAGGCCTACCTTGGTTGTAACGGGTGGCGATTTGAGTCACTGTTGCCTTTCTATCAGCTCGAACCAGTCTGCCCATTCTCCTCTGACCTCTGGCATCAACAGGGCATTTCCGCCCACAGAACTGCCGCTCACTGGATTTTTTTTCTTTTTCGGACCATTCTCTGTAAACCCTAGAGATGGTTGTGCGTGAAAATCCCAGTAGATCAGCAGTTTCTGAAATACTCAGACCAGCCCTTCTGGCACCAACAACCATGCCACGTTCAAAGGCACTCAAATCACCTTTCTTCCCCATACTGATGCTCGGTTTGAACTGCAGGAGATTGTCTTGACCATGTCTACATGCCTAAATGCACTGAGTTGCCGCCATGTGATTGGCTGATTAGAAATTAAGTGTTAACAAGAAGTTGGACAGGTGTACCTAATAAAGTGGCCAGTGAGTGTATATATATATATATATATATATATATATATATATATATATATATATATATATATATATATATATACATGCACACATACACGCAGCAATAGGTTTACTCTGTCCCCTGTGCATCAGTCTACATTTGTCAACATTAACATTAAGTCTCAGTCGCCAAATGTTTGCCCATTCAGACATCTTAGCCAGATTGTTTTGTAATATGGTACTATCAGTTTTTAATACCCTACATAGTTTGGTTTTGTCAGCAAAGGCTTACACTGTACTTTCAATGCCATGTACAAGGTCATTAACAAAGATTAAAAAGAATCGGCCCTAGTACAGAACCTTGCTGTATAATGCGCACCGAGCAGTGCGTTGCAGTGCGGATATCCAGGTGACAGCGGTTGCTCAGAGGCACATACTCCGATTGTAATATAGCTTCACTCTTTAGTTCCGCAGTTAGATGGACTTGGGGCTCAGCGGGCAAAACTGGTGACCGCCCGCTGCCGCTAGAAGTGAGACCGTGTGTTGGGCGAGGACGCCTGAAAGGCTGCATCGGCCTCCGCCAGTATCTCATCACCTGTTAGACTTCCAGAGAGTAATGGACAGCGGAGCTACGATAAATTAAACCTGATATAAAGACTGTATAGTTGAATAGCAGTTATACTGTTTACCCTGCATCCCTTTTTTTCCTGTTATCTCCCTGGGAGGAGTTTATTACTGTTAATTAAGTAAATAATAGATAACCCCTGCTCTGCGCCTCTGTGTCACTGCATCCAAGTACCTTTGTTACATTTGTATGAAAATAGGGCTCACATGGTACATATTCATATAACGAGCTATGCAAATTTAACTTCTGTCCCATGACTCATATATAACGGGTGAAATAAGTATTGAACACATCACCAATTTTCTAAGTCAATATATTTCAAAATGTGCTCTTGACATGAGATTTTCACAAGATCTACAGTGGGAGGAAAGTAAGTATTTGATCCCTTGCTGGTTTTGTATGTTTGCCCACCGACAAAGACATGAAACAGTCTATAATTTTAAGGGTAGGTTAATTTTAACATTGAAATATAGAATATAAAAAATAAAATCCAGAAAATCACACTGTATAAATTATATAAATTTAGTTGCATTTTGCAGTGAGAAATAAGTATTTGATCCCACTGGCAAACAAGACTTAATACTTGGTGGCAAAACCCTTGATGGCAAGCACAGCAGTCAGACTTTTTTTGCAGTTGATGATGAGATTTGCGCACATGTCAGGAGGAATTTTGGTCCACTCCTCTTTGCAGATCATATCTAAATCATTAAGATTGAGGCTATCGCTTGGCAACTCGGAGCTTCAACTCCCTCCATAAGTTTTCTATGGGATTAAGGTCTAAAGACTGGATAGGCCACTCCATGACCTTAATGTGCTTCTTTTTGAGCCACTCCTGTGTTGCCTTGGCTGTATGTTTTCGGTCATTGTCTTGCTAGAAGACCCAGCCACGACCCATTTTTAATGTTCTGGCGGAGGGAAGGAGGTTGTCACTCAGGATTTTACATGGCTCCATCCATTCGCCAGTTGATGCGGTTAAGTAGTCCTGTGCCCTTAGCAGAGAAACACCACCAAAACATAATGTTTCCACCTCCATGCTTGATGGTGGGGACGGTGTTCTTTGGGTCATAGGCAGTATTTCTCTTCCGCCAAACATGGCAAGTTGAGTTAATGCCAAAGACCTCAATTTTTGTCTCATCTGACCATATCTCCCAATCACTCACAGAATCATCCAGACTTCTTGAGCTGGGGGACCTTGCGGGCACTGCGGGATTTTAAACCTTTATGGCATAATGTGTTTCCAATGGGTTTCTTGGTAACTGTGTTCCCAGCTGCCTTGAGATCATTAACACGTTCTCGCCCATGTAGTTTTAGGCTGATCTCTCACCTTCCTCACATGGACACCCCACGAGGTGAGATTTTGCATGGTGCCCCAGATCTATGTCGATTGACAGTCATTTTGTATTTCTTCCATTTTCTTACTATTGCACCAACAGTTGTCTCCTTCTCACCCAGTGTCTTACTTATGGTTTTGTAGCCCATTCCAGCTTTGTGCAGGTCTATGATCTTGTCCCTGACAGCCTTATAAAGCTCTTTGGTCTTGCCCATGTTGTAGAGGTTAGAGTCTGACTGATTAATTGAGTCTGTGGACAGGAGTCTTTTATAAAGGTGACTATGTAAGACAGCTGTCTTTATTGCAGGTAACAAGTTGATTAAGAGCATCTAACTGGTCTGTAGGAGCCAGAACGGTGATATGCAGTGCATTTTGGCCCTCAAAATGGTGTGCATTATGACTGCTAAAGAGTTCAATTTTGGTCTCATCTGACCTGGCTATATTCTACCAGTATTTCACAGGCTTTTCTAAAGAGCAGCACGGTGGCTCAGTGGTTAACACAGCAGCCTTGCAGTGCTGGAGTCCTGGGTTCAAATCCCACCAAGGACAACATCTGCATGGAGTTTGTATCTTCTCCCTGTGTTTGCGTGGGTTACCTCTAGCTACTCCGGTTTCCTCCCACATTCCAAAGAGATATTGATAGGGAATTTAGATTGTGAGCCCCATTGGGGAGTGATGATAATGTGTACAAAAACTGTAAAGCACTGCGGAATATGTTAGAGCTATATAAAAATAAAGATTATTATTATTATTAATAAATGTTGTTGAGTAGTTTATAAAAGTGACAGTCAGTGACAGTTTATAAATGTGCTTGAACATGCTTTTTGTTCAGCGATAGTGTTGTGTGGTGAGTATGCATACATTTCATACAGGTTCAGTGCATTACTTTCAGTGTTCTTTCAAACAATTGTACCTGCTGATTGCTGTTCTGTAGCTCTCCACAGGTGTTCATTGGCTCTTTTTCAACTTCTGAAAATTCTTTTCACTCTGTCTAAACTCTTGGGAGCACCTGGTCTTAGCCAGTTTATGGTGAAATTATGTTCTTTCCACTTCTGGATTATGGCCCCAACAGTGCTCACTGGAGCCTTCAGTAGTTTAGAAATTCTTCTGTAACTAATGCAATCAGTATGTTTTGCAACAATAAGGTTGTGGAGGTCTTCAGACAGTTCACTGGTTTTACCAATCATGAGATGTTTCTTTTGTGGCACCTTGGTAACGAGACACTATTTTATAGGTCATCAGTTGAACCAGCTGATATTTTTCCACTAAATGGAAGGATTGCTTTTGAATTACTGATAGATTTCAGCTGGGGTCATGACTTTCCATTGCTATTTCACCTCTCTTTCTGTTTTCAATACTTTTTCCCTGTGTAATTTCTCATCATTAAACATAACTAAATTTATAGGTATATATGGTTTCATTTCTTTGCCTGTGTGGATTGGATGGGTTTGATACCAACATCTGGTGAGAATTTCATGTCAATAGCACCTTTAGAAATATATTTATTTACAGCAGGTGAAATAAGTATTGAACACGTCACCAATTTTCTAAATTTGTGACGTGTTCAATACTTATTTCACCCACTGTTATAAGTCTGCAAAAAAGTCACAATTAGCAACTTCAATAATAACATCCAATTATACACAAAAAAAGCACACAAAGGAGCGAATGGGCCAATTAAAAACAACTCATTAATTTATTCCACATAATTAGATTAGAAACAATTACAATAAAGAAGACATTCAGTATAAAAGGTAGCAGAGAGAGAACAACAACTAAATAAAAGGAAAGGATAGAATATAATCTAATCCTAATACGGTACATTACAAATTGACCATTCAGCAAACATTCAGATACAATTGTGCAAATTGCAAACCTTAACCATAATGTATTGTGCCAAAGGTTTGCCTACTGTTGCGCCCTGTTACTACATGTAGTTATTACTCAATCTCGGCTTACTTTTATAATTGATGTAGTCTTTGTTGTAATTAAAGGTTTGTGTTCCAATTATGCGGAATACAAAAATGAACAGTTTTTAAATTAGCCAATTCAATCATTAGCATGCTTTTAGGGTGTATTGGCATTAATTGAACCATATTTGTTTACACTATGGCCCCGATTCATCAAGACTGGCCTTTCTATGGCGGTCTTGATCAAGATGTGCCAATAAAAAGTGTGCTCCATGTGCCACTGCAAAAAAAATGTACCCAACTAAGTGTCATAATTTATGCCCCTTTTGTTGAACAAATTTGCTGAATTTGAAGGCTGTGCTAGGTATTGCAGCCTCACATGGAATATGCGCTTATTTTTCAAATAGTTGGTGACACTGGCTGGAAAGGTACCGTCACACTAAGCGATGCTGCAGCGATACAGACAACGATGCCGATCGCTGCAGCGTCGCTGTTTGGTCGCTGGAGAGCTGTCACACAGACCGCTCTCCAGCGACCAACGATGCTGAGGTCCGTAAAAGTAAAAAAAAACAAACAGTACATACTCACCTGCGCGTCCCCCGGCGTCCGCTTCCCGCACTGACTGTGAGTGCCGGCCCTAACAGCAGAGCGGTGACGTCACCGCTGTGCTTTCCCTTTCCGGTCCCGGCGCTCAGTCAGTGCAGGAAGCGGACGGCGAGGGACACGCAGGTGAGTATGTACTGTTTGTTTTTTTTACTTTTACGCTGGTAACCAGGGTAAACATCGGGTTACTAAGCGTGGCCCTGCGCTTAGCAACCCGATGTTTACCCTGGTTACCAGCGTAAAACATCGCTGGCATCGTTGCTTTTGGTGTCAAACCTGACGATAAACGCCGGTCTGACGACCAAATAAAGTTCTGAACTTTCTTCAACGACCAGCGACATCACAGCAGGATCCTGATCGCTGCTGCGTGTCAAACTAAACGATATCGCTAGCCAGGACGCTGCAACGTCACGGATCGCTAGCGATATCGTCTAGTGTGACGGTACCTGAACTGACATAAAATCACCAAAGGTCACAACTGCACAAATACGATTTGCCTAAGACAATTTGCAACATTTAAATCACTTTGCGAAAAATGATTGATGAATTGGGCCCTATGTATGTTAAAGGGAACCTGTCACCCACCCCGGCGTTTGTAACTAAAAGAGCTATCTTGTGCAGCACTAATGCTGCATTCTGACAAGGTGGCTCTTTTACTTATTGTTCGTTGCACTGCAGAAATAATCGCTTTTGAATTTGGTCCCTCATACCTTCAAATCGTCCGGGGGCAGGTCTTTCCCCCCTCATCCAGACACAACACAGCCGTCACTCTGCGAAGAAGGGCGCCGCCTCCTCGGCATCATTCAGTTGTCCAGGCGCCTGCACGGTCATATTCTGCCTTGGGCATGTGCAGTTCGCGCTGCCCTACAACTGACATCACTTGATGTCTTGTTTACTGCGCCTGCGTGCACGCGCGGGATCTCGGGCCGCGCATGCACGCAGGCGCAGTAAACAAGACAAGACATCAAGTGATGTCAGCTGTCAGGCAGCGCGAACTGTGCAGGCCCAAGGCAGAATATGACCGCGCAGGCGCCTGGACAACTGAATAATGCTGAGGAGGCGGCACCCTTCTCGCAGTGACGGCTGTGGCTGTATTGTGTCTGGATGAGGGGGGAAAGACCTGCCCCTGGACGATTTGAAGGTATGAGGGATCAAATTCAAATGCGATTATTTCTGCAGTGCAACAAACAATAACTAAGGCTGGTTTCACACTTGCGTTTTGATCTGCAGCGTTTTTACAGAAAAAAACGCATGCGTTTTTTCCCCCTATGTTTAACATTAAAAACGCATGCTTTTTTTTGTATGCGTTTGGCCGCGTTTTACGACACATGCGGTTTTTTTTGCCGCATGCGTTCTTTTGCAGAAATGCAACATGTAGTAATTTTCAGAGGCTTTTTTTGCCGCAAAAAAAACGCATGCGTTCATTTGCGTTTGATTTGCATCAAAAAATACATTGATGTCTATGGAAACGCATGCGTTTTAAACGCATGTGTTTTTATAGAAAAAAACAAGAATACACCCTGATAAGCCACCCCCCACCATCAGGGTGATAAAGGGATCCTAACCCTAACCCTAACAATATGACAGTGAATACTCTCCGAGTTTATATTTTTAGTACTCTATAGCAATATTTATTAGAAGAATGTCCTGGTCTCCAGGTCAACATAATAGCCAATCCCTATGGATCCCTAGGGTTAGGGTTTGGATCCCTAGGGTTATGGTTAGGGTTTGGATCCCTAGGGTTATGGTTAGGGTTTGGATCCCTAGGGTTATGGTTAGGGTTTGGATCCCTAGGGTTATGGTTAGGGTTTGGATCCCTAGGGTTATGGTTAGGGTTAGGGTTTGGATCCCTTTATCACCTTGATGGTGGGGGGTGGCTTATCAGTGACCTGGTGACCAGGACATTCTTCTAATAAAAAGCTACCTCTAACCCTAACCCTAGGGATCCTAACCCTAACCCTAGCTAATTCTATTAATAGTGGGTTTTCTAGTTGATTTTGATGATTGGCAGCTGTCACACACTTCTCAGCATGCGTTTCAAAAACGCAAGAAAAAACCCATTTAAACGCGTCAAAACGCCGCGGTTTTTTTCTGCATGCAAAAACGCATGCGTCTAAAAAACGCAGTGTTTGCACGCGTTTACATGCGTTTTTTCACCACCTGCGTTTTTTGGTTTTTTTTACAAACGCTGCAGATCAAAACGCAAGTGTGAAACCAGCCTAACAGAGCCACCTTGTCAGAATGCAGCATTAGGCTATGTGCACACGTAGGAAAAGAGGTGCAGAATTTTCTGCACAAAATCCGCATCATCCGGCAGAATCCGCAGCCGTGGAGTTCCCGCGGTTTTTATGCGGATTTTGTGCGGTTTTTATGTGGAATTGATGCGGATTTTGTGCGGATTTTCAGCAGTTTTTGCCACTGCGGATTTTGATCATGGAGGGGTGCAGAAATGCTGCAGATCCAAACAAAAGAAGTGACATGCACTTCTTTGAAATCCGCAGCAATTCCAATTCCGCACTGATCTTTCTGCACCATCAGCACAGCTTTTTTTTTTCCATTTAATAACATTGTACTGTACATCACAGTGCGGATCTGCAGCGTTTTTGTGTGGAAAAATCCGCTGCGGATCCGCAGCACATCCGCATCGTGTGCACATATCCTTAGTGCTGCACAAGATGGCTCTTTTAGTTACAAACGCCTGGGGGGGGCGGGGGGGGGGGGGTGACAAGATCCCTTTAAGGTTTTTTTTTTTTTTACTTTGCCTGAAATCATGTAGCTGCTCCTTACCTCCCACTCTGGATAATCATGCTGTCTGAGTTCCCCGGTGTGAGTTCCTGGAAGGACTACAAGGCATCCATTGCTTCGGTCAATACGCTCCATTGCTGTCCAAGCACAAACCATGAGTTCTGCAGGTCTGAATGGGAAGTAATGCAGATCCTGATGCATTGGATGCCGAGAGGTCTTTTTACCTGGAATAAAAGTGATCTCAAATTCAGAACTTGATGTTGGGATCATTCATATAACTAAGTATCAAGTGAGGGAGACATAGGTGACCATGTAATACATGTTTGTGCGGAGTGGATTTTCAGCCTTGCTCATGGGTGGGAAGGACATCCTGTGACAAGTGGATCTTCAGTGTTGCTTATATTTGGGAAAGGGGCCCTGTACAGTATTTTTACTGGTTGTAAAGTGTATGCTAGTAGGTGCACCCTTTCAGGGAATTACACTTTCCATTTTTAGAAGTCTATGATAGAGACCGTTTTTCCTTAAGCCATCAAGTATCTTTGCAACTGACCAGGAGAAATTATATATTTAAAAAAAAAATAAAAAAAAAGCCAACAAAAAAATTGTAACAATTCTCAAATGTTGATTGTAGCACTGTCTAGAGAAGACATTCATCCCTGTCACATAGCTTTTGCTTGGCATAAATGGTTCTCCTAGTCTGGGGAAGACTTTCTCTCCACAATGGAAATTTCCTAATGGAAATCTTCATTAGATTATTTGTAAATACTGTATTTTTTGGATTATAAGACGCACCGGACCATAAGACGCACCTAGGTTTTAGAGGAGGAAATTAGAAAAAAAAATTGAAGCAAAAAATGTGGTCAATTCTGTACTTAATATTCCCTATCCTGGTAAATATTTATCCCCAATCCAGGTATACATGGTCCCCTCATCCCCATCCTGGTATGCATAACCAAATCATCCCTATCCTGTTACACATGGTCCCCTCATCCCTACCCTGATATGCATGGCCCCCTCATCCCCATCCTGGTATACATGGCCCCCTTATCTCTAGCCTGGTAGGAATGGTCCCCCTCATCCCAATCCTGGTATGCATGGCCCCATCAGAAAAACATTAAGCAGCTGCTTTATGCTTGTATGCAGCGCATGGCAGGGACATTATGCGCTGCTTACAAGCCGAAGGAGAGCTGCCGGAATACTCACTGCTCTGCATGCCGGGACTATGTGCATGGAGGGCAGTGAGTATTCATTAGCGAGCACAGTGTCAGCTGCCGGCTTCCTGCAGCTGCCGTGCTTTCTTGTGTCCCCACTACTAAAGGAAATAAATATTCACCGCATTCTACGCCCATGGGAGTGGAGCGCAGTGAATATTCATTTCTCTTAAGTAGAAAGCACACTTTGACCTGTGCTCACTAATGAATACTCACTGCCCTCCATGCACATAGTCCCAGTGTGCAGAGCAGTGAGTATTCCGGCAGCTGTCCTCTGTTTACAAGCAGTGCATAATGTCCCTGCCATGCGCTGCTTACAAGCATAAAGCAGCTGCTGGCATCGGAACAAGACGCTACGAGGGAGCGCATGAAGGTAAGTGTGATGGTTTGTTTTTTTAAATGTTTTTCTGATGGGGCCATGCATACCAGGATGGGGATGGGGCCATGCATACCACGACAGAGATAGGGGCCCTGCATACCAGGATGGGGATGGGGGCCAATCATACCAGGATGCTATTAAAAGGGAAATGAAAATTCATTGCCCGCCACGCCTATAGGCATAAAATGTAGTGAATATTCATTTCTCTTAGCAGCGTGCACAGGAGTGAGCTGCAGCCGCCGGCTCCTGCCTCCTGTGACCCGCTGCTGCAGCTCCCCACCTTCCCACCACAGCCAAAGCCGATATATTATTATTATTATTTATTTATATAGCACCATTGATTCCATGGTGCTGTACATGAGAATGGGTTACATACAAGTTACAGATAACACTTACAGTAAATAAACTAACAATGACAGACTGATACAGAGGGGCGAGGACCCTGCCCTTGCGTGCTTACATTCTACAGGATTATGGGGAAGGAGACAGTAGGTTGAGGGTTGCAGGAGCTCCGGTGTTGGTGAGGCGGTAGCTTTGGTAGTGATGAAGAGGCAGCGGGGTCAGTGCAGGCTGTAGGCTTTCCTGAAGAGATGGGTTTTCAGGTTCCGCCTGAAGGATCCGAATGTGGTTGATAGTTGGACGTATTGGGGCAGAGAATTCCAGAGAATGGGGGATATTCGGGAGAAATCTTGGAGGCGATTGAATGAGGAGCGAATAAGTGTGGAGGAGAGAAGGAGGTCTTGGGAGGACCGGAGATTACGTGAGGGAAGATATCGGGAGATTAGTTCAGAGATATATGGAGGAGACAGGTTATGGATGGCTTTGTAGGTCAGTATTAGTAATTTGAACGGGATACGCTGAGGGAATGGGAGCCAGTGAAGAGATTTGCAGAGGGGGGAAGCAGAGGAGTAGCGAGGAGAGAGATGAATTAGTCGGCAGCAGAGTTAAGGATCGACTGGAGAGGTGCAAGGGTGTTAGCAGGGAGGCCGCAGAAAAGGATGTTGCAGTAGTCAGGGCGGGAGATGATGAGGGCATGCACAAGCATTGTAGTAGCTTGACGGTTGAGGAAAGGATGGGTTCTGGAGATATTTTTGAGCTGGAGGCGACAGGAGGTGGACAGAGCTTGGATGTGTGGTTTGAAGGACAGGGCAGAGTCAAAGGTTACTCCGAAGCAGCAGACTTCCGGTACGGGGGAAAGCATGATGTCATAGATTGCGATAGATAGGTCAGGTAAGGAAGATCTATGGGATGGAGGAAAGATGATGAGTTCAGATTTGTCCACATTGAGTTTGAGGAAGCGAGAGGAGAAGAAGGAGGATATGGCTGATAGACACTCTGGGATTCTGGACAGCAGAGCGGTGACATCTGGGCCAGAGAGGTAGATCTGAGTGTCATCAGCATAGAGGTGGTACTGGAATCCATGGGACTTTATGAGTTGTCCCAGGCCAAGTGTATAGATTGAGAAGAGTAGGGGTCCTAGAACAGAGCCTTTGGGGACTCGAACAGAGAGAGGGTGGGATGAGGAGGTAGTGTGGGAGTGGGAGACGCTGAATGTGCGGTTGGAAAGGTACGAGGAGATCCAGGATAGGGCGAGGTCTTTGATGCCAAAGGAGGAGAGGATCTGTAGTAGGAGGCAGTGGTCAACTGTGTCGAAAGCAGAGGACAGGTCTAGAAGGAGGAGTACAGAGTATTGTCCGTTAGCTTTGGTGGTAAGTAGGTCGTTAGTGATTTTGGTCAGGGCTGTCTCAGTTGAGTGATGGGGCGGAAACCAGATTGTAGATTGTCAAAGAGCAAGTTAGATGAGAGGTGGAAGGAATCATCCGGACTATAAGACGCACCCCCATTTTCCTTCACATTTTTGGAGGGAAAAAGTGTGTCTTATAGTCCGAAAAATACGGTACGTTTTATACTTTTCCCTTCATCTACTGTACATGCATGGTAGAAGTTGGAAGGAGTTGTATTAAGCGCTTTCTACACAGTGAATGTTGTATAAAACTTACCAACGACAAAAATAATGGAAGAATGGTTTGTTTTCATTTCAGCACACTTCTTTTATCCGTCTTCCAATATACACCCCATAACATTGAAATTGGAGCAGCAAGAAGGAAAAGTCGTGGAGTTATGGAACTCACGAAATTAACACTTCATGTTTGTTATATGCAAATGATGAAAAAATGTAAACTGAATTTTCAAAACATTGATATATTTAGCACTTACACACCTTGGCTGCTATCAATGAGGTTACCAATGATTGTCTAAGGAATCGTCTGTCATGCTGAATGCGTTTGGACATGCAAATCATGAAGATTTGATGCCAGCAGCAAGCTTTTCAACTGCGAACTATGATGTACCAGATGTGTTCGATGGTAGACAAGACTATAAACACTGCAGGCCATAGTAGTAAATTAGGCAACACATGCCACTCACCGTAGCACAAGAAACATGTGGCCTAGAGTTACTGTGTAGAAAAATGGTTCCACGATCACATCTCTAATGCTGAGCTGTTAGTGTACTGGGAATGAAGACAAGAGGGGTCTGACTAACAGCCATTTTGCCACTCCAAAACCATAATTTCAGGAGTAGGATAGGTATAATGTTCCATCTTGAAGACTTTGCAGCATTGCCCACGTGGTCTCGTCAGAGTCAAAGAATTCTATGTAGTGATCTATTATGTACTGTAAGTGAAACTGGATGTCCCAAACCAAGACTAAGATAATCTGAGTCTGCGCAAACCATCAGAAGATGTTTTCACGACACTGAGCCAAGAATAAGACATCCACGTGGGCAACACTATGAAGAGGCCTTTACGAGAGAATATGAAAGTGTCCCACAAGTAATTTTTCAACCATGATAATGCCAGGCGGCATGTGGCCGGTGTTACTGCGAGCAGCCCGTGTGGCCTAAACATGCTGCCATGGCTTGCAGCATCCCTGGACTTGTCTCCTATTGAACACAGAGGCATGTAAAAGTTTGGGCACTGCTGGTCAAAATTACTTTTATTGTAAACTGTTAAGCAAGTTGAAGATGAATTGATCTCTAAAGTTAAAAATGACATCTTTCCTTCGTATTGTAGGCAAAATAAAAAATGTAATTTTTTTACATTTTAAAAATTACAAAAGGAAAATGGGCCAATGCAACACTTTTGGGCATCCTTGAAGACCTGTGTGCTCAGAACTTTAACCAAGGTTTCAGACCTTAGTCTGTTAGGGATGTGCTTTGTTCACTATCATTAGGAAAGACCAGGTGATGCAAATTTCCCAGCTTTATAAAAACCCAACCTCCTCTAACCTTGTGCCAAAAAACAGCAGCCTTGGGTTCTTCTAAGAATCATGAAAATAGTGGAGGCCCACAGAGCAGGCTGTAAGAAGATAGCAAAGCGTTTTCAAGTTGCCCTTTCCTCAGTTCGAAATGTACCGTATTTTTCGGACCATAAGACGCACCTAGGTTTTAGAGGAGGAAATTAGGGAAAAAAAATTGAAGCAAACAAATGGTAAATTCTGTACTACAATATTCCTTATCCTGGTATGCATGGCTCCCTCATCCCTATCCTGGTGTGCATGGCCCCATCCTTATCCTGGTATGATTGGCACCATCTCGGTTCTGGTATGCATGAGGTCCCCACCCCAGTCCTGGTATGACTGGCCCCATCACGATCCTGGTTTGATTGGCCCCATCCTTTTTCTTTTATAATTGGCCCCATCCCGCTCCTAGTATAATTGGCCTCATCCTTTTTCTTTTATAATTGGCCCCATCCCATTACTGGTATGATTGGCCCCGTCCTTTTTCTTTTATAATTGGCTCCATCCTGGTCCTGGTATGCATGACCCCATCAGGAAAGATTAAAAACAAAAAAAAAAAATTACACTCCCCTACACAGCGCTCCCTCGTAGCGTCCTGCTCCGGTGCCAGCAGCTGCTTAATGCTTGTAAGCAGCGCATGGCAGGGACATCATGCGCTGCTCACAAGAAGAGCGAGCACAGATGCCGGAATACCTACCCGGGTAGGCCCATCATCTCGGGGATTAATAGCCTTACGGCAAATCTGTCCCGGTATGTGGACATGCACTTACAAAAGTGCACGCAACTCATACCGGCCTACTTAAAGGACAAGGGTCACATCCTACAAGTCCTTGAGAAGGTTAAATGGGAACCTAATTACTTTTTAGGCACCCTAGACATAAAATCTTTATACACGGTGATTGACCAAAAAATGGGGTGCCTTATTGCTGGCCAATACCTCCAAACCTTAGGGATATACCCTAATACTCAGGTCACATTCATTGAAGAGTGTATTGAATTCATTCTGCAACATAATTACTTTTGGTATGAAGGGGACTTCTTTTTGCAGACCTGGGGCACTGCTATGGGCACTCGTTTTGCCCCTAGCTATGCTAATTTGTTTGTGGTCAAGTGGGAGGAGTCCCATTTTTTCCTCGGGCAGTTTACGCACAGGTTTGGTCGTGTGGCGCCGTTTCATTGACGACATGCTGTTTGTCTGGAATGGCCCTAAAAATGATTTGGATTCATTTATATCAAATCTAAATAATAACAGCTTTGGACTAGAATTCACACCCACAATCAGCACGCCTAGCATTAACTTTCTGGACCTCAGCATATACATAGAGGACGGCCAGCTACTAACCAAGTGTTATCGGAAAGAAGTGGATTCCAATAGCTTTATTAGCATCACCAGCTGCCATCTACCGGTCTGGCTCACAAATATCCCTAAGGGCCAGTATACAAGAATTAGACGGAATTGCACTACTTTGGAGGACTATAACAGGGATTCGGCCATTCTGACCCACCAATTTCTTGATGAGGGTTACCCCAGTTCATTGCTAGTTCAAGCCAAAAAGGATGTAATGGAGATACCCAGTGACTCTCTGATACACAGAGTGAAACCCACCAATCATATAATTAATATTCATGATCAAATCCGCAAGTTACTGTTTGTCACCCAATTCCATGCTGAGTATACCAAATTCAGGTCTATTATTCAGAAACATTGGTTAGTGCTTCAAAGGGATAAAACCATAGGGGAGCATCTGCCGGCCGCACCTAGATTTGTATTTAGGAAGGCAAAATCTCTGGGTAGTATCATAGCCCCGACTACAAAACAAGCCTCTAATTGTAAGCACCAAGCTGGCGCCCCTGGTATGAGCAGGTCAGGGTTTACACCCTGTGGGTACTGTTTTGGGTGTCGGCATACATCTTTCAAGAAAACATGCCGCTCCACTTTCACTGATTCTGACGCCATGAATGAATTTAGCATCAGAGATAATATCACTTGTTCCACTACAAAAGTCATCTACCTAATTGAATGTCCATGTAAGAAACTATATGTAGGCCGCACTAAGAGGCCCCTCATGGTCCGGGTTAAAGAACATTTCACGAACATCCAGAAAGGTTTCATGGGTCATCCACGCTCACGCCATTTCAGTGAAAAGCATAATAAATCAACTAAGGGTGCCCTTTTTTTTGGGAATCCAAAGGATTAGACAGAATTTAAGAGGGGGCAACTTAATAAAAGCTATGTCCAGGGCTGAATCCCAGTGGATTTTTTCCCTGGATAGCCTTGCCCCCAAAGGCCTCAATCATGGGCTAGAAATATATACGCTTTCTAGCTGTTTCCGCTACCATTCCTAGCACTGGTCTCTACCTTTTCCATACGGCTTTCCCTCCGGGGCTGCATGTCCACTTTTATCCCCCCCTTCTTTTTTCCCTCCCCCTCCTTCACGCTCTTTTCAGTCATGAGGGAGGGTCTAGGAGTCTATTTTTTTCCTCTGTTTTTCATCTCCATGGTAACACTACCCTTGGTTTACTTAAGTTTATATGCCATGATCTAGGTTATTTATCTTTTTCAGATCATGTACAAAGCTTTCATGTAGGTCTATTATCGCGTCATTCGTACATGTTCATGCACAACTTTACATAGGTACACACTGCACTGGGTCAGTCCTCTTCATCATTTTATTTACTTTCCTTGTTTTTATTTTTTTAGGCAGCATTTGTTTTTAGATGATACTTGTCCCATTTTTTAATCTGTTATTTATTAAAGGTCAGTTTTTAATCACTTACTTTAGTCAGAGGGAGCTCTGTTGCGTCAATATGATGCATAATCTTAACGAGCAGAACACAGATATACACTCTCTATATAGTGTCATATGTTTTTTAGCGTAATGTTGTCATATTATTTTATTTAATATATTTTATTTCATGTGCCACAATTTCCACTTTTCCACTCTCCTGCTGTAATCTATGGCGTCTGGGCCCGTGTCCATGCGGCTTTGAAATCAGCATCACTATAGCAGGCATTATAACAATGGGTTAAACGGGCAGGCGGTGCACTGTGATTGACAACCTGGGAGTTTAAATGTTTGGGTGCATCAAGAGACCGGTAACTTTGATGAAGAAGGACGTCACTCCTTCGAAACGCGTCGGTTTTTTGGTCTCTGTGCTGCCCCGTACAATCTACCATCTCTGTGACGTCACATGCTGAGCCCCGTGCCAGCTATTCCCTCCCTTTGTTTTTCTCCCGCTCGTATCCAGGGACGCCACCGGCCAGGGCTTTCCCTGGCTCTACGCAGCTTCCGCACTGCACCGCTGTGCTGCGGTTGATTACTCCTGCCTGCCCGTCCTCCTACCTGCACTTCCACACGCCGGATCTTCCTATCCAGACTGGACTGCATCTACCACGCTATACAGCGCTGCACTTCCATTTCTGTGAGTCTCCACCTGGTGCGCTGCCACCGGTATCCCCAGTGTGGTTATTATCCCTGTTTTCAGGTCTGGCATTGGGTTAGCTGCAGTTGACCTGCTATGGTCTCGTGTCTTGTAGGGGAGCACAGGACATATATTCTCCCCTTGTGGTTTCATCATATTCTTTTATTGTGCCAGGATTTGATTGGGATTTTGTGTGCTATGCCGTCACACTAGTGTACTCTACATTAATTTCATTTCTGTCACCCCCTTAGCGCGGATTCAGTTGCATGTATACTTATTGGTTATCCTATTGACAGCGGTGGCACCTGGCTGTCCTGTTTCCTGCAGCTGAGGGTTTCATCCACTTTTTTTGTGAGGTAGCGTGTGTGTGTCTTTCTATATCACAAAAAAAAAATTTACACTCCCCTACACAGCGCTCCCTTGTAGCGTCCTGCTCCGGTGCCAGCAGCTGCTTAATGCTTGTAAGCAGTGCATGGCAGGGACATCATGCGCTGCTCACAAGAAGAGCGAGCACAGATGCCGAAATACTTACCGGGACCGTTCATCGGAGATCGGGGTGAGTATCCATTCCTCTTCAGTAGCGCGCAGTGTCAGTCGCCTGCTTCTGGTCACGTGTGCCGATACACACGTGACCGCGGGCAGCAGCAGGAAGGCTCCGGCTGACACTGCCCGCTACTGAAGAGGAATGGAAACTCCCCTCTCTCTCTACGATGAACGTACCCGGTGAGTATTCTGGCAGCTGTGCTCGCTCTACTTGTGAGCAGTGCATGACGTCCCTGCCATGCGCTGCTTACAAGCATTAAGTAGCTGCTGGCACCGGAGCAGGACGCTGCGAGGGATTGCTGTGTAGGCGAATGTAAATTTTTTTTTTTTTTAATCTTTCCTGATGGGGCCATGGATACCAGGAACAGGTTGGTGCCAATTATAAAAGAAAAATGATGGGACCAACATTTCAGGAACAGGATGGGCCATCTATACCAGGGATGCCAGAAAAATGAATATGCATTGTCCTCCACATCCATGGGCGTGGAATGCAGTGCATATTAATTTCTCTTTAACAGCAAGCACAGGAGTTAGCAGGAGCCGCCGGCTCCAGCCTCCTGTGACCGGATGTTCCACCGAAACCGCTCTCCCACCTCCCCATCACAGCCAAAGCCCACACATCCGGACTATAAGACGCACCCCCCATTTTCCTACACATTTTGGGAGGAAAAAAGTGCATCTTATAGTCTGAAAAATACGGTAATTAAGAAAAAGCAGTTAACAGGAACAGCTGTCAAACAGCAAAGGTCAATATAAGGTCTGGAAGACCAAGCAAAATTTCAGTAAGATGTGCTTGTAGGATTGCTAGAGAAGCACATCAAAGCCCCCGCTTCACAGGAAAATACCTTGTGGTACATTGTTCTACTGTTCAGAGACACCTGCACAAAAATAGCCTTCATGGAAGAGTCATCAGAAGAAAACTTCTACTGCATCCTCACCATAAAACTCAGAGTAAGAAGTACGCAAAGGAACATCTAAACAAGCCTGATGCATTTTGGAAACGAGTCCTGAGGACAAAAGAAGATAAAATAGAACTCTTTGGCAGCAATGAGCAAAGGTAAGTGTGGAGAAAAAAGGGCACAGAATTTCAGGAAAGGAACATCTAGCCAACCATTAAGCATGGGGCTGAGTAGATCAATCATGCATTGGAGTCGTGCCAATGGCACAGGGAACATTTCATGGATTAAGTGAATAATGGATTCAATGAAATTTAAACAAATTCCTGATGCAAACATGACACATCTGTAAAAAAGCTGAAGTTGAAAAGAGGATGGCTTCTACAAATGGATAATGATCTTAAACACATGTCAAAATCGACAATAGACTACCTCAAAAGGAGCAAGCTGAAAGTTTTACAATGGCCATCACAGTCCCCTGATCTGGACATCATTGCAAATCTAGAACTCAAAATAGCAGTGCATGCAAGATGACCCAAGAATCTCACAGAACTGGAAGAATGGATGAAAATCCCTCAAACAACAATTACAAAGAAAGGTCTTTTTTCAACTTATGTAACTAGGTCCATCAAGTTCAACCCTTATCTTCCAATTGTACATTTTTTCACTAAATTAACTATAACTCACAATGTTATGTGTATTGAGGAAATCATCTCTTTTTTTTTAAAGCCAATATAGTGACAGCCATTACGAAATCTTGTGGCATTCCAGTCTCACTGATCTAACTGTAAAGAACCCTTACCTATTGAAAGACTCTTGGCTGGCTAAAAAAGTGTTTAGAAGCTGTGATACTATCAAAAAGGGGGTGCTACTAGGTACTAATTATGCAGGGTGCTCAAACTTTGGCATTGACCAGTTTTCCTCTTTCGCAATCTTTAAAATGTCAAAGATGAAAAAATATATATATATTTACTGAAATGCAAAATGTGTCATCTTTAACTTTAGGTCTTTCAGAGATCATTTTATTTTCAACTTGCTTAACTGTTCACAATAGCAGTTATTTTGACCAGGGGCGCCCAAGCTTTTACATGCCACTGTATATGGTGCAATAAATATAACCATTAAAAAACCAACAGAAGTGAAAACAAACAACTCAATGTGGAGGGAAGGGGTTAAAACATTTCTCCACTTTAAAAAGATCAAAAATTATAGTGAAAGACTCTGTATTGTTATAGTTTTTCTAATTCACTTCATTAGAGGTTTTTGCAGATAAAAACGCAAGCAGGCTGCACCAAATTACTCAGTGTCCTGCTGCAAGGCTACTATCTTCAGTGTATGGGTGAGTGCTGTAAAATCCTTTGACTTACGAGATTGGTAGCCTGGCAGCAGGATGCTGCCTAGTTACTTGATGGGGACATATATATCAGGATGGTGGTGGTGGGGGGAATATACACCAGGATGGGCGATATTAGTACAGAATTGGGGGTCATTGCCCCTATAAAAGTGTCAGCAGCAGATGCCACCCCCCAAAAAAGTGCATCATAACCATATTTTTTTGCTTCAATTTTTTTCTATTTTCCTCCTCTTAAACCTAGGTGCGTCTTATGGTCCGATGCGTCTTATAGTTTGAAATTGAGACAATTTCCTTTTTAGGGTTTTTATCTGGATCTTCAGATGTCAGCTTTAGTACGGCACTTCACGGTTATTGGCGAAATTAAGCTGTATTTATTTACTGCACTTCCATAGAACAACTAAACTGGAAACAAGTCTGTCTGCGGTTATTTACTTTCTCTCGTTCTACAACAATAATATGTTAATTTGCAGTGTGCAATTTACATTATGATTTTTTTCATCCACTATGGCTAGGATTATAGTACTCCTTTATTAGTGTTTTAGAAGCTACTTGCCTGCATCTGGAGGCTTATTGATCAACATGGTGTGCATGGCCATGATGTTAGGGCCAACAAAACACTCCACATACTTCAGAATCTAAGAAACAAGAACAAGTTGTCAGCATACAATACTGTGCAAAAGTTTTTGCCAGGTGTGTAAAGAATGCTGCAAGGTAAGAATACGCTCAGAAATAAAAGTGTACTAAACTAGGTGAATGATCAAAAGAGACTCCTAAACAAAATCATTATTATGTGAAACCACCCTTTGTCTTTAAAGCAATATTAATTCTTCCAGGTACACTTGCACAAAGTCAGGTATTTTGTAGAATTACATTCAGGTACATGAGTAACCAATTACACCAAACAGGTGATCATGATCATTTCCTTTTGTAGGTTGAAGCACAGTCACTAACTGAAACAAACAGCTGTGTAGGAGGCTAACAAGTGGATAAGAAACAGCCAAATTCTGCTACAAAAGGTGTGGTTGTGGAAGAGATAGTTTCAGATCACAGGTCATACACCATGGCAAGAGAGACTGACAACAGCAAGACACTAAAGTAGTTATACTGCATCAAGTCTCTCCAAAGCAAATATTTCAAAGCAGAGTACGGTTTCAAGATTTCCTGTTCATGCAACTCTAGAGCATGTGCGCCACTCACTCAAGTAGCGTCACTGTCTCTGAGTTGAGGGGTATGCTTCCCTGCTTCAGAGGCGCACTCTGCGAGCGACCAAAAGGCGTCTTCTAAACTTCTGGACATGCGCAGTGTGCGCCTCTGAAGCCAGGACGTGTACACATGGCTTCAGAGACGCAGTGACGCTACCGGAATGAGTGGCACATGATTTGCATGAGAGGTTATGATGCCGCTCTTGCAAATTATGTTATCACGCCCACAGGGGCGTGATAACATGGAAAGAGGGCTGACTAGTCTGCGGCAGCTAACGCCCCATCGACTAAACAAAGCTCTTATTTACCATAACCTATATAAACACTTAAGGTCAAAGTCAACATTTGCTTTTTTTATTGTCACTTTTCCTTTCTTTTGTTTTGTGGTATTCGTTGAGATTTTTTCTCCAAATTCTTCAAAATTGTGAATGTGGTTCATAATCTGAGAGGCATGGATCTGAGAGGTAGAGAAGGAGGTAATAGGATACAAGGGCGGGTCAGACGGGTGAAAGAGGTGTGTTTTTCTGGGCCCAGCGCCGCTCTCTCTTTTTCCCATACTCCAAGAGTCCCGGACGCCTGCGGCTTGCTTCACTTACACCTTCCCGGTGAGGCACCCCTCATCTCGTCATCAGGACCGCTCCCCCCCACCATATGTGGCGACCGCAGATTGCTCCGCACCCGCCCTATAAGACAACACCCGGCGTATAAGATGAACCCTCTGACTTTTGAGAAGATTTTCAGGGGTTAAAAAGTCATCTTATACGCTGGAAAATACGGTAGTCTTAAGGTGAGGCAAAAGATGAAACGTTCATTTACAAGTAATAATGAATCTTCAACATGTAAAAAAAAACCAAAAACCTGAGGTTGTAATTCATATCCGTAAATACCTGTGGCAGGCTGCAGTATCGGAATAACTCCGGAAGCTCCTGGAAGTCCTGAACTTTTGTAATAGCTTTTTGATCTGGAACATACTCAGAATTCAAAATGGCCACATCCCGCATGGCAATCATTCCAGGTGCTGACAGTTCTTTTTTGCAAACTCTCTCAAAGACTCCTCTGCAAAGAATAGTGATCTTCATTCAATAATAGAAAAACAGATGTAAATATTGTCTACAAGGTTCTAATACATTGCTTTAAAGTGTGCCTATCATTTCAGGTAACACTTCAGAAAAAAAAAAGCTTTCATGTATACATGAGGAATAATACCATTTCTTACATTATATGACTAGTATTCTAAATGTTTAGTATTCTCCCCTCTGTAGGCTCTCTAATTTTCAGTTGTCTCTGAGTTAGTGGGTGAAGACTGCAATGTTGTCTCCCAGACACAATGCACAAAGTCATGAGGGTTTTCTGTTCTTACTTCTGTGGGTGGCACACAAGCAGTAGTATGGAAGACATTAAACAGTACTGAGCTGTGTAGCTGTGAATCTAGCACTGGAGTGAGGAAAATAATTTGTGAGAAGCTGTTGCACCATCTGTGACTGTCACCTTCCCCGCCATAGATTTAAATTAGCTGTATACAGATACTTGAGTGAGCTGGCAGTCTGCCTTGCTTTAACCAAGACGGATTTTAACTTTTTTTTTATTCTCTAGCGTGAACGATAAATTCTAGAGGCGGAGGGGAGGTTACTCATCAATGGAGAAATATTCAGATTTCTCCAAGATATGCATATATCAACGTTTTTTTATATTCGCTTGTACTATGCAAAATTTGATGAAACAACAGAAACCATTTAACTAAAGGAGAAGTCTGCTAAACAGTAAATCACGTTCTACCTGAAGTCATCCAAGTCGTCGTGTGACACCAGGTTTTTAATAACAAGGAATCCATTATCCTCATAGAACTGTCTCTGCTCCGTGGTCAGGAGATCATTGTTCAAGGTAAATCTGTTGGGGATAAGCACAAAGCAAAGTCGTCAGATGTTTTTGAAACGCAGAATGCAAAATGATAAAGAAATAAGTAAAATGTGATTTATGACAATCTTTATACTTGTTATTGTGTTTGGAAGCAGAAAAAAATGATACTACATGCCCTCACTTAGTCTAAAGGTCAAACGGTGGATGTTTCTCCTGCTCCTGGACTGTAACTAGTCACAGTGCTTCTCTATCTTGTAGCACCACATATATTATCAATGACGTCGTCTCCACCCAAATAACCTATCACCTGCATACTTGATATCTTGAGCAATTTTTATCATATATCAATTGCTTTCAGCCATTTCTATTTTTCCACCTCTTCCCTAACTCCGTAATGTCAGCCTGCACTAAATAAACAAAGCTTGTTGGGCACGTGATAGCTGCTGTCTGGACCCCCGTTAGGCTGACATCTATTATTATCCCATACACATGACCCAACTACGGAGCATTTATGTGCTTTAATTCTGGAGAGGAGAGAAAGCCACTCCCAGGGAAAAGATCAGGTATTTTAGAGACCCGTGTGCAGGCAAGCTAGACCAAGAAACGCGACCCCACGCGTATCGCCCTCCCAATAGGGCTTCGTCAGGGGGTCTCTGTCCCGTCATCTCCGTTTTTGGTAATGTTCCTACTATACCCTCTGGCACCGACGCTGCTATCATGAGGCGAGTTGAATACTTTGCCTCAAGCGGCAGAGTATTCCTAAAGACAGGGGGCGGCAGAGCGGCAGTCAGAAGTTAGAACAGGTGGTGCCGACTCTCCCTGCAAATGCAATCCCTGCGCTCTCTGACACTTGCTGACAGTGCAGTGTCACAAACAACTGAAACAAGGTAATGTGCGGTGCGGCCTCGTGCCCAGCGGCAGGTGAGGTGACTCACTGTTACCACCTGGCCGGGCTGAGGTGCAGTCAGAAGCGGTGCCCTGTCTCCTGACCTGCTGGCTGCTGTGCTTGTAGCAGTAACCGGCGGCAGGCAGGCTAGTAGTAACTATAAAAAACATCATTCCCCACCCCCTCCCACCACATGCTAGTGAGTGTCGTTCCATGAACGAGCTGATAGAGCCGGCTCCCTGCTGCTGTGAATCAAAGGAGTCGGCTCTGCAGCGTGAGTGAGCCGAGTTTTTTTTTCCTTTCTGGTGCTCGTGCCTGCAGCTTGTCAGACTGTCTGTGACTCATGTGGAAGGAGAGAAGTAGCTGTGGACTGTTTGTGAGCACTGTCTGGAGAAATGGTGCAGACAAGCACAGGACAGGACAGGGTGGATGGGAGAAGAAAGTAAATGCTTCCTATTGTTAACCCTTAAGTGCCCACAGACTGCAAGCATTAGGGTATCTTTTCCACGTTCAGGAAACGCTGCGTGTTTGACGCAGCGTTAGAGCCGCAGCGTAAAACACGCAACGTCCACATGTTGCAGCATAGTGGAGGGGATTTCATGAAATCCCGTCTCCACTATGCGGTAAAAAACGCAGGCGGCAGACCCACGTAAACGGACATGCGGCGCGTCTTTTCAGAACGCAACATGTCTGTTTACAATGCGGCGATGCTCCATCGTCGCGCCGTAAATGTACCATAGACTATCATTAGATGCAATAAAAATTGCATCTAATGATTAGTCACATGCGTAGAAACTGCGTAAATGCAACTTACTACGCATGTCTACCGGCTCACCTGTCCCGCCGCCGGAAGTCCCTCGTCCACTGCAGTTCTCCCAATAACTTATTGTGAGAACTGCCGTGCACGTGACCGGGACTTATCTCCGGTCACTAGTCTGGTTCTCGCAAACAGCTGATCAGCTGATTGTGAGAACGCTGCAGTGTAGGTGATCGCTGGAGAGTTATCTCTGGCGATCATCTACTGGCTCTGCTACATCTCCGGCGATCATCTACCGGCTCTGCTACATCTCCGGCGATCATCTACCGGCTCTGCTACATCTCCGGCGATCATCTACCGGCTCTGCTACATCTCCGGCGATCATCTACCGGCTCTGCTACATCTAGATGTCACGTCAGGCATCCAGATGTAGCAGAACCAGACTCGTCTATCTACACTGTGTGCACATACACCATGCAACAACATGCGACATGCTGCGACGACATGCAACAACATGCAACTTGCATTACTGCATAATCAGAAATGTAACAAGTGTAAAGATCGATGTTTCAAATACATACAACTTTAAATAGTAATATATTTTACATGTGCGTCAGGTTAGGCGAGTAAAGAGTAAACCAGATTACTTTTGCAGTTCGCCTCAGGCAGCAGAAAGGCTAGGTTCACCCCTGCCCTCTGGCTCTATTTTGGGCGTTCTAAATATTCTATAACGACATATTGTTGTCAGTTTCTTTTCTGCTCTTGTTGGGAATATGTATTTCTATCCACCTGCAGTGACTGGGTGGTTCAATACTGGGCATTGCAGTTAGGGTGTGTTCCGCCTCTTTTTGATACATCTATTGCCTGTTGGATATGGGCGGTTTATATGCGGATCCGTTCTAGCATTTTTTTGCTTTAGCCCCATGAGCCAGGAGATAAGCTTATATTTATGTTTTGGCTTGCGAGCAGGGCCCTCATTCCTCCTGGTATCTATTTTGAACTGTGATTTCTGTTATGCTGTAATGTCTATTGTCTGTACAAGTCCCCTCTATAAGTTGTAAAGCGCTGCGGAATATGTTGGCGCTATATAAATAAAAATTATTATTATTATTATTATTATTGGTGCAGGCATGCGAGTGTACTTTAAAATATCATATGTTATTGTATATGTATAGACCAAGTTTTCACGTTGTACTGTTTTAATTATGTTTTAGATTTTTTTGTGTGGTGTGCCAATAAAATTCTTGTTTCTTATATGTGATTCATTTGTGTTTTATGCTCCTGTGGTGTGCATCTTTATGGTGGCTTCCTTTTCCCTTTGTTCTTTTTCGTGGCTTGTGTTCTTCTATCTACTTAGTGACGGAGCCAAATTTTTGAAATCTGACCAGTGTCACTTTATGTGGTAATAACTCTGGAACTCTTCAACAAATCCCAGTGATTCTGAGACTGTTTTTTCGTGACACATTATACTTTCTGATAATGGTAAATTTAGGTCAATATGTTTTGTGTTTATTTATAAAAAATATCAAAAATTTAAGAAAAATGTTAAAAAATTAGCAATTTTCAAACTTTGAATGATTATCCCTTTAAACCAGATAGTCATACCACAGCAAACCATTAATAAATAACATTTCCCACATGTTTGCTTTACATCAGCACCATTTGTAAAACATTATTTCATTTTGTCAGCATTTTAAGAGGTTTAAAAATGTAGCAGCAATTTTTCATTTTTTCAAGGAAATTTACAACATTTATTTTTTTAGGGACCCATATATTAGGAAACCCCCAAACATGATACCATTTTAAAAACAGCATCCCCTGACATATTGAAAACTGCTGTCAGGTAGTTTATTAACCCTTCAGGTGCTTTACAGGAATTAATGCAAAGTGGTATGACAGAAATGAAAATGTGTATGTTTACCACCTAAATGTCGGTAACTTCTGAACAGATTACTACAGCTATCAGACTCTAAAGGTACCTTCACACGAAACGACTTTACAACGAGAACGACAACGAGCCGATCGCTGCAGCGTCGCTGTTTACATCGCTGTAGAGATGTCAAACACAGCAGCTCCAGAACGACGCAGGAGCGATCCTGTGACGTAGCGGTGACGCACTTATCGTTCTCACAGGTCGTTAGCTCCATGTTTAACATTGCTGGCATCGTTGCTTTTGCTTTCAAACCTGACGATACACGCCGATCTGACGACCAAATAAAGTTCTGAACTTTAATCAACGACCAGCGATATCACAGCAGGATACAGATCGCTGCTGCGTGTCAAACACAACGATATCGCTATCCAGGACGCTGCAACGTCACGGATCGTTGTCGTTCTCGTTGTAAAGTCGTTTCGTGTGAAGGTACCTTAAGGCCGCTATTTAGTCGTGAATTGCCATGGCAAACATCAGGATCACACAATCATGATCTGAGGGCACCAATTGGGATAAAGAGGAAGCCCCCACACTCTGTTAACCATTTATAATGATGTAGTCACTATTGACAGCAGCATTTAAGGGGTTAAACAGATTTGGACAGTGCAAACACTGATTGTGGCTGATACAGCAAGTTGTCAGCTATAGTGGACAGCCAACAGCTGCTGGATTGTCACCTGTATGTGGAGGCTATTCCCTTATATCTCATGTCAGTTAAAAGACGTATTGGCGGTCATTAAGGGGTTAATTATTAGTAAACCTATAAAGCAAACAAGCAGCAAAATAGATTGTCTTAAAGGCAATAATGTAAATGGAATATAAAGAAAAAAAACGCTATACAGGAAATACATAAAATATAATCAATTTTTATTGAAAAGCCATTAAAACAAGCATGGAATGAAAGATCGAAACAGGCAAAAAATATCAAACAAAAAGGAGGGTATGGATGCAATTTATTGCTGCAATGATGAGGATCAAATTGATTTCAAATAAAGTGCAACACAAAAATTATTATACATGAAGTAATATGAGCTGGAACAAATTGCTTGTACATAGTGTGCAAAAGCCAGCT
Organism: Ranitomeya variabilis; assembly: GCF_051348905.1. NCBI lineage: Eukaryota > Metazoa > Chordata > Amphibia > Anura > Dendrobatidae > Ranitomeya > Ranitomeya variabilis. Next base: position 313,936,860 of record NC_135236.1, read on the forward strand.
AGCTGAAAGATGTGAAAAATATATAGGAAACTGTGTCAGAAATTAAGGAAATTATTATACGCTACTAAGTAAAGTCTATATTGCCAGTGTATACCGTATATACTCGAGTATAAGCCGAGATTTTCAGCCCAAATTTTTGGGCTGAAAGTGCCCCTCTCGGCTTATACTCGAGTCATGATCGGTGGTGGGGTCGGCGGGTGAGCACTGTCATATACTCACCTAGTCCCGGCGATCCTGTCGCTCCCCCTGCCTGTCACACTGTCTTCGGTGCCGCAGCCTCTTCCCCTGAGCGGTCACGTGGGACCGCTCATTAGAGAAATGAATAGGCGGCTCCGCCCCTATGGGAGGCGGAGCCGCCTATTCATTTCTCTAATGAAGCGGTGCCAGTGACCGCTGATAGAGAAAGAGGCTGCGGCACCGAAGACAGGCAGGGGGAAGGAGCGGGACGCCTGGAGCAGGTAAGTATCGCATATTCACCTGTCCTCGTTCCACACGCCGGGCGCTGTCTCCATCTTCCCGGCGTCTCTCCGCTCTGACTGTTCAGGCAGAGGGCGCGATGACGCATATAGTGTGCGCGGCGCCCTCTGCCTGATCAGTCAGTGCGGAGAGACGCCGGGAAGATGGCGCCGAGGAGCTGCAAGCAAGACAGGTGAGTATGTTTTTTTTTTTTTTTTATTGCAGCAGCAGCACAGCTATGGGGCAATAATGGACGGTGCAGAGCACTATATGGCACAGCTATGGGGCAATAACGGTGCAGAGCACTATATGGCACAGCTATGGGGCAACGGTGCAGAGCACTATATGGCACAGCTATGGGGCAATAATGGACGGTGCAGAGCACTATATGGCACAGCTATGGGGCAATAACGGTGCAGAGCACTATATGGCACAGCTATGGGGCAATAACGGTGCAGAGCACTATATGGCACAGCTATGGGGCAATAATGAACGGTGCAGAGCACTATATGGCACAGCTATGGGGCAATAATGAATGGTGCAGAGCACTATATGGCACAGCTATGGGGCAATGGTGCAGAGCACTATATGGCACAGCTATGGGACAACGGTGCAGAGCACTATATGGCACAGCTATGGGACAACGGTGCAGAGCACTATATGGCACAGCTATGGGACAACGGTGCAGAGCACTATATGGCACAGCTATGGGGCAATGGTGCAGAGCACTATATGGCACAGCTATGGGACAACGGTGCAGAGCACTATATGGCACAGCTATGGGACAACGGTGCAGAGCACTATATGGCACAGCTATGGGACAACGGTGCAGAGCACTATATGGCACAGCTATGGGGCAATGGTGCAGAGCACTATATGGCACAGCTATGGGACAACGGTGCAGAGCACTATATGGCACAGCTATGGGACAACGGTGCAGAGCACTATATGGCACAGCTATGGGACAACGGTGCAGAGCACTATATGGCACAGCTATGGGACAACGGTGCAGAGCACTATATGGCACAGCTATGGGGCAACGGTGCAGAGCACTATATGACACAGCTATGGGGCAATGGTGCAGAGCACTATATGGCACAGCTATGGGGCAATAATGGACGGTGCAGAGCACTATATGGCACAGCTATGGGGCAATGGTGCAGAGCATTATATATATGGCACAGCTATGGGGCAATGGTGCAGAGCACTATATGGCACAGCTATGGGACAACGGTGCAGAGCACTATATGGCACAGCTATGGGGCAATGGTGCAGAGCACTATATGGCACAGCTATGGGGCAACGGTGCAGAGCACTATATGGCACAGCTATGGGGCAATGGTGCAGAGCACTATATGGCACAGCTATGGGGCAATGGTGCAGAGCACTATATGACACAGCTATGGGGCAATGGTGCAGAGCACTATATGGCACAGCTATGGGGCAATAATGGACGGTGCAGAGCACTATATGGCACAGCTATGGGGCAATGGTGCAGAGCATTATATATATGGCACAGCTATGGGGCAATGGTGCAGAGCACTATATGGCACAGCTATGGGGCAACGGTGCAGAGCACTATATGACACAGCTATGGGGCAATCGTGCAGAGCACTATATGGCACAGCTATGGGGCAATAATGGACGGTGCAGAGCACTATATGGCACAGCTATGGGGCAATGGTGCAGAGCACTATATGGCACAGCTATGGGGCAATGGTGCAGAGCACTATATGGCACAGCTATGGGGCAATGGTGCAGAGCACTATATGGCACAGCTATGGGGCAATGGTGCAGAGCACTATATGGCACAGCTATGGGGCAATGGTGCAGAGCACTATATGGCACAGCTATGGGGCAATGGTGCAGAGCACTATATGGCACAGCTATGGGGCAACGGTGCAGAGCATTATATATATGGCACAGCTATGGGGCAACGGTGCAGAGCATTATATATATGGCACAGCTATGGGGCAACGGTGCAGAGCATTATATATATGGCACAGCTATGGGGCAACGGTGCAGAGCATTATATATATGGCACAGCTATGGGGCAACGGTGCAGAGCATTGTATATATGGCACAGCTTTATGTGGAGTATCTATGGGGCAATGGTGCAGAGCATTGTATATATGGCACAGCTTTATGTGGAGCATCTATGGGGCCATAATGAACGGTATGGAGTATCTATTTTTAATTTTGAAATTCACCGGTACCTGCTGCATTTTCCACCCTAGGCTTATACTCGAGTCAATAAGTTTTCCCAGTTTTTTGTGGCAAAATTAGGGGGGTCGGCTTATACTCGGGTCGGCTTATACTCGAGTATATACGGTATATTAAAAAAATTAAGCCTCTACTTATTAACATATAATAATTTCCTTAATTTCTGACGCGTGTAAATTTTCTTAAATACTTTTCACGTCTTACAGGTAGCCGACTTTTAGGGCTTCATGTATAACTATTTTTGTCTTGAACTTTATTTTAAATCAATGTGCCATCTTTTGCGGTACTTAATATGCATTTATAGATCCTCATCATTGCAGCCATGATTTGCATACATACCCTCCTTTTTGTTTTTTGGTCTATTTTGATGTCTTTATTCCATGTCTGTGTTTAATGGCTTTTCAACAAAGATTTATTATATTTTATATGTATTCACTCTGTGGCATTTTTTCTTTTCTTCATATTCTTTATTAGATTGAAGGTTAAAAATAAAATAAACTTACCTAAATGTTGGTGAGTGGGTAGCTGTTGTAACCTGTCCTGACACAGGAACTGCTGTCTGAAATTCTATTTAAGGCAAACACAATTCTTTATAGGATCACAAGCATTTATGATTCCTTTGTTATGACATTAACAGGATCTGATAGGTACAGAATTAAAGGGAACCTGACAAATGCATGCTGTCCAAACCAAGGGCAGTAGGAATCAGAGCTGGGCTGGGCGATTGCAGCCATGTATGTTTTACTCAAACACTCTGGCGTCTCAGAGAAGATGTCTTTAGAAAAGCCTACTTACTGATCTGCTCCTTCTTTTGTAACATTTCATTACATTTATCGTAGTATTCATGATCAGTGATGATGACAATTTCCAGCTTGAGTTTTAATGGTGCATACAAGTTACTGTATTTTTTTAGGGTAAATACCTTTTTAATAAACACATTTACACACAGCAAAACTAAATTTTTAGCACACCTAAACCTGTAAGTCTTTACATGCCAGCTGGCAAAGCGTGCAAAAGCCAGCCTAATCTAAACGTAGAGAACTTCCTAGAAATAAGACAAGAGCGAAAACACCATAACAGACGAGCTACAGGTGGTGTTCGTAAGGTCACATACTGTATCTTATCAGGAATATAAATCAGGATTGATCTGTACATGGAAAGGCAGTGACCTTAGCTGTGTAAAGTGCAAATGAACATTAACTGACTGAAGTTCATAATTTGCACCTTTCGTAACATAACTGTGATAAAAGAAGATTACTAGAGCGCTCCAAAATGCCAACTGCTTTCCAGATAGAATAAATTGATATCACCTGGGTGTATTTACTTTATGTACATTACTTTGCTTATTTGGTTCCATGGTCATGCATGAATGGGAAGAAAGTACAAAAATGACGCACAAAATAGTCTAAGGCTGTGGTTGCGCACACCAATCCTCACTCTTTAGCTACTATGCAAATGGAAGAGAAGAAGAGAATACCTCCCAACTATAAACAAATAAAGTCAGAAACATTTTAGACTAAAAAACTTCCCTAACCTTGACCTGTACTTTACACATGGAAAAAACTGAAGTCCATTAGTGATCCCATGCAGATTGGGTAAACCCTTTCTTGGCCTCCATAGTGTCCACCACACATTATGATGCCACCACAGTGCTCACCATGCAGTATATTGTCTCCACAATGCCCCACAGTAGATATCTCCCCCCCCACACACACAGCATGATGCCTACATAGTAGATATCCTCCCCCACACTCACAGTAGGTTGCCTCCACAGTAGATATCCCCCCACACTCACAGTAGGTTGCCTCCACAGTAGATATCCCCCCCACACACACACAGTATGATGCCTCCACAGTAGACATCCCCCCACATTCACAGTAGGTTGCCTTCACAGTAGATATCCCCCCACATTCACAGTAGGTTGCCTCCACAGTAGATATCCCCACACACACAGTATGATGCCTCCACAGTAGACATCCCCCCACATTCACAGTAGATATCCCCCCCACATTCACAGTAGGTTGCCTTCACAGTAGAATCCCCCCACATTCACAGTGGGCTACCTCCACAGTAGATATCCCCCCACACTCACAGTAGGTTACCTCCACAGTAGATATCCCCCCACACTCACAGTAGGTTGCCTCCACAATAGATATCCCCCCACACTCACAGTAGGTTGCCTCCATATTAGATATCCCCCCCACACTCACAGTAGATTGCCTCCACAGTAGATATCCCTCCACACTCACAGTGGGTTGCCTCCATATTAGATATCCCCCCACACTCACAGTAGGTTGCCTCCACAGTAGATATCCCCCCACACTCACAGTAGGTTGCCTCCACAGTAGATATCCCCCCACACTCACAGTAGATTGCCTCCACAGTAGATATCCCCCCACAATCACAGTAGGTTACCTCCACAGTAGATATCCCCCCACACTCACAGTAGGTTGCCTCCACAGTAGATATCCCCCCACACTCACAGTAGGTTGCCTCCATATTAGATATCCCCCCCACACTCACAGTAGATTGCCTCCACAGTAGATATCCCTCCACACTCACAGTGGGTTGCCTCCATATTAGATATCCCCCCACACTCACAGTAGGTTGCCTCCACAGTAGATATCCCCCCACACTCACAGTAGGTTGCCTCCATATTAGATATCCCCCCCACACTCACAGTAGATTGCCTCCACAGTAGATATCCCTCCACACTCACAGTGGGTTGCCTCCATATTAGATATCCCCCCACACTCACAGTAGGTTGCCTCCACAGTAGATATCCCCCCACACTCACAGTAGGTTGCCTCCATATTAGATATCCCCCCCACACTCACAGTAGATTGCCTCCACAGTAGATATCCCTCCACACTCACAGTGGGTTGCCTCCATATTAGATATCCCCCCACACTCACAGTAGGTTGCCTCCACAGTAGATATCCCCCCACACTCACAGTAGGTTGCCTCCACAGTAGATATCCCCCCACACTCACAGTAGATTGCCTCCACAGTAGATATCCCTCCACACTCACAGTGGGTTGCCTCCATATTAGATATCCCCCCACACTCACAGTAGGTTGCCTCCACAGTAGATATCCCTCCACACTCACAGTAGGTTGCCTCCATATGAGATATCCCCCCCACACTCACAGCAGGTTGCCTCCATATGAGATATCCCCCCCCCACAATCACAGTAGGTTGCCTCTACAGTAGATATCCCCCCACACACACAGTATGATGCCTCCACAGTAGACATCCCCCCCAAATTCACAGTAGGTTGCCTTCACAGTAGATATCCCCACACATTCACAGTAGGTTGCCTCCACAGTAGATATCCTCCCACATCCACAGTAGGCTACCTCCACAGTACATATCCCCCCACACTCACAGTAGGTTACCTCCACAGTAGATACCACCCACACTCACAGTAGGTTGCCTCCATATTAGATATCCCCCCCACACTCACAGTAGGTTGCCTCCACAGTAGATACCACCCACACTCACAGTAGGTTGCCTCCATATTAGATATCCCCCCACACTCACAGTAGGTTGCCCCCACAGTAGATATCCCACCACACACAGTATGATGCTTGCACAGTAGATCCCCCCTTTCACACAATATAATGCACCCACCATACATTACCCCACTGCCCCCACAAAGTATGATCCATCATCAGCCTTTCACGCGGCATAAAGCATCACAGCATGAAGCCCCCAACATAGTATGATGCCTGTAATGAAAACAAACCAACAGAAATAATATGGGCCCCACACACTCTGTGTGCAGGTATAAGAAAAAAGTTATCTCTACCCATGTATGTATTAGAGAGTGATAACGTATACTCCAGATACTTGAATACCATACAAAAAAAGGAGTTCTATACGAATATATAAAATTATTAATTTTTATTACAACAATCATTAAAAGAACATGACATAGTTCAAAGGAAATTTTGACAATATAGTAATAGAATAAAGGAGACCTTAGTACAAAGACATCCGAGTCTCAGGCAAAAAAAAAACAGTACAAAACACCATGGTATATCCATGTAAATGAGCGCAAATATCAGCACAAGAAAAGCATGGCAAAAATATTTAGTATAATACTAGTGTCCATGTGGCCATGTGTCCGCCATACTTAAATCAATTGCTATGCAAAACTGATACACATTCGCTTACCCATGGTGAAATAATAATCTGCCTGGGACTCTCGGTTGCCGCACCATTTGCTATAAGGCCGTAGTATGTCATTAGTCTCATCCACATTCATCCTCTACAGAGACCCTCATTGGCTGGGAATGTCCACGCCAATAGTATTCTATGGTAAACTACGGCCTTATAGCAAATGGTGCGGCAACGTAGGGTTTTAGAAACCAGTTGGAACACATAGCCGTAGCTTTGTTTCTTCCAGTCAGAGGGTAACGATTACGCACACACTTTTACGTCACGCTGGGCGTGCCACCTCTGGAACGCATTTGACTATCGGCGCACCGGAAGTTGTCTGTCCAATATGGCACCGGGACTTCCGGTTCTCCAGGGCGTTCGGCCCAGGCAACGGCTGGATACTTGTCATCTATGGGAGCCGGCGTGCGTTCCATGAACGTGGAACGCAGCGAGGCGCAGCCAGTGACGGAGGTATGGCGCACAAGGGGTGTTTCACTTCTACAATATGGCGCCGGCACTTCCGGGTATCCTGCGCGCTCAGTACAAGCGGCGGCAGGATATGGGTCATTCATATGAGCCGGCGTACGTTCCTGCAACGTGGTGCGCAATCAGGCGCAGGGAATAACGGAGGTATGGTGTACAGGGGGGCGTGCACCTGCACTGCAGCTTCCTGGGGGTTATCGCCCACTATTATTTTTATAAATAGGCAGAGGGTGCCATATCTGGTTCACTCACCGGTTGTGGCAGACGGCCACACAGAAATTTCTCTGATACCAGAGGACATATAGCCACTGCTGTTATCCTCAATACTATGTACCTGAGCAAGATCTAGCTCACGGTCTTATGGAACTCCCCTGATGAATCTCTGCGAGTGGAGAAGAAACGCGTTGGGAGGCGTTACTTTCTAACACATCTGGTGGGGGGTGTCCAGTATAGGGCTCATCTGGGCCTGTCCTTGTTAGGACAGGAGTCAATGCTGGGGCACGACAGGGGAGTAGGCAACGGTTCCCCATCTTTTTACACATTGCTCCATTTTTTTCTATTCTGCTGGACCCTCCCGGGGACCCTTATTCATCTATGTGGTACTCCAGTCTGCAATTGGTGAGACTCAACCAGTTTTTTATCTGCACTGTTATCGACGTGAGCACCTTTGTTTATTATTTGTTTGTTCAATTTTAATGAATATAAGTAAAAGTTATGTTTTAATATAGGGGTTATACTCTTCTAGCTGATATTCACTGTTCTCCCCAAGAGTTGTGCAACAGCTTGGCTGTTCCAAGCTGTAGCTGCATATTTATTTAAAAAATCCAAAATACAGACACAAATGCATATAATAGTGGGTGAGTAATGTGCATTGGGTCTTTGGTGGGTAAGTTACTTGCGATGTTTATATGACCGTTTTGTGTCCTTTGATAGGGAGATATTTCCTATTCTATGTGTGTACATGTTTACTTAAATCAGCGGAGTATATATGATTACTATAAATCTATTATATGACATGTTTATTACTCAGCATGTGCAATATTTATTCTATACTATTTTGTCTATTGTGGGGTCCTCTTGATTACTCACCTGCTATTATATGCATTTGTGTCTGTATTTTGGATTTTTTATAATCCGGTATGATCTAATAAAGTATACAATTTTTAAAATGTATAAATGACTGATTCAGTCCCAGCATTCTTTGTTTGCTTTTTGGATTAAGATACGGTATGGGGGCAGACCAACTGTCCTCTGACAGATGATGGGGGGAGAAAAATCAGGACATTAAAATTTAAATTTAGTAAAAATACATCCTCTGTATACGACTACAAATGTGTCGCTACAATAAATGGCTGTGATGTCGCTGTCTATGGTTTCTTTGTTTTTTTTCCCATAAAAGAAGAAAAATATGAAAATCATCCATAGGTTAAAAAAATGAAGTCCTACTACATACAAAAGTCTGGCAGTGTATCTGGCCTAGAAGAACGCACAGTGCACTCTAATTATACCGCCAGGGGCCCTGATCAGGGACTTCAGCCAGTGTAACGAAAAACCCTTCACACCTTCCAGGGACAGGAGTATTGTGTTTCTATAGGAGTCTGTATTATATAAACATAGAAAGCTATGGGGGTCTGCAATAGCACTGGCGGACTCAGAAGAGTGACCACGTACCTCTTGGGCACCTATGTGACTGCACAGGTTGCACCAATGATATGTACACCCCTGTATAATAGGTTCAGCAATACAGCATGGGGACCGGTTGTCCCTCCTGTAATAGAAAAATCCTAGGTAGAAGCTGTATTACTGCCATATACATATACAGTGGGGAAAATAAGTATTTGATACACTGACGATTTTGCAAGTTTTCCCCCATACAAAGAATAGAGAGGTCTGTAATATTAATCGTAGGTAAACTGTGAGAGACAGAATCTAAAAATAAAAGCTAAAAAAAAAATAATAATTAAAAAAAAATCAAAAAAAAAAATCACATTTTATGATTTTTAAATAATTAAAAATTGCATTTTATTGCATGAAATAAGTATTTGATCACCTACCAACCAGCAAGAATTCTGGCTCTCACAGATATGTAAGGCTAGTTTCACATTTGCGGACAAGGGCTTTGCAAAGGGCAGCGTAGTTCCCCCGTTAAGCTCCGCCCTACGTTGGCATGCGTCCTGCCTACGATATCTTTAAAATTGGGTAAGCAGGCCATGCGGATGTATGCGGATGCCTCCGCATGCGTCACTTTCATGCTGTGTCAACCGCAACAAAATACAACATGTTGCGTTCGACCCAGGTCGGAGCAGCGACGAAACGACGCATGCATAGGCATCCGCATGGCCTGCGTACCCAGTCTGGGGCTCCATGCAAAATTTTGCTTCGTGGGGTAAGGAGGATTCTCAGAAAGGTCATGAATCAGCCCAGGAGGACCTGATCAATGACCTGAAGAGAGCTGGGACTACAGTCTCATACATCACCATTAATACAACACACTGCGCCGTCATGGATTAAAATCCTGCAAGGCATGCAAGGTCCCCCTGCTCACTCCAGCACATGGCCAGGTTCGTTTGAAGTTCACCATTGACCATCTGGATGATCCAGAGGAGGCATGAGAGAAGGTCATGTGGTCAGAGGAGACCAAACTAAAACTTATTGGTATCAATTCCACTCACCATGTTTGGAGGAAGAAGAAGGATGAGTACAACCCCAAGAACACCGTCACAACCTTGAAGCATGGAGGGGGAAACATCATACTTTGGGAGTAATTTTCTGCAAAGGGGACAGGACTGCATCGTATTAAAGGGAGGATGGATGGGGTCATGCATAACAAGATTTTGGCCAACAACCTCCTTCCCTCGGTTAGAGAATTGAAGATGGGTCGTGGCTGGGTCTTCCAGCATGACAATGACCCAAAACACACAGCCAGGGTAACTAAGGAGTGGCTCCATAAGAAGCATTTCAAGGTCCTGGAGAGGCCCAGCCAGTCTCCAGACCTGAACCCAATAGAAAATCCTTGGAGGAAGCTGAAACTCAATGTTACCCAGCGACAGCGTTGAAACCTGAAAGATGTGGAGAAGATCTGTATGGAGGAGTGGGCCAAAATTCCTGCTGCAGTGTATGCAACCTTGGTCAAGAACTACAGGAAATGTCTGACCTCTGTAATTGCAAACAAAGATTTCTGGACCAAATATGAAGTTCTGTTTGTTGATTGTATCAAATACTTATTTCATGCAATAAAATGCAAATTAATTATGTAAAAATCATACAGTGTGATTTTATGGTTTTTTTTTTGTTTTTTTTTTAAAGATTCTGACTCTAACAGTTGAAGTTGTACCTACGATAAAAATTAGACCTCTCCATTCTTTGTAGGTGGGAAAACTTGCAAAACCGGCAGTGTATCAAATACGTTCCCCACTGTATATGGCAGTTACAATAGGGCTGTTAAATAACATTTGTACTACTATATAGCGATGACATACAAAGTTATACGGCAGCTGTATTACTGGTATATAACGATGGTATACACAGATATACGGCATCTGTATTATTGGTACATAACGATGGTATACACAGATATACGGCAGCTGTATTACTGGTATATAACGATGGTATACACAACTATACGGCAGCTGTATTACTGGTATATAACGATGGTATACACAGATATACGGCAGCTGTATTACTGGTACATAACGATGGTATACACAGATATACGGCAGCTGTATTACTGGTACATAACGATGGTATACACAGATATACGGCAGCTGTATTACTGGTATATAACGATGGTATACACAACTATACGGCAGCTGTATTACTGGTATATAACGATGGTATACACAGATATACGGCAGCTGTATTACTGGTATATAACGATGGTATACACAGATATACGGCAGCTGTATTACTGGTACATAACGATGGTATACACAGGTATATGGCAGCTGTATTACTGGTACATAACGATGGTATACACAGATACACGGCAGCTGTATTACTGGTACATCATGATGGTATACACAGGTATATGGCATCTGTATTACTGGTACATAACGATGGTATACACAGATATACGGCAGCTGTATTACTGGTATATAACGATGGTATACACAGCTATACGGCAGCTGTATTACTGGTATATAACGATGGTATACACAGATATACGGCAGCTATATTACTGGTATATAACGATGGTATACGCAGATATACGGCAGCTATATTACTGGTATATAACGATGGTATACGCAGATATACGGCAGCTGTATTACTGGTATATAACGATGGTATACACAGATATACGGCAGCTGTATTACTGGTATATAACGATGGTATACACAGATATACGGCAGCTGTATTACTGGTATATAACGATGGTATACACAGATATACGGCAGCTGTATTACTGGTATATAACGATGGTATACACAGATATACGGCAGCTGTATTACTGGTATATAACGATGGTATACACAGATATACGGCAGCTATATTACTGGTATATAACGATGGTATACACAGATATACGGCAGCTGTATTACTGGTATATAACGATGGTATACACAGATATACGGCAGCTGTATTACTGGTACATAACGATGGTATACACAGATATACGGCAGCTGTATTACTGGTATATAACGATGGTATACACAGATATACGGCAGCTGTATTACTGGTATATAACGATGGTATACACAGATATACGGCAGCTATATTACTGGTATATAACGATGGTATACACAGATATACGGCAGCTGTATTACTGGTATATAACGATGGTATACACAGATATACGGCAGCTGTATTACTGGTACATAACGATGGTATACACAGATATACGGCAGCTGTATTACTGGTATATAACGATGGTATACACAGCTATACGGCAGCTGTATTACTGGTACATAACGATGGTATACACAGATATACGGCAGCTGTATTACTGGTATATAAAGATGGTATACACAGATATACGGCAGCTGTATTACTGGTATATAAAGATGGTATACACAGATATACGGCAGCTATATTACTGGTATATAACGATGGTATACGCAGATATACGGCAGCTGTATTACTGGTATATAACGATGGTATACAGATATACGGCAGCTGTATTACTGGTACATAACGATGGTATACACAGATATACGGCAGCTGTATTACTGGTATATAACGATGGTATACACAGATATACGGCAGCTGTATTACTGGTACATAACGATGGTATACGCAGATATACGGCAGCTGTATTACTGGTATATAACGATGGTATACACAGATATACGGCAGCTATATTACTGGTACATAACGATGGTATACGCAGATATACGGCAGCTGTATTACTGGTATATAACGATGGTATACACAGATATACGGCAGCTGTATTACTGGTATATAACGATGGTATACACAGATATACGGCAGCTGTATTACTGGTACATAACGATGGTATACACAGATATACGGCAGCTGTATTACTGGTATATAACGATGGTATACACAGATATACGGCAGCTGTATTACTGGTATATAACGATGGTATACACAGATATACGGCAGCTATATTACTGGTATATAACGATGGTATACACAGATATACGGCAGCTGTATTACTGGTATATAACGATGGTATACACAGATATACGGCAGCTGTATTACTGGTACATAACGATGGTATACACAGATATACGGCAGCTGTATTACTGGTATATAACGATGGTATACACAGCTATACGGCAGCTGTATTACTGGTATATAACGATGGTATACACAGATATATGGCAGCTGTATTACTGGTACATAACGATGGTATACACAGATATACGGCAGCTGTATTACTGGTATATAACGATGGTATACACAGATATACGGCAGCTGTATTACTGGTATATAACGATGGTATACACAGATATATGGCAGCTGTATTACTGGTACATAACGATGGTATACACAGATATACGGCAGCTGTATTACTGGTACATAACGATGGTATACACAGATATACGGCAGCTGTATTACTGGTATATAACGATGGTATACACAGATATACGGCAGCTGTATTACTGGTACATAACGATGGTATACACAGATATACGGCAGCTGTATTACTGGTATATAACGATGGTATACACAGCTATACGGCAGCTGTATTACTGGTATATAACGATGGTATACACAGATATATGGCAGCTGTATTACTGGTACATAACGATGGTATACACAGATATACGGCAGCTGTATTACTGGTACATAACGATGGTATACACAGATATACGGCAGCTGTATTACTGGTATATAACGATGGTATACACAGATATACGGCAGCTGTATTACTGGTATATAACGATGGTATACACAGATATACGGCAGCTATATTACTGGTATATAACGATGGTATACACAGATATACGGCAGCTGTATTACTGGTATATAACGATGGTATACACAGATATACGGCAGCTGTATTACTGGTACATAACGATGGTATACACAGATATACGGCAGCTGTATTACTGGTATATAACGATGGTATACACAGCTATACGGCAGCTGTATTACTGGTATATAACGATGGTATACGCAGATATACGGCAGCTGTATTACTGGTATATAAAGATGGTATACACAGATATACGGCAGCTATATTACTGGTATATAACGATGGTATACGCAGATATACGGCAGCTGTATTACTGGTATATAACGATGGTATACACAGCTATACGGCAGCTGTATTACTGGTATATAACGATGGTATACGCAGATATACGGCAGCTGTATTACTGGTATATAACGATGGTATACGCAGATATACGGCAGCTGTATTACTGGTATATAACGATGGTATACGCAGATATACGGCAGCTGTATTACTGGTATATAACGATGGTATACGCAGATATACGGCAGCTGTATTACTGGTATATAACGATGGTATACGCAGATATACGGCAGCTGTATTACTGGTATATAACGATGGTATACACAGATATACGGCAGCTGTATTACTGGTATATAACGATGGTATACACAGATATATGGCAGCTGTATTACTGGTACATAACGATGGTATACACAGATATACGGCAGCTGTATTACTGGTACATAACGATGGTATACACAGATATACGGCAGCTGTATTACTGGTATATAACGATGGTATACACAGATATACGGCAGCTGTATTACTGGTACATAACGATGGTATACACAGATATACGGCAGCTGTATTACTGGTATATAACGATGGTATACACAGCTATACGGCAGCTGTATTACTGGTATATAACGATGGTATACACAGATATATGGCAGCTGTATTACTGGTACATAACGATGGTATACACAGATATACGGCAGCTGTATTACTGGTACATAACGATGGTATACACAGCTATACGGCAGCTGTATTACTGGTATATAACGATGGTATACACAGATATACGGCAGCTGTATTACTGGTATATAACGATGGTATACACAGATATACGGCAGCTGTATTACTGGTATATAACGATGGTATACACAGATATACGGCAGCTATATTACTGGTATATAACGATGGTATACACAGATATACGGCAGCTGTATTACTGGTATATAACGATGGTATACACAGATATACGGCAGCTGTATTACTGGTACATAACGATGGTATACACAGATATACGGCAGCTGTATTACTGGTATATAACGATGGTATACACAGATATACGGCAGCTGTATTACTGGTATATAAAGATGGTATACACAGATATACGGCAGCTGTATTACTGGTATATAAAGATGGTATACACAGATATACGGCAGCTATATTACTGGTATATAACGATGGTATACGCAGATATACGGCAGCTGTATTACTGGTATATAACGATGGTATACACAGATATACGGCAGCTATATTACTGGTACATAACGATGGTATACGCAGATATACGGCAGCTGTATTACTGGTATATAACGATGGTATACACAGCTATACGGCAGCTGTATTACTGGTATATAACGATGGTATACGCAGATATATGGCAGCTGTATTACTGGTACATAACGATGGTATACACAGATATGCGGCAGCTATATTACTGGTATATAACGATGGTATACGCAGATATACGGCAGCTGTATTACTGGTATATAACGATGGTATACACAGATATACGGCATCTGTATTACTGGTATATAACGATGGTATACACAAATATACGGCAGCTGTATTACTGGTATATAACGATGGTATACGCAGATATACGGCAGCTGTATTACTGGTATATAACGATGGTATACGCAGATATACGGCAGCTGTATTACTGGTATATAACGATGGTATACGCAGATATACGGCAGCTGTATTACTGGTATATAACGATGGTATACACAGATATACGGCAGCTGTATTACTGGTATATAACGATGGTATACGCAGATATACGGCAGACACATGGAAGCATGACAATATGTTCCATAGAATTCAATACCATTGTCCTATATAATGTCCACGCCCGTGACCACCACTACTGATGTGGGTGGGAGATGCCCGTGTGCCCGCACCCCCTGTGCCAGGCTCTGCCTGGCTGTGCCCAGCCCACTACCCTCCCTCTGCTCCATACAGGAAGGATACGAGGTGTCCGTGGAGGACGGACAGGCGGCCTCCTGCTCCGGGAGCGATACCACAGCTCTGGGCCTGCATGCTTCTACGGTCCGTCACTTTGTCACCTACAGCTGGTCTGGAGGGCACAGAGCGGCCTCTCTACCGGCCTGATAAACCTCCGTGTCCGGAACCTCCTCCTCCCGACCGGAGCCTGCACCGCCCCGTGCAAAGGGCGAAGGGCGCAGCGCGGTGATAGGGCGGGTACTGCCCGGCGGGAGAGAGCTGCCACCCGGGCACACAATGTGAGACAGACACAGCTGCCCCTGGTAGCGGGTGACGGCAGCCAGCAGCGCTAGTTCCCATGCCCGGTGCACACACCAGTACCCCGCTACGTGATGGGGCAGTGGAAGGTGCTCTGGCGCTGAAGGCTCTTAAGTGTAGAAAGAAGCGGGCACACAACTCCCAGGTGTCATTTGTTTCTCTGCCTCCCCATTTTCAAGAGCTCTGCTTGCTTCCAGTGAATAGATTTTTTTTTAAATACTAGTGGGAGCTGAAATCAACTCACAATGTTCGGTGTAGAAAACTGGCCCTAAGGGTAAGTGCCCACGGTCAGTGATTGGCAGTGCTATGGACGCAGCACATGTCCGCTCCGTCCAAAGTGCTGCCACTATTGAACACAGGTGATTCTGCATGTGTCCATTGAACCGTATGGAATCACCGCGTCCAATACATTGTACGGTGATATTTATCTTGCGGAGTCGTGAGCATTTCCGCAAGATAAATAGACATGCTGCGGTCTGGAAAGACACGCCACATGTACGGCTCCGCAGGTGTCTGTACACACATAGTGGACATGGGATTTCTTGAAATGCCATCCACTATGCCGCTGCGAGTTGGACTCTGAGGATGTGCGCAGCCGTCCAATCTGCAGCGTTTATCGACCGTGGGAACATATCCTTAGACCTCCATAGCCATCGGCCAAATGCTCCGGACTCGCATGAAAGTTTGGCCACACATTCATTTGGTTTCCATTGGGACAACTCTCCGTTCTCCCAATAGAAACCGGAAAGTTGCTGGCAGACTCCTGAGAGCCTCTGAACCCAAGCAGCGTTATCCTTGTCCTACAGGATATCAGGAGCTGCTGTACACGGAGAGACCACTCTTCCCACCATCCGCCATACACGTACACTGCACGGCGGAGCAGCCGCCTTGTACACAGCCGACGCTGGACGTCAGAGACTGATTTTTTTCTATGTCACGCAGTATTATTAGAGTGAAGTATATAGATATCTGGTCCAGAGATGTAGATCTGTTTGTCATCAGCATAGAGGTGATACTGCAAGCCATGAGATTCTATGAGCTGTCCCAGGCTGAAGGTGTATATGGAGAAGAGCAGGGGCCCTAGGACTGAACCTTGCGGAATTCTGACGGGGCGAGATGAGGAGGTGGTGTGCGAGTGGGATGTCTGCTCTGTTAGGTATGACGCAATCCAGGATAGGGCCAAGTCTGTGATGCCAGGAGATGAGAGGGTATGCAGTAATAGGGAATGGTGCACTGTGTCAAAGGCAGAGGACAGGTCCAGGAGGAGGGGGGGGACAGAGTAGTGTCGCTTGGCTTTGGTGGTTAATAGGTCATTGGTGACTTTGAGCCCGCCATATGGCGTCATTAATAGACTTTGAGCCATATGCTCTGCATTTCTGTGTGAACATTGCCACATACAGATTATTTGTTTGCACAGGTGTACCAAGCGGCCAATTCCTGATTGTAGGCTGGCTGCCTTATCGGTATTATTGCATCTGGGCATTTGCCGCTGCACCTTGGATAGTGCAATTGGAGGCCTTGGACAGGTAAGCATCTCTGCCTGTGGAATGTTTTTTTTTGGTCATTGGTGACTTTAGTTAGGGCAGTTTCAATGGAATGCTGCGGCCGGAAGCCAGATTGTAAGCGGTCCAAGAGGGAGAAAGAAGAGAGGTGGAAGGACAGTTCAAGATGGATGTGTTGTTCCAGTAGTTTTGAGGCATAGGAGAGAAGTGATATGGGGGGATGGCTAGATACAAAGGATGGGTCAAGAGAGGGCTTATTGAGGATGGGTGTGATTGAGGCATGTTTGAAGCATGAGGGGAAAACACCAGTTGTTAGGCTGGTTTCACATTTGCGGTTGCGTCCGCAGCATTTGTGCTGCAATTTTCCGCATGCGCTGTGTATTCCTATCTTTAACATTAGGGATGCAGGTGCCTGCAATTGGTTGCGTTTTGCTGCGTTTGACGACGCATGCGTTGTTTTGTTGTCTGCGGTGTTGCGCGGTAAACACTACATGTAGTAATTTCAGAGGCGTCAAGTTGCCACCTCAAAACTTATGCGGTTGTTAGCGGAAGGAATGTGCCAAAAAAACGCATTACGGTCTATGTGAACGCATGCGTTCGCAAGCACATGCGTTTGCTTGCATTTGTTAACGAATGCGTTTTACCACAGGAAAACATGTCTAGACACTGATTAGCTACCCCCCACATACATACTGATAAAAGGAGGGAGTGGGCATTGGCAGGCCACTACACAGCGGACTGGGAACAAGAGCAGACGCAGGAAAGCACCTTTGAGGAAACCACACTCTGAGCAATGTATCAAAGCCAATGTCTTTATTTTCTATTTTCTGTCTCTATATGTCCTAATTTTCTGGCATTTTTTTTTTCTGCATGCATTAGAATGTCATCTTCATCTGAGGAGCAACGGCTTGGGCCTGCACAAGGTGGAATTGATATTGAAGTGAGTACTCACCTCTTCAGATTGGTAAGTATTCTCCGTCACATCTACACATGTGACAAATTTTTTTTTCCTTTTTTTTTTTGAGCAGTTCTTCCACTGCGGCAGAGGCTGAGCAGGAGCAGCGTAGACACGGTCGGGTGGCAAGGTGGCAGCGGGTAAGTATACCTGGCTGACTGTTTATTGTATCCTGACTTTACTATTCTTGAATATTTATTTCTTTACTTTCCTCTTTCTTTACCTTTTTCTTCTTGACTCCTTTTTTTTTCTTGACTTTAAATATTCATGCCAGTTTTCCGTCTCTGTTGTTTTCTTTCTTTTCCTTATGTTAAATGTCTCCAACATTAATGTCTTTATTTATTTTTTAGGATCCAGAACAGGATGAGGACCTCATTGACAACGATATCCTCATCTCTCTGGTCCATGAGCGAGTCCCGTTGTGGGACACCTGGGTTCCGCAGCACTCGGACAACGTGATGATCCGGCGGCTATGGAATGAGGTGGCCAAAGCGATATGGGATGGCTGGGACAACGCCCCGACTCGGGCTTGAAATGCATTTTGTAAGTAGTGCAATGTGGGGTGCTGCAGCAGTAACCTTGGCCGGGATCACACAACTGTGTGTGATGAGAGAAACTCCTGAGAGTTTCTCTCATCACACACAGTTGTGTGATCATGGTCAAAAGTGCATTGTCTAATCATTATTTTTATTTTTCAGCAGTGCTCAAAGTCAAAACACGTTGGCGTTCGATGAAGGATCACTTCAACAAGGACCTTCGTCAAGAGAGAAGGGTTCCTAGTGGTCCTGGAGCAAGGATCCGCAAATATAAATCTCACCGCATCCTTGCATTTTTGAGACCGGTCCTTGCCCAGAAACATAAGTATTTTTTGTGGTGTAATTGGTTTTGTTGTATTGCCTAATCTGTATTTTTCTATTCCACAGGAGTTGGCGCTTTACTATTGTAAATGTTTGGTACTAATGTTTTTTTTTTTCTTTTTTCACAGCACATGGAGCAGCACTCTTGACCCTGGTTCTGGAGCGGTCCTTCATCAAACAGCCATGGACCCATCCCAGCCATCCAGCAGCGCTGCAGCAAGTGGACCTGCAACACTGACTGGAGACCAGGAAGCTGGTCCATCAGGTGTTCCCCTGTCCCAGTCCTCTGCCTCTTTTTTTTGGGTTCTTGCCGGCAGCGTCAGAGGGCCTCGGACAGGTCACTCATGCCCAAGTTTTTGCACTTGAGCTCGGTCTTTCATGATGGACTCAAGGCGATGGGTAACCGACTGGATACTGCCATAAACCATATGAATACACTTATCCAGGATGTCACCAGAAGCCTTGACCAAGTGAAAGCCGACCTCCAGAGGCCTGCACATCATTTTTTCAATAAAATAGAGAAGGGCATGTCGGAACACCTTACTCCTGTTCTCCATCTTAGTGTCGTGCAGGCCTGCAATGCCGCTTACGTGCAGGCTATGCAGCAGAGTTGGTATTTTCAGCAGACAGTGGCGGCATTTCCACCTGTGCCAACACTATCAAACTTCACTTCAATGCCGACCTCTGTTGCATATCACTGCACGGCCACCACCATTCCAAGCACTGCCGAACACCACTACAGCACCACCACGCCGAGTGCTGTTGGACAGCCCACCGCCACCACCATGACAACTGCTGCTCCTGCTTGGACCTCCTCCACTGCCACCACTATGCAGCAGCAGGACCCTGGCATGGCCTTCCCCGCCACCACGATGCAGCAGCAGGACCCTGGCATGGCCTTCCCCGTCACCACTGTGATAGAAATATATATATCATGTAGATCTCACTTGCATGTATACTCCTCTATAATCATATATACTTATATGCTCACAGCTAATATATACATTATAATCAATGGTTTAAAATGGTTGACACAAACTGATATAACCCAGACAGATCATATGGGGTTTTCTATCCCAAAAGCAGAAGAGTGTCAGATGTTTGGTGACTGCTGATCAGATGTCTCCACTTTGTCCTAGACACAGAACTCAAGTTTAGTTGCTTAATCCGCTGTCATATGAGCATTAGTCACAATATTCCATATATGTTTAGATAACCAATGACAGAGGAGCTAGACAATATGGTAATTAACTAACCACCCCTGACAACCCCTAACCACTCCTTTCTATGTGAAAATATAAAACTATGTATGTACAATAAAGTATCAGTATTGATGGAATGTTATTGACACAATAATGTTGTGCAGTCTCATTCTTCCTTGAGCGCTCAAAATACTCAGTCTAATTGGGAGCGGCCACAGCACACACAGGGATAAGATTTATCCAACCCAAATATTTCCATAACATTAATGGCGCCCAACGTGGGGCATGGATGAAACGCACACGTGGACCCACTACTGACCGGAGATACGGAAGTTGTAGCCGTGGCCTTGGCACAGGGGCAGGAGACTGCGCAGCTCCATAAGTAAGGTAAGAAATGTTATCATCTTACCTGAAAGTCCCCTGTGCCCAGTCCTTGTCTATGCCTCTTGCCGGTCAGGTGTGGTCATCAATTCCCAGGTAGTGTAAAAAATCCGTAGCCACGAATCCACCCTGGGAGGTGTCTGCTGTGTGCCGTGTATGTGTTTGTGTAAAATCCGAGAGAAGAAGGAAAAAGTGATTTTTGCTTATGGTGGCTGGGTAACAGACAGCAGGAGGTCAAATCGCTGAATAAGCTATCACAGATTCCCGTGCAATAGGAGAGACAGGAGGTCTCGGGACAGGCAGTTCCATTATCCAGGCTCGGATGGTGATAGTTAAAAGGGCTGCCACAGATTCCCGTAGCCGGCGGCCAGTCAGGACGACCGGAGCGGAGGGTGGTAGAGTCCGGCATATGCGTGCCAGTGCGATTGACAGTTGTCTGTTCCCAGAACGGCCTGCACGTGTCACAGAATTAAAAGGGCATCTCTCGGATTGTCTATCTGTTTCTGTTTGTGTCATGTACTATTGCCGCTTTAAGGGCATATAACAGTAAAAGAAAGTTTTGGGGTTTTTTTTCTTTCTCTCATGAACTTCCTCTTTTTTCAGCTGAAGCAGAGAGATATGCATTGTAAATCACACTGTCACATGGGTTTTTTTTACTGACTGTTTTCAGCTGCAATGCTGGCTATGTGTAGTTTTTTTGGGAAGAAGTTAAGTTAAATTGTATCTATCATTTTTGATGTGACATACATGTTTTCAGATATGTGATTTTAGTGACATTTGATATTATTGCAATAGCATACGGAATAAAAAGAGGAAGTGTGTCTCTGACTGCATTTGAGCGCAGAGATTCTAAAAGAAAAAAAAAAGGAGAAGAGCCGTTTTCATTTTTAATTTTTTTTACTCTCTTAAAGGGTCTTTTTCTTTTTGCGGCATTTTAAAATTTTTAATTACGTTTTCCTCAATCTTCAATCTCTTTACCTTTTTATTTTTTTTATTTATTTATTTATTTTTGGAAAAAGTTTTTTTTTTTCCTTTCCTTTTGTATCAAAATTTTGAGTTTTTGGTTGTGAGCTAAGTTTTTGACGGTTTTTCTTATCGTTTTGGGTTTTTCTTAGAGTTTTATATACTCATTTTTAGAAGTTTTTTTTTATTATTTAGCACTGTTTTCTTTTTTCATTTTTGTGTGTTTTTCATTTTTTGCTTTTGCCATGGGGAATAAAGTGGCCGAGCAACAGGAAAGTCTTTTATTTCCTGATGAGCAAACAGCCCCTAGATAGTGGCAAAACACGAAGGTGTTAAGTATGTGAAGATTTTTGGAAGGTATAAAGTACGTGAAATTCATAAGAATGGCAGACTTCAAGCTGCAGAGTGGCATGTCGTAGAAGGGAAAATAAGGGAAGTTAGCTGATGTTAGATTGCTGAATACTAATACATGGTATGAAGTAGCAGCAGAGCTTACATCGTTTAGGTGGTACAGAAAGTTATGTGAGCAAACCAGGAAGTGATTTTTGTGTGTATAAGACGGGATATATTGGATCTGCGCAGTCTGCTTTTAGCAAGATCCATGGTATAGGTAGTTATTTTTGCACAGTATGTGGTGCGCCCCGTCTCTCCCTACAGGGAGAAGGCATCATTGCTCCACTCTATTGTTCTCATTCTGTTGTCAGTCTTTTCTCTCTGCATTCTTCTGTCAGTCTTTTCTCTCTGCATTCTTCTCCCTCGCTCTCTTTTCCTCTCCTCTTCCTCCACACTTTTCTCTTCTCTCTCCCCCTCTCTATCTCTCTCCTTCACACCTTCCATCTTCTCCTCCCTCTTCTCCTCACCCTCGCTCTCTCCTCCTCCACAACCTCCATCTTCTCCTCCCTCCTTTTCCACTCCCCCACCACATCTTTCTCCTCCTTCTTTTCCTTCTCCACACCCATCTCTCCTCACCCTCTCTCTCCCCTCCTACTATTCCTTTGTCTCACTCGTCAACCCCTCCTCCTTCTTCTTCCTCTTTTTTCCTCTTCGTTGCCGGCTGGGCCAACGCCCAATTCGAACAATATGGTGCTTACAGCACAAGGTTTCCCTCTATGCCCCTGGCACAAACCAGCCATTGCCATTTATGATATCGGGGAAAGAAAGTGAAAATCCCCCTACACACAATGCAGTGGGCAGCCCCCAGACGTATCAGGCAGCAGACAGCTCAGCCCTGGGTGCAGAGGGGGGAGGAATGATATCAGAACGAGCTCACTGACAGATCCTCCGTTACCTCATTTCAGTCAACAATATTGTAACCCTTAAGGTTTTACATGAACTTTGATATCACCATGTATTGATAATGTACAACTTCAGCACCGGTCAGAGCTGCCTACATTCACACCAACATACAACTATAAGCCTAATCCATCACAGCTTCAGCAAGGGGGGAGACATCCTCACATAAAAAGCAACTTCTAAGTCCAAAATCAGTCAGTGTATGACCCCAGTACAAGCTATCACAACTATTCCTCTGATGAAGAGGGAACATCATACATGCTGTCCAGTACTAGGAAAAAGAAACCCACAGGCACCAAGAATGCAGGGGCAGATAGAGGCACCACCATTACACTATGTGCACTGCACTTCAAGTCAGGTGACAATCTTCCAGACCCAGGGATGCATCCCATGCCATTTTACCGAAGAAAGTAGCAGAACCAGTGAAAATATGCAGCCACCTGGAATGATCTCTGGGCCATGAATGAAAATAGAAGCAGGTGATGCACTCTGGCCAATCATGAAGGAACAATTCAAACTTCCAGCAGAATCAGACGTACACGCTTGGGAGTCAGGGCCACAGCTAATTGAACAGCTCAGAGAGTGGGCCAAAGGCAGATTGGCAGGACAAGCCATGACATGAGCCAAGATAAGACAGAGTCTGTAAAGAAGTTTCATGGCAGAGTAATGCAAGTATTCTAAGACTTGGGCTTCACCATTCATGACCAGATACACAGGCCTTTGGGCATGGACTGAGACAGCCAATCAGGAAACCACTGATAGTGGCTAGGCCTGAGAACAGGTCAATAGCAGTGGACTGACCCAGCAAAATGTTTTATGTGCGCCTAGGAGACTGTTTATTGCCGATTGTCACCAAAACTGCCGCCATTATAGCACCACAAAGAGCGCAAAGAAGGAAAAGGGTGCCGTGCTGCTGAGAACGCCAGAAGGGAAGCCAGAGGTGAAGAGGTGTGCCGATCAACACACCGGAAGAACCGCTGCAGACTCCAGAGAGGAGACACCGACCTCAATAAGGTTAGCAAAGGGGAGAAGCTATGTTGGAGCACGGGGAAGAAGTGATGGCAGATGCAGCCGCAGCCCCTGTAATGCCCCAAGACCTTGGGTTGGATGCAGCCGCCGGTCTCATGGCACCCCCGGGCCTCGCCACGAATGCACCTGCAGGCCCCGTCTTACAACCGCAGCTTCAATCAGCAGGCTGGACCCCGCTGCCGCTACAGTGCCCATCATGCCATTGTCCACAGTAGCCAAACGGACCGAGTCCCAACCAGGATTGCAGAGGACGGCCCCTCTCATGGTGACTACTAACCTGGAAGCGCAACCACCCTACAAAGACAGAAGTAGTGTCAAGGGTTACATCTGTGGCAAGTTTGGCCATTTCCAAAACCAGTGCAGGGCACCCACGCCCCCGAAGAGACTGGACCCATGCAACCCAAGAGTTGGTCCAGAGAAACAGGTCAAGGAGGAAGTGCAGAAAGCAGTGAAGTACCCCGTCCATAGGACAGAGGCAAGCAAGCCAGGCCCGCAAGACACTATGCTCCTGACATGTAAAGCTTCATCTGCAAAACCACTACCTCAAATTACTCTTAAAATGGATGGCGTTGTCAGATCCAAAGTGGTGCAGCCAGAAGTGTGATGACACCTGTGGAACTCACTGATCCCACCTGCCTATCAGAATCCTCTGTGTCTCGCATGGGCATTGATGGTCAAGTCAGACATTCTCAGCTTACAAAGCCACTGAGCGTGTGCACTCAGCCAGGACACTCTATCCTGTCCCAGTTTGTGGTGTAAAGGACCTGCCACTCAACCTGCTGGGAGCGAACCTACTGCAGAAGCTGAAGGCAACCACAGTGTTCCAGGGAGATGGGACAGTGACACTTTCTTCATCCCTGACCTGAGAAGAGTCATGCTGGCGGCCCTACAAGAACATTAAACAATCGAGGCCTACCCAAGGAGGTACTGGATGTAGTACCGGAAAGTCTATGGTCTAAGGGACCCCAGCACATGAGAAAACCTCAAGTTGCCCCAGTACAGGTGTCACTCAAGCCATGTACCCCATACCCTCGTAAGGCCCAGGCCAGGCCTAGAGTCAAGCTGCCTCTGACCAACTGAAGGTCTACCTGGAAATAGGAATCATTGTTCCTCGCACATCGCCTTGCAATACCCTGCTCTCCTTTTCCCCGTCAAGAAAAAGACTGTAAAAGGAGAGCCAGCCAAGTTCAGAATGGTATATGACCTGAGAGCTGTGAATGACACCACGGTGCTTGAAACTGCAATTATGCCGAATCCGCACACTCTGCTCTCAAATGTGCATGCCACAGCAAAAGTGTTCACAGTGAACAACCTGGCTAACGTTTTCTCCAGTGTTCCAGTTCATCCGGAAGACCAGTTCCTGTTTGCCTTAATGCACCAGGGGGGACACCACACATGGACAGTGATGCCACAGTGGGCCCAGAACAGCCCTCCACAGTTCACTAGAGCAATGTCCACAGTCCTCACCAACTGAGTCACAGAACAAGCAGAAGTAACCCTGCTACAATACATGGACAATCTACTCCTTTGTGCAGTTGACTTTGACACGTGTAAAGCCCTTTCCTTGTATCTCCTACTCTACCTGGCGGAGTAGCACTGCAAGATCTCAAAGAACAAAGTCCAGTGGTGTCTGAAGCAAGTTACGTTCCAGAGACACTGTATTGCTCACCAGGCGAAACACCTGACAGATGACCGGAGGACCACAGTGGAGAAGATGGTTCTACAGGCCTTCCTTGGCCCCGTTCCTCCTGACTGATGCAGTCTTCAGCTCATTCAAGAAGTTAAAAGGCACAGTAGTCTCAGCACCAGCACTAGGCCCATCTGACTACGAGAAGCCATTCCGTCTCTACTTGATGAGAAAAGAAGGCCTTGCTACTGGAGTCCTGACATAGCTTCAGGGGGGAAAGCAGAGACTTTCGGACTACTTTTCAGCTTGCCTGGATCCAGTTGCAAGGGGAGCCTCTTCCTCCCGCTTGAGAGCAGCAGTTGCAGCACACGCCCTCCTGGACAGGACTACTGACGTCAGTGGAAAAACCATTGGAAATCCTGGCTCTGCATGACATCTCAGCAATCCTCAACCAAACCCAGCTAAAACATCTCTCCACCGCCAGGCATCTTCGCCTCCAGTGCTCTCTACTCCTGCCCAACAATGTCACCATCTCCAGATGCACAGTCCTCAACCCGTCCACTCTACTCCCACTCCCAAGGGGGGATACAGATATGGACCCTCAGATAAAAAGTCTGATCAAAATCTGCATGACACCTTCTGCAGGGATCTGAATTTGCTCCGGACGGATGACCATGATTGCTTCAGCATCATGCAACAGGAAACAGCAGGACTACCCAAGGTGGCAGAAGAGCCACTGACCAACCCAGAGTTGATCCTCTCTGTGGATGGCTCCAGATTCGCAGATGATGAAGGAAGATGTGCAGTGACCAGCAATCAAGAGATCCTGTGGTCCAGAAGTCTGCCGCCCAGTCTGTCAGCCCAGGAAGCAGAACTGATAGCGCTGATGAAGGCCTACCAGATGGCAGAAGACAAGACTGAGAAAATGTATACCGATTCAAGGTACTCGCATGGCATAGCACACGACTTCGGACCCATCTGGGCTGCAAGGGACTTCATCACAGCAAGCGGAACAACTGTGAAGCATCATGGAGCCATTAAGGACCTGCTGAACACACTTCAACTTCCAAAAGTGGTGGCAGTACTAAAAGTCAAAGCGCATGGAAAACTAAGCACAGTAGAGGCACAAGGCAACAACATGGCGGATATGGCAGCCAAAGAAGCAGTCAAGGGAAGACAATATGGAAAAGTGGAAGAGGTCGTAGAGCCGGACGGCTACATGACGACTGAAGACAAGAAACCTGACCAAATGACGTCCTGTGATCTGCTCAAAAAGCTGCAAGAGCAAGCCCCAAAGGACAAGAAGGAATGCTGGATACAGAAGAGAGCAGCACATGAAGAAGGAAGGGTATACTCAATGGACTACAAACCCTGTTTACCCCGAAGCATGTACCTTATCGTGGTCTAGTGGGCACATGGGCCCACACACAGATTAAAGACACAGATGAATGATCCGATTGGTGCTTACTGGTGCGCTCCAGAAATCTCCACCCTAACAGCCAAGTTCATAAACAGCTGTCTGACCTGTGGCCAATGCAACCCTGGAAGAATGGAGAAAGTTCCCATACATCATCTTGCCAGACCACCGTACCCCTCCCAGAGGATCCAGATAGACCACATCCAAATTCCGCCAAGTGGAGGATTCGAATATGCCCTTGTGGTCGTGGACATGTTCTCAGGATGACAGCCAGAAGCTTTCCCAGTGAATAACCAGTCAGCAAAGACTACTGCAAAGAAGCTACTCTCAGATACGAGATATGCAGCTATGGGGTCCCAGAAGTGATAGAGAGTGACCAGGGACCCGCATTCACAGCAAACCTCACACGAGATCTAGTCAGCAGTAGGGTCAGACTTAGGCCTACACACTCCCAATCACACTACTTAATGTAAGGCATACTTCCAGAGGCCCAGCAAAGCTGTCACCATATGAAATTTTGTTTGTGTATAGTCCCAGGTTAGGGGTATCCTTTCCCTTAGCAGCTATGTAATATATTTTGTCTGCTTATGTAATTGAAACCACCAAGAAACTTGCTAACATCCATTCTCGAGTTTTTTTCTTCATTCCCAGATCCAGATTCAGTGTCCAGTATGCACTCCTCGAAGCCAGGAGACTGGGTGTTAGTGAAAAAGTTTGTAAGGAGAACACCACTCGATCCCAGATTTGATGGTCCTGCTCAAGTGCTGCTGATGACACCAAACTCTGTGAAACTGGAGGGAAGACCCACTTGGATCCACTCATCGCATGGCAAGAAAGCTCCCCTACCAGAAGATGACACCCAAGCCAGAATGATGTTGTGGCCTGACCGAAAAGATGACCTACCTGATAAAGACTACACATCGCTCACTACACATGCTATTGACTAAGAGACTGATTGCAACGAACCCCCTTTAGGGACAGATCTCCTGACCGCCCATTTGCGAAAAGTCTGTACGGAGTGGGGCACAGGCGTTAGGCTTGTGTCAGTTCGCCGACAGCACAAAAGAGTTGCAGCACTTTGGGACAGGAGGCTAGGATTAGGGCAAGTGATATCTAAGGGGGGCTTGTGATAGAAATATATATATCATGTAGATCTCGCATGTATACTCCTCTATAATCATATATACTTATATGCTCACAGTTAATATATACATTATAATCAATGGTTTAAAATGGTTGACACGAACTGATATAACCCAGACAGATCATATGGGGTTTTCTATCCCAAAAGCAGAAGAGTGTCAGATGTTTGGTGACTGCTGATCAGATGTCTCCACTTTGTCCTAGACACAGAACTCGTTTAGTTGCTTAATCCGCTGTCATATGAGCATTACTCACAATATTCCATATATGTTTAGATAACCAATGACAGAGGAGCTAGACAATATGGTAATTAACTAACCACCCCTGACAACCCCTAACCACTCCTTTCTATGTGAAAATATAAAACTATGTATGTACAATAAAGTATCAGTATTGATGGAATGTTATTGACACAATAATGTTGTGCAGTCTCATTCTTCCTTGAGCGCTCAAAATACTCAGTCTAATTGGGAGCGGCCACAGCACACACAGGGATAAGATTTATCCAACCCAAATATTTCCATAACACCACGATGCAGCAGCAGGACCCTGGCATGGCCTTCCGCTCTACCACCACGATGCAGCATAGCCTTCCCCACCACCATGCAGCAGTCGGACCCTGGCATGGCCTTCCCGACCACCACAACCATGCAGCGGCACACGGACCCTGACAGGTCGGCCACCACGACCAGGCCGCAACAAATGAGCCCACCGAGGCTCCCCAGTTCCCCAAAAAGGGAAACAAAATAAAAAACAAAGGACGATCTCAATCACTTCCCCCTCACCTCCCAATGTGTCTGTAATGTCAGGTTTGTCTCACCCTTCCAGTGTGTCTCTGCCCTCTCATGCATCAAGCCCCATCCCCGAACTCCCAGACCCCACTACTTTAATTGCCCCTTCTGCCACCCCTGCGTCGTCCACAGTTAGCCAGGCCTCAAAGCTACACACCTCACAGTTCCGTCATTCTACCCCAAGCAGGCTCAGTTAATTTTTTGTTAAAAATAAATGTTAATGTTTTTTGCCCCGAATACTGTTCGGTTATTTGTTAGGTGTCGAGTTCCCGCCGCTGCACAGGGGGAAATCTCGAACCACCTCCGCTGCGGTCTCCCATTCTTCTCCAGCCGCAGTGGAGCCTGCTCAGCAGAGACGACGGTCCCAGCTTCTGGCTCAGGCAGATACTGTGCGCTTGGTTACTGCTGCCCTTCCAGGCTCTGCCC
The DNA here is from genome assembly GCF_051348905.1 of Ranitomeya variabilis. NCBI lineage: Eukaryota > Metazoa > Chordata > Amphibia > Anura > Dendrobatidae > Ranitomeya > Ranitomeya variabilis. Next base: position 313,966,689 of record NC_135236.1, read on the forward strand.
TTGTAACCAGCACTGTTCAGCGGCGAGCAGATGCTCCTGGGACTAAGTCCTGCTTTTCCTCCACTGAGCATGCCCAAGGGAAGACCTCTCATTGGAGTTCAGGGGTAACATGCTCAGGTCCTGTAGCAGCTCGTATTGGACCATTAGGAAGGTCCCGGAGAGCTTCCTCTATAAAAGGTTCGCATGGCCGCATGGATGAATGACTATCGATGGATGAAAGCTCCTTTATCATTCCCATTCCTAGTATTGTTGACTGCTCACGAATGGTGGACGCTATCTAGCGCCCGACAGTGCTACCTGCACATCTAGCACACGTTACAGTGCCTTTTGCAGTGCCCGCTTATATGGCACCATGCGCAATCAGAGCGCTTTCCTGACAGCCTGTCAGTGTAGGGTGGGAATTCCCGCTTGCACTGCATCTGACTCGGGGCGTCCTCAGGCGCGGGCTCAAAAGCCACAGAGGGTTAGAGCGAGTCCAATCACCAGATTAGTGGGTTCCCTATGAATCACCCCCACTAGTGTCTTACAGCTGCACCCTGTCTGTTAACAGGGCGCAGCATATTTTGACGGCTCTGTGAAGCTAGAGTTATTCACACAAGGTGAAGTCTAATCCACGTGTGAACAAGTGTCCATCCGCCATTATTCAGCAGCAGGTACCATCTCTGCACTGTGGACCCCAGGCTGCGAATGCACCTCATAGCTACCTCTTTACTATTTGGTGCATTCCGCTAGCCCTAACAGTATTTTGCCGCCAGCAACACACACCGTGTGCTTGATAAACACACTGCGCCGTACACTTTGTTTTTTGCCACCTCATAGCTACAGTAATTATTAAGTACAACACTGCATCTTTGTGTATGGAGCTATGAGTTGTCAAAAAATAATATTACTTTTATTTTCTCCATAATCTATTCAGTCTGCTTAATCTGTGTCGCAGACTGAATAGACAATGGCGGTAATACAAAGCAGAACTATACTCAACAGGTCATGTGTCAAAAAACTCATTAGTTATGACATCTGACCTGGTGAGTAGATAACTGCCTTGTATAACGTCCATTTTCGCTTCAGGCTACGTAATTTATTTCACACAAACTGAAGAGACGATGGAGGTTATACAAGGCATATCTATACTCACCTGGACAGGTGTCAGAAATAGTGAATTCATGAAGCTGGGTTTTGTGCTCATGAAGTCATTATTTCTCACACATGACTTGATGAGTATAGATCTGCTTTGTGTTATACCTCCATCGTCTCTTCAGTCTGCGTCCAATAGATACTGCAGAACAGAATCAGGATGCAATGACGTCAACTACCTTACCACTAGCAACCTATGTGTTTTTTAGAGGAAATACATAGGAGACTTGGTAAAGATATAAAAAAAATATTAGGAACATTTAAAACATAACTAGTACAGACCCAAACCCAACAGCACATTTTATTGTCTTGCCATACCACACGTCCAATATCAGAATCAAAATAGGCAGCAAATTGGTTCCGCATGTGGCCAACTTCAACAGTTGACCGCAGCGGGTGATGCTGGTAATCTGGCAATGGGTTTGCAACTGGTTCATCCAGTTCAATGTTGGGTCGCTCCTTAGCCATTATGAAATTATGGACAACCACACAGGCTTTGAGCACCTCATCGACTGTCTCCGTTTTTAAATTAATGGCTGTCCCAAGAATGCGCCATTTTGAGAAAAGAATCCCAAAGGTACACTCTACTGTTCTTCGGCCCTGGTCAGTCTGTAGTTATAAATCCTTTCAGTGTGGTTCAATTCCCGACTGGAATATGGCTTCAGTAGGTTTTCACACATCTGAAAGGCCTCATCCCCAACCATAACAAATGGCATTGGTGGGCCTTGAGTGTTGGGGAGAGGTCGTGGCAGTGGAAAATTAAAATTTTTGCCATACACACGTCGGCCCATATCAAAGTTCTTGAAAGTCTGTGAGTCATTGCCACGGCCAAAAGCTCCAATGTCCACGGCGATGAAGCGACAGTCTGCATCTGCTATTGCCATGAGAACAACAGAAAAATATTTTTTGTAGTTGAAGTACTCCGATCCAGCTCTGGCAGGTTTGATAATTCGTATGTGCTTTCCATCCACCGCTCCCAAAGAGTTGGGGAAATCACACACACCAGAATTTTTCTACAATTTCCTGCCAAATTTCCACGCTGGGTAGGGGGATAAATTCATCCCGTAGAATGTTCCACAAAGCCCGGCAGGTGTCCGCAACTATTCCAGATAAGGTGGACATTCCAAGAAGGTACTGAAAGTGGAGCGATGATAAGCTCTCTCCGGAAGCCAGAAATCTGAAATAAAATAAAAAAATATAATTACAATTAATTCTATTTATGGTGGTGTTTAGCTAAAGACAAAGGAAAATACAAATAATACATGGCAGACCAACAATAATTATGACTGGCATTTGTTTAGAATTATTACGTACCTTAATGTGACCAGGAGACTTTCCTCTGCAGGAATCGCTCTATGGAGCTGGGTGTCCTGTCTCCGGATGGCTCATTGGACACGACCAAGCAAATCCCGAAAAGGTTCGAGACATCCTGGTATATTCCGTGAATTTGTCCGGGTTGGCATTAAGCTCGCCATATAGCATGTGGTAGGGCTCCATGGCTCTCCCGGAGTTCAATAATTGTGTGGCTCCAAAAACCCCTACGCCGTGTCCTTCTCTGTCGTTCTCTATTTCTTTGCTGCTCCCAAGCAAACGCACAGGCAAGAAACAGCTGGATGTTTAACCCCAACACACCCCTAACCCTAATCTCAACTCTGACCATAACCGTAATCACAACCCTAACCCCAACACAACCCTAACCGTAATCCCAACCCTAATCACAAATCTAACCCCAACACACAACCAACCCTAATCCCAACCCTAACCATAACCCTAACCTCAACACACCCCTAACCTTAACCCTAATTACAACCCTAACCCTAATTCCAGCCCTAAGGCTATGTGCCCACGTTGCGGATTCGTTTGTGGATTTTTCCGCACCGTTTTACCGCAGATTTCCAGTGTTTTTTGTGCGGATTTCTATTGAGGAACAGGTGTACAATGCTGCGGATTCCACACAAAGAATTGCCATGCTGCGGAAAATACAACGCAGCGTTTCCGCACGGTATTTTCCGCACAGTATTTTCTGCACGATGGGCACAGCGGATTTCGTTTTCCATAGGTTTACATGGTACTGTAAACGTGATGGAAAACTGCCACGAATCCGCAGCGGCCAATCTGCTGCGGATCCGCAACCAAATCCGGACTGTGCGCACATAGCCTAATTCTAACCCTAACCCTAATTGCAATCCTAACCCTAATTGCAACCCTATCCCAATTCTAACTCTAACCCTAGCCCTAACCCTAGCCTTAACCCTAACCCTAGTTCTAACCCTAACCCTAGTGGAAAAATAAATATATTTTATTTATTTCATCATTTTCCCTACCTATGGGGGTGATAAAGGGGGGCTTTGTTTACTTTTTTTTTATTTTGATCACTGTGATATAATCACAGTGATCAAAATGTACCTGGAACGAATCTGCCAGCCGGCAGATTCGGCTGGCGCACTGCGCATGCGCCCGCCATTTTGGAAGATAGCAGCACCCATCACTGAAGACGGACGGACACCGGGACTTGGTAAGTATGGGGGGTGGGATCGGACAGGAGGGGCCGGGGACAGGCGGAGGGCAGAGGAGGGCAGCGAAGCACAGAACGGAGGGGAGGAAAGACTGACAGCGGCGGCTGATCGCCGCTGTCAGTTGGTGGAGGGGTCAGATCGCGGTCTCCAGCCATGGCCGATGATATTGCAGCATCGGCCATGGCTGGATTGTAATATTTCACCAAGTTTCAAGGTAAAATATTACAAATTGCTCTGATTGGCTGTTGAAAGTGAAACAGCCAATCAGAGCGATCGTAGCCACCCCCCCTGGGCTGAAGTACCACTCCCCCTGTCCCTGCAGATCAGGTGAAATTGGAGTTAACCCTTTCACCCGATCTGCAGGGACGGGATCCCTCCATGACGCTACATAGGCGTCACAGGTCGGATTGGCACCGACTTTCATGACACCTACGTGGCGTCACAGGTCGGGAAGGGGTTAAATCCAGGTTGAAATAAAAGCTCTTCATGCGAAGATCCATCATGACACAGGATACGGTAGCAAACTGTGTAGATTTCAGCAGTCCAAGGGTCTATATATAGAGATCCCATAATACACACTCACTGTAGTTCCATTGGCGTTTTCTGTTTGTCTAGATTTTTCTCCTGTTAAATTTTCCAGCATGTGCACAGAAAACGCATGCAAAACGCATGAAAAAGTGAGTAAATGTTGCGTTTTTTAATGCATGCGTTAAATTATGCTTCTAAAAAACCGCTGCGTTTGCACGTGGTTTATCGTGCATTTCAGGTTGCGGATTAAACGCTGCGGATTCTAATGCAAATGTGAAACTTGCCTTAGTGATAGGTTGCAGAGATGGGCTAGGGTTGAGATGAAGACTGTGGTGAGGTTTGGGATGAAGTGGGATTGGATTGGGTCAAGTGCACAGGTGGTGAGATGTGAATCTGCTATTCCCATAGTTGAAATTAAACACAACAGTGACAGCCTATGGTATTAAATAGAAATTTTCAATTTACTCAAAGTTTATATATAAAAAAGGAATAACTAGATACCATAGAACCACCGTGATGTGCAGAAGGATAAGTGGAACCCACTTAAAGGACAAAAACTAATCCGTGGTCCAAATTAGATAAGACCAAGAACTATCAAAGCAAAAAATATTTAATAAAAAGGTTTTTTTTTAATTATATATTAAGTGAGGACAATAGAAAAGCATACAGAATATGTGCACATATCAAGATATACATAAAATATAATTTAAAAAAAAAGAAAAATGTTTGTATATATAAAAAAAAGCACCAATTTCACATATGGCAGATAAGGTATATTTACTAAAATAGATATATATGTATATATATATATATATATATATATATATATATATATATATATAATATTACTCCTAAGAATTATAAGCACCAAAAATAAATAAAATAACGGTGTATATGTATAATAACTCCAATACACTAACAAAAAAAAAAGTGGGTCACACCAGTGGGCTAAAACAGCAGTGTAGAAATTAAATTAATACGGTATATATCCATATATTAAGAACATCATCATAAAGAATTGTTCGCACTCACAAAGTATCTACAAACCAAAAATGATATGTGTGAATGTGTATAAACATACACATATAAAACTAAGGGATCAGTGTGACAATATAAACGTGTGCAGCTCTGGGCACTATGAACCAAAAAAAAGCACAACAAATAAAGTGCATAAGTGTTAGAATAAGCAAAGTGCTATATGGTATACATTATAGAGTGCCATGTGCATGATGCTTAGAAATAATTAAAAAGGGGGATTATACCTTCGTCAGGGGGTATTTCTAGGTAAGATCGGTGGGCTTTTATACACAAAAATATTGAAAATGGGCGCCGATGCCAGTGACCTCTGATGTAGACTGCGCATGTGTCGTAAGGAAAACCCGGAGGTCAAAGCCGCCGCGTCATGTGACTGGACGCACAGGATCAGTCCCTGGCGTTGCCAAGGGCATAAAGACGCTACAGCCCAGACAACATGGCACCAAACGCGCATGCGCACCATCAGAGATATGGTATGGGCGATGATAGGTATCAAGTGCTGCAAAGAGGACGGGCATGAAAGGAAGTGTTATATATATATATATATATATATATATATATACATATATAAACACACACAAGTACCTTACCAAATGGGAAGAGACCATATTCTGTGTGACAAGGGATATGGACATAAATTGAGCAACAATTGCAGAAGAAAGAGTTATTATTAAAGGGGCACATGTTTGAATACATTAATATATAATAAGTGAAACGAAAGGTACTAATATGATAATAAGTATATATACACACATCTCAACATCCAATTATACATAAAATAATTATGGTGAAGTTATAATTTACATAATAATGCATAATAAATAATATAAATAATAATAAAAAAGAAAAAGAGAATCAGTGTATAAAGATTATTATTATTATTATTATTATTATTATTATTATTAAAAGTGCGGTAAATGTGAACAAAAATTATAAATGAAAATAAATATAAATATATACTTTTTTAGAATAACGAATAATCATTAATAATGTAAACAAGTTAATTTTTTTTATAGAATAAGGTAAGAGAAAAATATGTGAAATAAATGAATGAAAAAATGTATAAAAATACATAATATAAAATACACAATACATAGTATATAATATACATATAAAATGCATATATAGTACACATTTTTATAATATTCAAGTTATTCAAAATATGGCATTTGTTCAATCATAGTCTTCATCATTATATTCCGTAGGTCCCGTGTGTCCAAAGAGAGTGCGGCGCAGAGGCCGGATCCCACGAACCACAACCAGGACCAAGAACAGACAAAACATCTCCTCCACCGCAACGTCCAAGTCAAGCCACAGCATAATCCAGCAACAATTCACACACCCTTCAATAGTAAGTGGCAACGCCGTCAACTATAGTAAGGAGAGACAACTATTAAGAACATGTATATAAAATAATTTATATATAAAACGTAATAGATAAATAAAAAATAAATAAAATATTAAAATAATAGAAATGTACCCAATACGATCATAACTAACTTTAAAAACTAAAACTAAAACGGTGGTACATAAGAAAGGAGATCAGATTTCGATCTAATAAAAAAGTTCAGAAACGGAGTAAAACTCAAATTTTCATTAAGCCCATTGGGAGAAACGGTCTCCAACATCCATATCCATTTGGTTTCTAGTCTTGCCAAAGGTATACTGATCCTTCCTCCCCTCTCATTTGGCTCAATCATATCTATCCCAAACACCTTCAAGGGTGAAGCATCACAGTTGTAATGTGTCTTAAAGTGTTTGGGTATGGTTCTGAGTATAGAAATACCCTCAATGTCCCTTGCTGCTTGTATGCCCAATATGTGTTTCCGAGTACGGACCTGTAGTTGACTAGTCGTCATTCCCACATAAATGAGGGAACATGAGCACATGGCGTAATAAATTACCGCCTTGGATGTGCATGTGATGGAATGTTTGATTTTATAAGTAACAGTTCCCTTTGTATTAGTGAATGTTGAGATCTTTATAATGTTGGGGCAGGCAACACACTTCCCACATGGTTTACAACCTAATGGGGGTTTTGTTTTTGACAAAAAAGAGGGGATAGGTCACTAACATAGTGGCTATTTACAAAGAGGTCGCCCAAATTTTGCGTTCTCCTGAATGTAATGTTGGGATGTTCACCAATATATTGCGCCAATATAGGGTCCGTCTGTAGAATCGACCAAGACTTAGCCAAATAGTGGCACATTAGGTCCATATGACCATGATGTTGAGTAATTTATCTAATCGGTTGTTTCGTGGTTGGAGCTTTTGTAGAATACAAGGCTTGATGTCGTGTGGTGTTTCGCATGGTTATATGCCTTCTTAATTGAACGTCGGCTATAACCCCGATCAAGGAATCTCTCTTTTAATTCCTCGGACTGTCTTTCAAAATCTCCTTCACTGGAGCAAACTCTACGGAGACATAGGAATTGACCTATGGGTATAGACTGTATCATGGATGGAGGATGTGATGATGTCGCATGTAGGAATGAGTTGACTGATGTGGGTTTTCGATAAAGATCAGTCTGTAGATAGTTATCCTCTCCCCTATTTATGCTCACATCCAGGAATTCAACCTGATTAGCATCACATTTATATGTTAGATGTATATTGTAGGAATTTTGGTTAAGTTGATGCATAAAGGAGCGAAGAGATGCCACTGATCCCTGCCAAATTAAAAAGATGTCATCGATTTTTTACTAGCTGTACTACCGGGCTTCACCCGGGTTAATAACTGCTGTTAACAAAATAGAAAGTGTTAACAAAAATTTATTCTGCACACAAAAACCACATAACAAATAGATAGAAATGTAATTATTAAAAGGCAAAAACTAAGCTAATAGAAGCATTTCACAACATACATTAGCTTTGTTATACTGAGAGTGTCCTTTGTTGCCTATATTAACCAATCAGAGCTCAGATTAATTAACTGTAGCAAAATAGAAGCTGAGCTGTGATTGGTTGCTATTTGCAGCCTGATAAATCCCCAGCCAACAGTAAGCCCACCCCCTGGCAGTATATATTAGCTCACACATACACATAATAGACTGGTCATGTGACTGACAGCTGCCGGATTCCTACATGGTACATTTGTTGCTCTTGTAGTTTGTCTGCTTATTAATCAGATTTTATTTTTGAAGGATAATACCAGACTTGTGTGTGTTTTAGGGCGAGTTTCATGTGTCACGTTGTGGGTGTTGAGTTGCATGTGGCTACATGCATGTAGAGACTTTTGTGAGATGAGTTTTGTGTGGTGACATGCGTGTAGCAACTTTTTGTATGTCAAGTTGCATGTGACAGGTTAGTGTAGCAAGTTGTGTGCAGCAAGTTTTGCTCATGGCGAGTTTTGCGTGAGGCGAGTTTTATGTGTGGTGCGTTTTGAGCATGTGCAAGTTTTGTGTGTTGCAACTTTTGTGCATGTGGCAATTTTTCCGCGTGTGCAAGTTTTGCGTGTGGCGAGTTTTCCATGAGGTGAGTTTTGCGTGAGCCTAGTTTTGCATGTGGCGAGTTTTGCATGTGGCGAATTTTGCACGTGGCGAGTTTTGCGTGAGCCTAGTTTTGCACGTGTGGCGAGCTTTGCGCGTGGCGAGTTTTGAGCGGCGACTTTTGTGTTTTGACTTTTATGTGGCGAGGTTGGTGTATGTGTGGTGAAATGTGTGCTGAGGGTGGTATATGTGTTCAAGCACATGGTAGTGTGGCGCATTTTGTGTGTGTGTTCATATCCCCGTGTGTGGTGAGTATCCCATGTCGGGGCCCCACCTTAGCAACTGTACGGTATATACTCTTTGGCGCCATCGTTCTCACTCTTTAAGTCATAGTAACATAGTAACATAGTTAGTAAGGCCGAAAAAAGACATTTGTCCATCCAGTTCAGCCTATATTCCTATATTCCATCATAATAAATCCCCAGATCTACATCCTTCTACAGAACCTAATAATTGTATGATACAATATTGTTCTGCTCCAGGAAGACATCCAGGCCTCTCTTGAACCCCTCGACTGAGTTCGCCATCACCACCTCCTCAGGCAAGCAATTCCAGATTCTCACTGCCCTAACAGTAAAGAATCCTCTTCTATGTTGGTGGAAAAACCTTCTCTCCTCCAGACGCAAAGAATGCCCCCTTGTGCCCGTCACCTTCCTTGGTATAAACAGATCCTCAGCGAGATATTTGTATTGTCCCCTTATATACTTATACATGGTTATTAGATCGCCCCTCAGTCGTCTTTTTTCTAGATAGAAGAAAAAACTACCTGTGCATCCAGTTCCTTTACTTTCTTCCCCAACTCTTCAAAGTCCTTGCAGATTGTCGGTAGGTCCTTCCTTGTGGTGTCATTGGTGCCAACATGTATCAGAAGAAATGGGTGGACGTCCTTGGAGCTGAAGAGCTTTGGTATCCTATCAGTCACATCCTTGATCATCGCACCTGGAAGGCAGCATACTTCTCTTGCGGTTATGTCCGGTCTGCAGATGGCTGCTTCTGTGCCTCTCAGTAGTGAGTCTCCCACCACCACCACTCTTCGTTGCTTCTTGGCTGTACTTTTTGCTGTCACTTGTTGCTGCGTACCCTTTTGTTTTTTGCTTGCTGGTAGTGCTTCATCCTTAGGTGTGCCATCTTCAACCTCTACAAAGATTTGATATCGGTTCTTCAGTTGTGTGGTTGGTGATTTCTCCATGGTCTTCTTGCTTCTTTTGGTCACGTGCTTCCACTCATCTGCTTTTGGAGGTTCTCTGACACTTTTTTCACCTTCTGTGACCAGTAGAGATGCTTCTGTTCTGTCTAGGAAGTCTTCATTCTCTTTGATGAGTTTCAAAGTTGCTATTCTTTCTTCCAGACCCCGCACCTTTTCTTCTAAAAGGGCCACTAGTCTACACTTCTGACAGGTGAAATTGGATTCTTCTTCTGGTCGATCTGCGAACATGTAGCACATGCTGCAGCTCACCATGTAGGTTGTCACATCTGCCATGTTGCTCCCAGATCCTGCTGACTTGCTGTGTGCTTTCCTTCTTGTGTAATCTACTCAGCCAAGCTTTCTTGCAATAATGTTCTACAGGCAAAAATTCCAAGCAGCTGGTCCCGGCTGTACCCAACGATCTTCTTGCTGAGGGAGACTCTTTGCTTTTCCCAGAAGGCACCTGGAACATGCAAATTATCCTCCTCAAGCTTGAATCCCTGGTTTGGTGATGCTTTCCAAGCAGCTGGTCCCGGCTGTACCCAACGATCTTCTTGCTGAGGGAGACTCTTCGCTTTTCCCAGAAGGCACCTGGAACATGCAAATTATCCTCCTCAAGCTTGAATCCCTGGTTTGGTGATGCTTTCCAAGCAGCTGGTCCCGGCTGTACCCAACGATCTTCTTGCTGAGGGAGACTCTTCGCTTTTCCCAGAAGGCACCTGGAACATGCAAATTATCCTCCTCAAGCTTGAATCCCTGGTTTGGTGATGCTTTCCAAGCAGCTGGTCCCGGCTGTACCCAACGATCTTCTTGCTGAGGGAGACTCTTCGCTTTTCCCAGAAGGCACCTGGAACATGCAAATTATCCTCCTCAAGCTTGAATCCCTGGTTTGGTGATGCTTTCCAAGCAGCTGGTCCCGGCTGTACCCAATGATCTTCTTGCTGAGGGAGACTTCGCTTTTCCCAGAAGGCACCTGGAATATGCAAATTATCCTCCTCAAGCTTGAATCCCTGGTTTGGTGATGCTTTCCAAGCAGCTGGTCCCGGCTGTACCCAACGATCTTCTTGCTGAGGGAGACTCTTCGCTTTTCCCAGAAGGCACCTGGAACATGCAAATTATCCTCCTCAAGCTTGAATCCCTGGTTTGGTGATGCTTTCCAAGCAGCTGGTCCCGGCTGTACCCAACGATCTTCTTGCTGAGGGAGACTCTTCGCTTTTCCCAGAAGGCACCTGGAATATGCAAGTTATCCTCCTCAAGCTTGAATCCCTGGTTTGGTGATGCTTTCCAAGCAGCTGGTCCCGGCTGTACCCAACGATCTTCTTGCTGAGGGAGACTCTTCGCTTTTCCCAGAAGGCACCTGGAATATGCAAATTATCCTCCTCAAGCTTGAATCCCTGGTTTGGTGATGCTTTCCAAGCAGCTGGTCCCAGCTGTACCCAACGATCTTCTTGCTGAGGGAGACTCTTCGCTTTTCCCAGAAGGCACCTGGAACATGCAAATTATCCTCCTCAAGCTTGAATCCCTGGTTTGGTGATGCTTTCCAAGCAGCTGGTCCCGGCTGTACCCAACGATCTTCTTGCTGAGGGAGACTCTTCGCTTTTCCCAGAAGGCACCTGGAATATGCAAATTATCCTCCTCAAGTCCCCCTTGTTCACATCTGGCAGCTGTCAATTTGCCTCCAACACTTTTCCTTTCACTTTTTCCCCATTATGTAGATAGGGGCAAAATTGTTTGGTGAATTGGAACACGCGGGGTTAAAATTTCGCCTCACAACATAGCCTATGACGCTCTCAGGGTCCAGACGTGTGACTGTGCAAAATTTTGTGGCTATAGCTGCGACAGTGCAGATGCCAATCCCGGACATACACACACACATACATACATACATACACACATACACACATTCAGCTTTATATATTAGATTATGTACTATATATTGTGTATTATATATTACGTATTTTTTATAAATTTTTTTCGTTAATTTATTTCACATATTTTTCTCTTACCTTATTATTCTATAAAAAAAGTTAATTTTTTTTACGCTATTAATGATAAATTATTATTCATTATTATAAAAAAGTGTTATATATTATTTATATTTATTTTCATTTATAATTTTTTTCACGTTTACCGCACTTAACAATATTAATAATCTTTATACACTGGTTCTCTTTTTCTTTTTTATTAATTATTGTTTATATTATTTATTATGCATTATTATCTAAATTACAACTTCACCATAATTATTATCATATGTATAATTGGATGTTGAGATGTATACTTAATATCATATGATATTAGTACCTTTCGTTTCACTTATTATGTATTCAAACATGTGCCCCGTTAATAATAACTCTTCTGCAATTGTTATTCAGTTTATGTCCATATCCCTTGTCACACAGAATATGGTCTCTTCTCATTTGGTAAGGTCTTGTAGACTGTAAGCTTGCGAGCAGGGACCTCACTCCTAATGTCACTGTTTAAATTGTCTTAACTCGTACCGAATTTATTGTTTGTACATGTCCCCGCTTATTTGTAAAGTGCTGCGGAATATGTTGGCGCTATATAAATAAAAATTATTATTATTACTTGGATATATATAACACTTCCTTTCATGCCCGTCCTCTTTGCAGCACTTGATATCATTGCCCATACCATATCTCTGGTGGTGCGCATTCGCGTTCGGTGCCCTGTCGTCTGGGCTGTGGTGTCTTTGTGCCCTTGGCAATGCCGGGGACTGATCCCGTGCGTCAGGTGACATGACGCTGCGGCTTTGACTTCCGGGTTTTCCGGACGACGCATGAGCCGTCTACATCAGAGGTCACTGGCATCGGCGCCCATTTTCAATCTTTTTGTGTATAAAAGCCCACCGATCTTACCTAGAACTACCCCCTGACGAAGGAATCTATATTCCGAAACGCGCGTCGGGGTGCGCAGTATCTGGACCTGGAGATATTTAAAGGTATAATCCCCCTTTTTAATTATTTCTAAGCATCATGCACATGGCACTTTATAATGCATACCATATAGCACTTTGCTTATTCTAACACTTATGCACTTTATTCGTTGTGATTTTTTTTGGTTCATAGTGCCCATAGCTGCACACGTTTATATTGTCACACTGATCACTTAGTTTTATATGTGTATGTTTATACACATTCACACATATCATTTTTGGTTTGTAGATACTTTGTGAGTGATAAAAATTCTTTATGATGATATTCTTAATATATGGATATATAATAAGTTAATTTCTACACTGCTGTTTTAGCCCACTGGTGTGACCAACTTTTTTTCTTGTTTGTTTATTGGAGTATACATATACACTGTTATTTATTTATTTACTAACACTGATCTACAAAGCCATCCACAACCTGTCCCCTCCCTATATCTCTGAACTAATCTCCCAATACCTTCCCTCACGTAATCTCCGATCCTCCCAAGACCTCCTACTCTCCTCCACACTTATTCGTTCCTCACACAACCGCCTCCAAGATTTCTCCCGAATATCCCCCATCCTCTGGAACTCCACGCCTCAACACGTCCGATTACCCACCACCCTCGGATCCTTCAGACAGAACCTGAAAACCCATCTCTTCAGGAAAGCCTACAGTCTGCAATAACCATTGTGCCGTGTCACCAACCGCCAGGAGCTGCCGTGTCACCAACTGCCAGAGCTGCCGCCTCACCACCGCCAGAGCTGCCGCACCCCCAACCTTCTTTCTGTTCCCCATTATCCCATAGAATGTAAGTCCGTAAGGACAGGGTCCTCTCCCCTCTGCACCAGTCTGTCATTGTAAATACTGTAAACGTTATCTGTAACCCCTTTTCTCATGTACAGTACCATGGAATTAATCGCGCTATATAAATAAATAATAATAAAATATATATATCTATTTTAGTAAATATACCTTATCCGCCATATCTGAAATTGGTCTTTTATATGCAAAATTTTTTCTCTTTTTTTAAACTATATTTTATGTATATCTTGATACGTGCACATATTCTGTATCCTTTTCTATTGTCCTCACTTAATATATAATTAAATACAAATATACCTTTTTATTATATATTCTCTGCTTTGATAGTTCTTGGACTTATCTAATGTTGAGCATGGATTAGTTTTTATTCCCACAGTTGATTTGGTTGCTCTCACTAACCTGTCCGTGTCTTCCGCCGGAAAACATGGCCTACACCCTATGTACAATCAGGAGAAGCCAGAAGACAAAATCAGAATCTTCCCTAACCTTTAATACTACCAAACCCTAGGATTCAGATGACTTCTTTTTCGGTCTTTTTTACCCCTTCTGCTTTCATGAGATGTTTTAATGAATCCTTAATTTCAGATTTAAAGGGAACCTGTCACCAGTTTTTGAGCCTATGAACAAATGCCACCACCTTTAACTGCTCCTGTGCTGCATTCCACAAACGTGTCTGTCAGCTCCTGACTCCCCGTGTATGCCCCCCAAAATACCATTTGATATGCTCCCGCGCTGTATGTAAATAAGAGTGGTTTGGTCCGATGGGCGTCTTTGCTGCGCCGTACATCCCTCCTCTCTGCTCCTAATCTGCTTTGATTGATGTGATGCGTCATCAACATAGCAAACCTAGAGCTCGCTCCTACGCAGTAGCCTCACAGGACCGCACAGGCGCACTCTGCTCTGCCCTACTGTGAGCAGAGCATTAAACAGCACTGCGCAAGCACATTGCGACGTCATTTGAATGAGGCTACTGCAGAGGCGCGAGATCTTGGTTCGCCATTCACATAAATCACAACTATGCGCTTGCAACATTACATTAAAATGCAATAACGGGCGATCAAAAGAATGTATCTGCACCAAAATGGCATCATTAAAAATTTCAGCTCGGCATACAAAAAATAATCCCTCACCCAACCCGAGATCACGAAAAATGGAGACGCTACGGGTATCGGAAATTGGCGCATTTTTTAATTTTTTTAACAAAGTTTGGAATTTTTGTTCTCCATTTAGATAAAAAAGAACCTAGACATGTTTGGTGTCTATGAACTCATAATGACCTGGAGAGGCATAATGGCAGGTCAGTTTTAGCATTTAGTGAACCTATTAAAAAAACCAAATAAAGAAGTGTGGGATTGCACTTTTTTTTTGCAATTTCACCGCACTTGGAATTTTTTTTCCTGTTTTCTAGTACGCGGCGTGTTAAAACCATTCTAAAGTACAACTCGTCTGGCAAAAAACAAGCCCTCACATGGCTATTTTGACTAAAAAATAAAAAAGTTATGGCTCTGGAAACAAGGGGAGCAAAAAATGAAAATGCAAAACCAAAAATATCTCTGGTCGTTAAAGGGAACCTGTCACTTTTTTGCTTTATCAGCTAAAAATATAATTTAATTGATTGTCAGGTATGCATTCCACATCTACATTTGAAACCCCCTGACACCCCATGCATCACCCTAAAAACCTTTTTTATTTGTTCCGCGCTGTATGTTAATCTGTTCAGTCCGGTCTGATGGGCGTTGCTTCTGCACCCTCACTCCACCCCTCCTCGGCTTGCTGTATGCATTCTTTGCCGTGAATCTCGCAGAGCGCGTACAGATTTTGTGCGTGCGCATTGCAAAGTGACCTCGCGCGTGCGCACTATGCTTTGCCCAATTGCGGGAAAAGCCGAAAAGCAGCATGGCGCATTAAATTATATTTTTAGCTGATAGAGCAAAAAAGTGGTGACAGGTTCCCTTTAAGAGGTTAAGTTACATAGCAAACCCAGGGGTTTCTTCCAAGATGGTTTTTTGTATCCAGGACATAGCTTCTTTGTATATGTGCTGGGGAACCCGTCCGTGCACAGAGCGCATTCTTTATTATTTTGCTTGGCGCTACATTTCATAGGCCTTTCCTAGTAAAAAAAAAAAAATACATAGAGAAAAGGGACCTATTTAATATGGTGAACTTTTACGTAGATCACTCACCATTATGTTGTTAATCTAGGGTACTAGTGATGAAGGTTGGATCAGTTCGTACAAACGTTCTCCCCTGGAGGTGGTGGACTCATGACCTGTCCTCCTCTGGCCAGTCTTGTTGCTTGTTCGACTGCTGCGCCCCTGGCAATGGCGCTGCTGGCGTGGTTGCTGCTGTAGTGGCTCCTGCAATAGCGGATGTGGTGGCTGCTGCGGTATATCCATCTTAGGATTACTGCAAAAATACCACCATACTCCTGGAACCACCCCCATATATACTGGGATGGTCCAGGCACACCTCCATCCGGCCCCTCCCTGATTTCCAGGGTCAATGCTCATTTGAATCCGGCACGCTGTGCGCAGAGAATCTCGGCCAGCCCAGCGCAGACCCGGATGGCCGCTCTAGCTTACGGAGCGCTGGGTCATAGGGACACACCGCATATTCGTCCGGCGCATGCGCGGACCCAGGCGGCCAAGCTTTCCTGCGCACTCATCAATGAGGTGCACCGGATCTTTCACCAGCACACCCCGCACGTCGGCAGCCTGGAAACATATCCCGGTACACTCGGCACATGGTGCTCCTGTGGCCCCAGCGTGTGCAGATTCAGGACCTTGTGTCTGCAACAGACTTTTACCAAGAGGTCTCTGCCTGCACGGCGTTGCACAGACCTCCTGGCTAGTGGTGTCTCATCCCTCCGGAAGGCATCCTATCCAGAAAACCCTCCTGACCTCAGTAAGTCCAACATACCGCCCCTTTTTAGGTTCCCTCAAGGACAGGAAACCAAAAACAATGTGGAGGAGAGATACCACCCTTTTATTCAGTAGGTTTCCTGTCCTTGATGAGCGGATACCGTCTTTGAGCGGATACCCTCTCTTGGTGCTGTCATAGGAGAAGGGGAAAATCAGTGATTCTCCTTAGATTTTGAAGGCGATACGGTAGTTTGCAGAACTAGTGCTGAACCACCAGAATTCTGATGGAAACCTCACAGGTTACATTCAAAGTAATTTTCAAAACAGATCCATCCTATCAAGGACCGCCTAAAGAGGTATTCCCGCCTCAAACATTTTTGGTATATGCAAACACACTTTGGAGACCCACATCTCAAACACACTTTGGAGACCCACATCTCAATTTAAACTTGGGTAGTCTTGACCCCTTTCAATGAAGAAATGGAAACATCTCTTTTCGCCTTCATGGAGTCCCAAAAATAGCTGAGCAACAGTGGATGCGAGACGATAGTCCAAGGACCCCTTTTCTTTAGTATGTATTGCCAAATGACTGCTATAAATGTCTGAGATGGAAATAACCTTTTAAAGGGAATCTGTCACCAGGGTTTTGCCATCTAATCTGAAAACAGTATAATGTAGCAGCAGAGACTCAGAGTAAACCTATTGTCAATAGCTCTGTATAACCCCACCCACACCACTGATTGGAAGTTTGCAGCCTATACACACTGTACACAGAAAACAGCCAGTGGTGTGGGTGGCATCATACAGAGCTCAGCATTCAGAGAACTGCTAGATCTGCAACAGATAAATCAGGGATTTTATCGAAACTGCAGCGAGTGGCGTAAAAGTGATCTATTGCCACACTACCACAGATGGGGGTTGGGGTGACACAAATTTAGCAACAGATTGCATTAAAGATTGGAAACAACTTCAAACGGCAAGAAAAGAAAAAACAAACACAGGTTGTACAAGAGCAATAAAAAAAATTAAATATTTATTTGAATAACAAGTTTGGAGTTCAAGCTGCAATGTTGGCAATGTCAATTTTCTTTTTATTAGATCACAAACTCATGCACCAAATTGGAAAAGGAAAGAGCTACCAACTACTTAACAGCTGCTGATTTATAAAGAAAAAATATAAAGGCATGTAATCACTATACAAAATATAAAAATGTATGAAACACTATCAACCACAGAACAGAAAAGTTATTGATTATACTTAAAGTGTTGTGTACTTGCTGTATGTGTGCGCACATTTAGAATTACTGAAGTGATTTAAGTTACCTTTAGATTTCTTTGCATGTGGTCTGCAATAATGTTGTACTTTAAACAGATCTAACCACGCGGAAATTTTATGTGCTACTAATAAGAAAGAACTTTGTTAATATGGTAAATATGAGATTTACAGAGGAAAAAAAAATCTTCTTAAACAGAAGTGCTTTAAGCTAATGGTGCACTCTTAAGACCCCACTCAATGCCGCAGGAACGTGTACCTGGCATAGAAATGGTAAGAGAGCACTACATTAAGGAGAAGTGGAGGGTACAAGGCTAGAAGAGCGCAAGCCTAAATAAGTCTAGTCTTTTTAATAATTAAAAAAAAAAAATCATGCACCCTCCTGCTATGATCCACAGCTAATTTATTTATTGCCTCTCCATAATAACTTCCAAAGCCATCCAACATTGTCAGACCAATAGTGATAAATACACATATATAAATGAAGACACTAACTGCTTCTTTGACACTACTAATGGCAATGTCTGTGCTGAGTGAAAGCACCTTTAAAAAAAGAGCCTATGCGGCAAGAGATAAGTGTCTATAGATTCAAAATGAATCAACTGTATCGGATAACAATTCTTCAACTTAGAAGCTGCCTCAATATTAGGTGCATCTTCAGTTAATGTAACAGGAAGGAGGGAAAAACAGACAGATTATAAAAAAAAAATAAAAATATACAAACAAAAACAAAACAGAAACGAACAAAAGGCAATGATTTTTTCTTTACTTCTTAAATCCTACCCATTCGCATAACTGACTCAAGGCCACAAAATGGGCAGACACAATGATATATATTTATATATATATTTTTCTTTACAATTATTTAAATTGTATGATGGTAAAGTATAAGGTCTATTTAAAAACAAAACAAAAAAAAAAGCTAGGTTAGCCTAAATTAAGAGGTGGCGCCGGGCGTTGGGTTTACATTTTGAGTAGCAACTTGGGGGGCAACTTCTATGATCCGTGGCTTATCTATGATTCTGGCAGTGCGGTTGCCCTTTTCTACGATTCCAATGATCCATGCTTGATGACCTTCTCCATACTTTGGTGACTTTATCTCAGCACAAAACCGGGCAGCCTGCTCCCGTGGTAGACAGATTAGGAGACCACCTGCAAAGAGAAGAAATTGTGAATACTGCAGGGTAACTATTTACCATTTGCATGGTTTTAAAAACAGACAAAATTAAATAATATATCATTGTTTCTTAATGAGCACATATTTACCCTTTTATTACTAAAATTTACACATTTGAGAGATTATCAATGGTTTCAAAGTGTCGGTTTCCCACAAATATAAATACAATTATAATCAATCAACCATGGAAATATCATATCTGCCAAAATGTTGAACCATCAGGCTACATTCTCAGCGTAAAAGGGGTTTTCTCAATCTACCTAAGAAGTTGTCAGCCTTAGAGGGACTGCAGACTTCTGTATCCTGCACGCTGGGAAGATTCTCTGGTGCCAGGAGCGGGTGGTCACGTAACCGCAAGTATGCAATTTGCATAGCTCCGGCCACATTTCGACTAGATGGGTCCAGCCTTGCTCAATACACTTATATTAAGCGAGGCTACGCACGTCCAGTCGGCATGTGACCACATGTATGCAAATCACATACTTATAGTCACGCATTTGGTGCCGTCAGCATGTCAGCTTGCCCCATGTGAGAATTCAAGTCTGCAGTCACACAGAGTGACAGCAGAATTGTACCCCAAGGCTGAACAACCACTTTAAAAAAAACAAACTCCCATCAAAGTTTGTATCCTCTTAATATATTGCAATCATCTATAATATAACGCTGGGAGCGTCACTCTGTCCGAAGCCTTTATAGACTGCGCAAGCGCAAGCGCCGGCGCAGTCTGGACCCCACAGAGTGACGCTCCCAGGAGATCGCGGTATGCGTAAGTGTTGAACGCACACCGCGATCTCCAACGGAGAAGCAGGGACGTGCCAGGAGGGTGAGTATATGCTATATTTACCTGTCCCCGTTCCAGTGATGCGTTCACTGAACGGTTCAGAGGGCGCGATGACGCGCTTAATGCGTGCCGCCCTCTGACTGAACAGTCACAAGCAGAGGACCCGGAAGATGGAGCGGAGCGCAGCAGTGGAACGGGGGACAGGTAAATATAGCAAGTGCCGGGGGCCTGAGCTAGCGGCGACTCCGGCACCTGACCCCCCCAGCGCGCCGGTGTCCCCGCCTGCTCAGGCCGCCAGCACTCGGCGCCCAGCACAGCCGCCCACACTCACCGCCGCCACGCACAGCCGCCCGCACTCACCGCCGCCACGCACAGCCGCCCGCACTCACCGCCGCCACGCACAGCCGCCCGCACTCACCGCCGCCACGCACAGCCGCCCGCACTCACCACCGCCACGCACAGCCGCCCGCACTCACCACCGCCACGCACAGCCGCCCGCACTCACCAACGCCACGCACAGCCGCCCGCACTCACCGCAGCCACGCACAGCCGCCCGCACTCGGCACCGCCACGCTCAGCCGCCCGCACTCACCACCGCCACGCACAGCCGCCAGCACTCACCACCGCCACGCACAGCCGCCAGCACTCACCACCGCCACGCACAGCCGCCCGCACTCACCACCGCCACGCACAGCCGCCCGCACTCACCACCGCCACGCACAGCCGCCCGCACTCACCACCGCCACGCTCAGCCGCCCGCACTCGGCACCGCCAAGCACAGCACCGCCACGCACAGCCGCCCGCACTCAGCACCGCCACGCACAGCCGCCCGCACTCAGCACAGCCGCCCGCACTCAGCACAGCCGCCCGCACTCAGCACAGCCGCCCGCACTCAGCACAGCCGCCCGCACTCAGCACAGCCGCCCGCACTCAGCACAGCCGCCCGCACTCAGCACAGCCGCCCGCACTCAGCACAGCCGCCCGCACTCAGCGCGCAGGATGGGAGCACATGACAGGATGGGGACGCAGGATGGAGCAGCACATGATAGGATGGGGATGCAGGATGGAGCAGCACATGACAGGATCGGGGCGCAGGATGGGAGCACATGACAGGATGGGGATGCAGGATGGAGCAGCACATGACAGGATGGGGGCGCAGGATGGAGCAGCACATGACAGGATCGGGGCGCAGGATGGGAGCACATGACAGGATGGGGATGCAGGATGGAGCAGCACATGACAGGATGGGGGCGCAAGATGGAGCAGCACATACCAGGATGGACACCATATACCAATATAAATGCTCGCCACCTGGGCGTAGAACGGGTTCAATAGCTAGTATTATATAGCACTGTGTACTTACAATTGCTCACTTTGCCTTTTTACCCAGCTAATTCTTCCCTTTATCATTAGGCCTATGACATCAAGTGATTAAAACCTGACTAGCCGAATCCCTCTAAGCTTTATGTAAAAGCAGGAGGTCTACTTTCCCTGTGGGAGTCATAAGTCACTGCAAAAAATGAGTCTAGCAATTGGATTTTTTTTGTTTGATGCCTGTTACCAAGGAGATCGACTACCACTGTCATCTTGGAGCAGTGATTGATCTCTTGTAGAGTCAAAAGGAGAAAAAAAAAACATGTTAATTGCAAACTTGCTTATTTTAACATGGTCTACCTGGCTATACCCATATTACAGAATTACCCTGCTTACTGCAAGTAACATCATGTAAGCATTTCTGAAAGAATCACCCAATGTAATACATTCACAATACTGCAAACATCTACACTGTAGATTCTACAGGAAGACGTCTCCTGGACAAGATTAAAGGGAACCTGTCACCCCCAAAATCGAAGGTGAGATAAGCCCACCGGCATCAGGGGTTATCTACAGCATTCTGTAATGCTGTAGATAAGCCTCCGATGTATCCTGAAAGATGAGAAAAAGAGGTTAGATTATACTCACCTGGGCGGGCGGGCCGGTCCGATGGGTGTCCCGGTCAGGGGCTCCCATCTTCATAGGATGACGTTCTCTTCTTGTCTTCACGCTGCGGCTCCTGCACAGGTGTACTTTGTCTGCCCTGCTGAGGGCAGAGCAAAGTACTGCAGTGCGCAGGCGCCGGGAACGGTCAGAGAGGCCCAGCGCCTGCGCACTGCAGTACTTTCCTCTGTACCCTCAACAGGGCAGACAAAGTACGCCTGCGCCAGAGCCGCGGCAGGATGACAAGAAGAGGACGTCATCGTAAGAAGATGGGAGGACCCGGACCGGACTGTGACGCCCCCATCGGACCGGACCGCACCAGGACCGCCCCTGGGTGAGTATAATCTAACCTCTTTGTCTCATCTTTCAGGATACATCGGGAGCTTATCTACAGCATTACAGACTGCTGTAGATAAGCCCCTGATGCCGATGGGCTTAGCTCACCTTCGATTTTGGGGGCAACAGGTTCCCTTTAATGGATTTTTGAACAAAAGTGGCTTAGGGTCCTTTTCCACAGGCAGATAATATTTATTTAAGGAGCAATGATTGAGGATATAGAACAGCGCTCTTTACACTTTCTCCTATATGCGTCAATCATCAACACATGCCAACTGTATGGAGACAAACAGTCGTTACTATGGCAATTAATCCCCACACAGTTTGCATATTGCTGACCTGAGGTGATATACTGCCAACCAACAATAGTGTGATTTTAGGCCTGCATAACACAATCATGTTTACATGAGGCCATAATCAGAAAAGGAACATTATTAGGCTACATTCCCACAACGAGCATTTGGTGAGTTTTTGATGTTGACCTAATTAAAGATATCCAGTACTTGGACAACTTCTTGTCATACCCCTAGCTTGGCCCTGATAAAATAATAAAGCTCATACTCACCTCCCATGCTGGCGCCGGTCACACGGTGTCTGCTCTCGCTCTTTTGGGGCTCCCATGCTGTTGTTACACGTGACGCAGGCGTCCAAACAGCACTGGCATCACTGTCCCCGCCTCTAGTTGAATTGAGCAAGAAGTCGGAGATCAGCTGCAGCTCAGACTTCCTCTTCATGTTCGATTTGTCCAAAGACGGGAACAGTGACGCTAGCTCTGATAGGGCGCCGGTGTCACAACAACCGCACGGGAGCCATGCGAGAGTGAGTGCCGACATCGTGGGAATGACACCGCACCCAGATGGTGAGTGTAAGCTTTATTATTTTATGGGGGACAAACATTTTGATCAAGAAGTGGTTGTACTAGTAGTGGACAACACCTTTAAGTAAATTAATTCAGTGTCAGATTCATTGTTAAATATGAGATGGGGTGAGACCTTATCATGGCACCTAAAAAAATTTGGGGAGTGTTGTTGTTATTTCCTTCATTGTATTAAGTAAATTAGCTTTTTTTTCACTGTGGTATTGAGTGCATTTTTTCACATGCGTTTTTAATCGCTGATGTTTTTATTGTATGTCAGGTTTTTAAATCTGC
Organism: Ranitomeya variabilis; assembly: GCF_051348905.1. Classification (NCBI taxonomy): domain Eukaryota; kingdom Metazoa; phylum Chordata; class Amphibia; order Anura; family Dendrobatidae; genus Ranitomeya; species Ranitomeya variabilis. The sequence continues at coordinate 313,989,892 of NC_135236.1, forward strand.
TTTGTTTTTGAGACTTCCTGGTATTTGGCTCGGACACAGCTTTATTGATACATTCGAGATACATGCGTTTTTGTTGCATTTCTGCAGAGGACAGACAATAAAAAGGCATGTGCTTTTTTATCTGCAGATTTCCCGCATCTAATGCAGTTCTATAGGAATAATGCAAATAAAACTCAGCATACCTGTAATAGAGATTGTCATGTTGCTAATTTGAAACATGCTTCACAGGTCAGTTTATGCTCAGTAAAATATAAAAGCACAAAAAGGCATGAGATTTCTATAAATCATTCCACTTTGCTGGAATTGGAAGATGCTGCATTTTTGACGCAGCAAAAAACTCAGAAGGTTGTCATGTTTTTCGGATTATGGAGGGGTGCGCCTTATAATCCGAATGTAGCTTACCGGCTGCGGTGGAGTGGAATCACAGGAGGCATGGTTCCTGCTGCAGGAGGCTGGTGGCAGCAGGAATGGGGCAATGCTGTGGGCCCCGTGCTGGCAGGATGGAGTGTCTCAGCGGTGAAAGGCTGTGGGCTTTCATAAAATATCGGTGGTCAGTGTACATATTGAGATCTCGGGAGCAGAGATCTTACCTGCCGAGAACTCAATCTCCAGCGACCATTTTTCTGTAGCCCACTGCAGAGAAGTCAATGGGAAGGGGACTCCACTCACCGCAGATATTTTATGAAAGCCAAGGGCTCAAGAAACCCCTCCTCCCAGCACAGTTCCCGCAGCATTGCCCCAATCCTGCCACATAGAACTGTCAGAACGCCCGTTACATCCTGCTGTTAGAGTCTAAACAGAGCCAATGAGGTCCCAATAATGTCGCCGTTCACTCTGCACTGGAATCCTAGCACTTGCAGGACTCTGGGAGACCCAAGTGCTGCAAGACCACTGACCGTAGAGAAACGTCGTCGCTGCACAGAGGTTTATTTACCATCGGCGGTCGTCAAGGAGTTAAATTGTTTTTCACTACTACAGAATATTGTCACATTTGAGTCACATTTTACTTTGAAATTCCCACACAGTGTAGAAATTACATGAAAGGGGAAAAAACAAAACCAAGAGCGTTTGAAGAGACAAGCTGAATCAATATTCAGGAGTATGGAGACATTTTCCTGAAAGTACTTTAAATCTGAAAATCTATATATTCTTTGTACTTATTTGTATCAGCCAGCCTCTTGTAGTGGAGAGGGGCTTTGAGCGACTTACCTGACGTCTCAGGGCAAGATCCATGCATAAGACCAAACATATTCCCACAAGCCTTGCTAACAGCAGCCATTTTGGCTAAGACAGGAAGGTTATGGATAACAAAAGAAACTTCATTCCGCTGCTGTTTGGCCAAGTTTTGTGCATGTCCTAAAATCCCGAATCCGGTTATATCAGTAGCAGCATGTGCGTTAAAGGTGTGCATAAGACCGGCAGCTGGAGAGAAAAGACAACAATATTAATAACGCACGATCATTAAAAATGTAATTGGAAACCAGAAACATGGACATACTAAAGGTTAATACATCCTAGTGCGTCACTTTTACAGTATATTCTACTACAACACCAATTGGTGTCATTGGGCATCAGGATCCATTTGGGGTTACCAATCTCCTCAAGAACTAATTTGTTTCTCTTTCTTACTGGTTTCCAAATAAAGCCTGGCAACAGAACACATTTTAGCAAGAGCCAACAAAAGTATAACCTTGCCCAGGTAAATACGGCTTAGTAAACGGCCTCCTTCACACATCTGTATAAAACATAGTATGTCTATGTAGCAGTGTGGTGGCTCAGTGGTTCGCTCGGTTGATTTAAAATGCTGGGGTCAAATCCCACTAAAGACAACATCTGCAAGAAGTTTGTAAGTTTCCTCCAGGTATTCTGGTTTCCTAAATACGAAGGTAGGCGTTCCAGCTCCTAAAACAATTTATTTTATTTTTCCAAAATTTAAAACATGACAGACGGCAGTGTCCTCTTTACACATGGATAGGCTGTGACAAAGATCCACACTGCCGTCTGACATGTTTTAAATTTTGGAAGAATAAAAGAAATTGTTTTAGGAGCTGGAACGCCTACCTTCGTATTTTGCTAATCCACGTCTGACCCTGACAGAGTTCCGTGCACCTGGGGCAGTCGGTGAGCTGGCTAGGGCGTCAAGCCCAAATTTCCTTTTTTATACATTCTGGTTTCCTCCCACATTCCAAAGACATACTGATAGGGAATTTAGATTGTGAGCCCCAATTGGGGCACAGTGGTAATAAAGTCTGTAAAGCGCTTTGAATATGATGGCGCTATATAAGCCTAATAAACAATAATATATGTTGTGGATTTTGATGCAGATTACTCATAGGTCAGCGAAAAAACAATAAGACAAATGTTTACCCAACTGATCTGTGTAACCTAGCCTCAGGGGCCAGGGAACAAGACATTATTGCAAGAGGATGGTTTATACAGAGACTAGTAGAGGGAGGCATGGAAGTGCCTATCCGCAGAAGAGTATTTACAAATTGCCAATGGCAATAGACCCTAGCTAAATATTCTATGTAACTAAAAATTTACTTTTATTTAACAGTTTAATGTAACTGAGTGCATTTATAAAACCACAAGGTTTGTGTTGGTCACTACATGAGTTCCTATTGGTCTTGAAAAGCGATAACGGGGATCAGTCTAACCATCATTTTGTAAGACCATTAAAATTGATTATAAACTACTGTCCAAAATTTGGGGAAGCAGCTGGTTATAGATTTTAAATAGCAAGTTGTTATAGCGGTCATGACAAGCAATAAGTGATGGCCTGTGGCCACTCAGTGCAAGAGACATTAGAATCAATCGAGAGGCTTGAGAGCTACAGTAGTATTACACAAAAATAGGGGGGGATAATAGATATTAGACTAGTAATCCCACAGTAGGGGATCCTAAACCAACTGTCCAAAAATATATGTAAAGATCAACAGCAATATATTAAAATAACAGGATAATATCTACCAATACTATACTATATAATGGATTCAAATTAGTTGGGTATATGTTTTAACTGAAAATCTGAAATTGAAGATAGTGGTTTATAATCAGTTTTAATGGTCTTACAACATGATGGTTACAGTCATCCCCCTTATCGCTTTTCAAGACCAATAGGAACTTATATAGTGATCAACACAAACCTTGTGGTTTTAGAAATGCACTCAATTATATTAAATTGTTAAATAAAAGTAAATTTTTAGTCACATTATAGAATCTTTAGTTAGGGTCTATTTGCCATTCGCAATTTTTAAATCGGTATTAAATACCCTACGCTGATTCTTTCTGAACAAGTGAAGGTGCAATATCTGCAGAAGCAAATTCCCAGACAGCTCTGCACTAAAATTTGCATTTGTGGATTTTCAGTTGTGATTTTTTGGCAGTAACCGATGGAATTGCTCTAGAAATTTTTAAACAATTTTCCTCTGTATAAATCTAATATTTCCATGATCATTTCAGAATTAATTTAGAATTCTCAAGTTGGTGTGATTTATTTCCCCCCAAAATTTAGCAGCAACTGCCACAGTAATTTGTAATTTCACTGCACCCATAAATTGCCATGGAGTCATAGGAATAGTGGATATTGCCAATGTACATCCACTGAAATAACATAATATTATGTTCAACAATAAAATAAAATCAGCATTTAAAACCATAATAATCTACAGTCATCACCCAAGCCCAAAGTACTGATAAGATTAAGTATCTTTATTATCCCACGTAACTGGAGTAAAAGTTAGCTGTTAAAACTGATCTTTATACATACAGTAGAACATACTTAATCATTAAACCATTACATAAACAGTTGCTGATTGATTGCTGGAAAGACTTCAAAATAATACTGTAAGGTAGACACATAATGACTAGATACATATTTAAATATTTTGCTTAAAAGGGATTGTTCTCCTTTGGACATTACATTTGAGAACAGTGTTATCCACTACGATGGCCCACACTGGTCTGTGTTACACCACTGAGCTCACTGGAGAGATAGAAATGAACAACCTCATGGATCCTGCCATCAGAGAACTGGTAGTCTCCACATGTAATTAGATTGCAAGAAAATCGGACAGAAAGGCAATCTGGAATACCCACTGCACCCCAGAATCCCATGTACTTCTCTCCCTCTGTTCTAACTGGTACATCTGAACTATCTCCTAATCTGGAATACCCACTGCACCCCAGAATCCCATGTACTTCTCTCCCTCTGTCTCTGTTCTAACTGGTACGCTGCTGCTTTTTCCCTGACTTTAACTCCATGTATCATACTGGAAATTTACTGAATGCATATTGACATGTCTGTGCTCCTCACACCTAGGCCCCATCTTTCGATCTTATCCTGCCTCTGTCTTCATCTCTGATACTAGTCAAATGTTCTATTAACTGCAATCTGTTAATTGCTCCCTGCTGTGAACTGTCCTGCTCCCTCCTCCTCCCCGCTCTGTCTCTCTCACCTGGCTTCATTTCATGGACACTTGAATGGTATAAGTTGAATGGAGCAGATCAGATATGACCTTGGTCAGATGTGACATCATTTGAAGTGACATCTTTTAAGTGTAGCATCAGAAATATACCACAAATAGTCCAGAAGGTAAGACTAATCGCGGTCATGTAATTTTACTTACCGTACCTTTTCTTACCCTGCTCTTTAAACCATGCTCACATTTGCCCTCACCATTTTTGCTCCACTAATCCTCACCCTCCTTCGCTATCCCCAAACCCCTGCACCGTCGAACCAAATAACTATCTCCTCCTCTCTCTTACCCCCCTACCTCGCTTCATTTGCAGACCTGCTCCTTAACCTCAGACCTCTCCTACTAAAATATAATATAAGCCGACCACTTTCCTTCACCCATCTGCTTTCCCTTTCTCTGCTTCTTCTCACTGCTGGCGACATATCCCCCAATCCTGCCCCCCCCCCCCCCCCCGCCTCATACATCCCACTAATCCTCACCCCTTTACTTCTCACGCTAAGAGAAACTACCGCAATCCCTCACACTTAAAATCTGTGCCACTGACCCCCACCCCCCTGCTTCTTCTCTCTGGAGCACTTTAGAATGCCCACTCCATCTGCAACAAGCTCCACGTGATCCAAGATCTCTTCCCGCAACCTTTCCTTCCCGGCCCTCACTGAGACCTGGCTGACGACCCCCGACACGGCCTCCCCTGCTGCACCGAGTTACAGTGGCCTCCACTTTACCCACACTCTTTGCTCTGGTAACAGACATGGCGGAGGAGTGGGTTTCCTTCTTTCCAAAAACTGCTCCTTCAGCCCTATCCAATCGCCACCCTCCCTTATTTCGAGGTTCACTCTGTCCATATCTACTCTCCCTGCAATCTCCAAATGGCTGTCATACCGACCACCAGGCTCAGCCACTGCCTTCATTGACCAATTCTCCACCTGGCTTCTTCACTTTCTCTCTGCTGACATCCCTACCATCATCATAGGCGACTTTAATATCCCTACTGACACCTGCCAGCCAGCAGCCTCCAAACTCCTGGCCCTTACCTCATCCTTTGGACTTACTCAGTGGTCCTCCACAGCCACCCACACTGACGGACATACACTAGACCTCATGTTCGCCCACCTCTGTTCCATATCTAATCTCACAACCTCTCCCTTCCCCCTATCTGACCACCATCTACTAACCTTCTCATCCTTGTTCTCCTCACTCGCCCCCCCATGTCCAGCCACTAGCACATCCAGACATTCACAGACTCTCAGACTCCCTACCTCTGTCCACCATATCTTCACTCCACGACAGACAGCGCCATCGCTTTCTATAATGCTACCCTCACATCAGCCATAGACTCAGTCGTCCCTCTCATGCAGGGAAAAGTGCGACAAATTAATAGGCAACCCTGGCATAACAATCTCACCAAAAAACTTCAACAAGCATCCAGGGTCGTGAAGCGGCGTTGGAAGAAAACACGCCTGCCTTCACTGCCTTCGAACAAGCTACACTTGCTTTCAAATTAGCCCTCACCTCTGCTAAACAGACCTATTTCACAAACCTTGTATCTTCATTATCCTACAACCCAAAACAACTGTTTAGCACATTCAACTCTCTTCTCCGCCCACCACTGCCACCTCCAACTCCCCTCATCTCTGTCGAGGACTTTGCCACCTACTTCAAAAATAAGATCGACCAAACAAAGCAAACCTTTACTGTTTCACCACCCCAACCACTCCATATACCAGACTTCTGCCATTCCCTAATAACCTCCCTCTCCAACATCACTGAAGGAGAGCTTACTCATCTCCTTTCCAGATCACACCTCACCACCTGTGCACTTGACCCCATCCCTTCCCACCTGCTCCCCAACCTCACTAGCACGCTCATTCCAGCCCTAACCCATCTCTTCAACCTATCGCTATCTTCTGGTACCTTCTCCTCTGCCTTCAAACATGGCACCATCACACCCATCCTCAAAAAACCTAACCTTGACCCAATTGCTATGCCCAGCTATTGCCCCATATCACTGCTCCCATTTGCTTCCAAACTCCTTGAGCAGCATGTCCATGCTCAACTTTCGTCCCACCTCTCATCTAACTCTCTCCTTGACAACCTCCAATCTGGCTTCCGCCCCACCACTCCACCGAAACTGCCCTGACCAAAATTACTTACTCACAGCCAGAGCTAACAGTTCTCCATCCTCCTCCTTCTTGACCTGTCCTCTGCCTTCAACACAGTCGACCACTGTCTACTGCTACAGATTCTTTCTTCCCTTGGCATCAAAGACCTTGCCCTGTCCTAGATTGCCTCATACCTTTCCGACCGCACATTTAGCGTTTCCCACTCCCAGACTACTTCCTCATCCCGCCCTCTCTCTGTTGGAGTCCCTCAAGGCTCTGTCCTGGGGCCCCTACTTTTTTCCATCTATACCCTTGGCCTAGGACAACTGAAAGTCCCATGGCTTCAAGTACCACTTTTATGCAGACGACACTCAGATCTACCTCTCTGGCCTAGATGTCACCTTTCTGCTGTCCAGAATGCCGGAGTGTCTATCAGCCATATCCTCCAGCTTCGCCTCTCGCTTCCTAAAACTCAATGTAGACAAAACCGAACTCATCATCTTTCCTCCATCTCACGTACCTCCCCTACCCGACCTATCTATTATGGTAAACGGCATCACGTTCTCTCCCTCGCCTGAAATCCGCTGCCTCAGAGTAATTCTCGATTCTGCCCTGTCCTTCAAACTGCACGTCCAAACTCTTGCCACCTCCTGTCGCCTCCAACTCAAAAATATTGCCAGAATCTGTTCCTTCCTCAGCCCTCAATTTACTAAAACTCTTGTGCATGCCCTCATCATCTCCCGCCTCGATTACTGTAACACCCTCCTCTGTAGCCTCCCCGCTACCTTTCTTGCACCACTCCAGTCTGCCCTCAACTCTGCTGCCCGGCTAATCCACCTCTCTCCTCGCTACTCCCCTGTTTCTCCCCTCTGCAAATCCCTCTACTGGCTCCCAATTCCCCAACGAATCCAGTTCAAACTACTAACACTAATATAATAAATTTTGGCACTCAACTTGTCGAATGAAAGAGTTTTATTGGCAGTCACTGGTATAAACGTTTCGGTCAATACAACGGACCTTCCTCAGTACACTCACTGCTGTATAGGAAAAAAAAATCAAGAATATGTGGCTCACGCCACAAATCGTAGAAGGTCCTAAACTGGATCCTATAGCTTAGTGTTGGTCAGGAGTGATTTAATGTGAAGGTCCCGTCTTAATCATCTAAAATATGTGAGGATTCAATTCCGTATTAATCTGTTGCAGGCGAGTTGACTTCATACTGTATGTCTATGAGGTAAAGGGACCCTATATTATCTTATGCATTGTTCAGATCTATGTAGTGGACCAATGTGGTATTTTCCGCTATCGGTGGTGGATAGCGGTATCGCCTGCAACAGATTAATATGGAATCGAATCCTCACATATTTTAGAGGATTAAGACGGGACCTTCACATTAAATCACTCCTGACCAACACTAAGCTATAGGATCCAGTTTAGGACCTTCTACGATTTTTGGCGTGAGCCACATATTCTTGATTTTTTTCCTGTACAGCAGTGAGTGTACTGAGGAAGGTCAGTTGTATTGACCAAAACGTTTATAACCAGTGACTGCCAATAAAACTCTTTCATTCGACAAGTTGAGTGCCAAAGTTTATTATATTAATATTCTGGTGTGGGAACCTTCTTTTGAGCATCACTACAGCTGTGCCATGATATACGTTCACAAACTACTAACACTGACCTACAAAGCCATCCACAACCTGTCACCTCCCTATATCTCTGAACTAATCTCCCAATATCTTCCCTCACGTAATCTTCGATCCTCACAAGACCTCCTACTCTCCTCCACACTTATTCTTTCCTCACACAACCGCTTCCAAGATTTCTCCCGAATATCCCCCATCCTCTAGAATTCCACGCCTCAACACGTCCAACTATCCACCACCCTCGGATCCTTCAGATGGAATCTGAAAACCCATCTCTTCAGGAAAGCTTACAGCCTGCAATAACCATTCTGCCGCCTCACCACCCGAGCTGCCGCCTCACCACCACCGGAGCTGCTGCACACCCGACCTTCTGTCTCTTCCCCATTATCCCGTAGAATCTAAGTCCGCATGGACAGGGTTCTCTCCCCTCTGTACCAGTCTGTCATCGTAAATGTATTTACTGTAAACGATATCTATAACTTTGTATGTAACCCCCTTCTCATGTACAGCACCATGGAATTTAATGGTGCTATATAAATTAATAATAATAGTAATAAGAAGAAGATCTCACAGTTAATGTCTTATGCATGTCAATAACTAAATTAGAGGGAACCTATAAAGTAGGGCCAGCACCTGCAAGCCCTCACATACAGCATTCTAGAATGAGGCCTATATGTCCCTAATGCGCTCTGCATAACACAAAAAGAGCTATTATACTCACCTACGGCACGGTCTGGTCAGCGTCTCTGGCCTTGATCCGCTGTCTCCTCTTTCCTTGCGATTGCCGTTCTCCTTCCTGCTTTATGTGGATGACACATACCATGTCTTCCACACAGTGTACTCCACTGAGCTCCTGTGTGGGCGTATTTCTTTCAAGGACAGCGCAAAGTAGAATAGTGTTCATGTGCCGACACTCTTTCTCCTTTCCCAGCACATGCGCATTTTAGTACTTTGTTCTGTTTTTAGCAGAGTAGAGAAAAATGCACCTGCACAGGAAAGCGATGGACGTATTATGCATCATCCACACAAAGCAAGAATGAAAAACGGAGATCGCAAGAAGAGAGAAGGCACCGGACCAAGACCAGAGACGCCATAGGAGAGTATAATAGCTCTTTTTTTGTGTTATGCAGAGGGCACTAGGGACATATGTACAGCTTTCTAGAATGCTGTATATGAGTGTTTACAGGTGCTGGCACTTCTTCATATACGAAAAACCTGGTGACAGGTTCCCTTTAAAACAAACCTATAGACGGGTAAAAGGAAACAAATCACTAATTCCCTGTACTTATGTACAAAGGCTGCATTTGTACAGCACGGTGGATCTGTGGTTGGTGTTTTTCAGCTCTAGTGTCCTGGGTTAAAATCTTTTCAAGGACATCTACAAGGAGATTGTATGTTTTCCCCATGTTTGCATGAGATTCCTTCGAGTACTCTAAAGTATGGAGGGGGAACCAAAAACCTACTGATAAGGAATTCCGACTATGAGCCCCAATGTGGACAGTGAGGATTATGTCTGTAAAGTGCTGTGGAATATAATGGCGTTCTATAAGAGAGTAAAATAAATAAGTTTCATCTTTGGGAAGTCAAATAGTTTCCAATCATATGTAACAGAAAATAGCTGTGTGTTTGGTGATATTTGTAAGAATGATTTGCCTCTAAACCCAGTTATTCAGGTAGCATATAGGGATCACCCAATATATATGCCCCTAACAACCAGTGTAACCCTGTTGTACACAGGGACAGCACTGTATGGTTTGCTGGGAGGTTTGGCTTAGGATGAACCCTCTTTTCTGATTGGTTGATTAGTGGCATTGGTCTAATAAAAGTGGAAATAGGGAGCTTTTATTAAGACCATTCATCACTTGGCATATTTTACTATGCTACACTGCTACCCCTTCCCTTTGGTGAGATCAATTATGGGTGAAAGGGATAACAGAGAACAGAGCAGTAATAACTCATTTCAGGATAGCAGCATAAACTAAGGGTTACAATAGGGTAATGTATTGTTTAATGCTATATCTGGGATAGCAGTTGTTTCTATTTTACAGCCCAAATGCTGGAAAGATAGGAAAAGAGGTATACAATTTAACCCCTTAAGCCCCGAGGGTGGTTTGCACGTTAATGACCGGGCCAATTTTTACAATTCTGACCATTGTCCCTTTATGAGGCTATAACTCTGGAACGCTTTGACGGATCTTGGTGATTCTGACATTGTTTTCTCATGACATATTGTACTTCATGTTAGTGGTAAAATTTATTCGATATAACTTGGGTTTATTTGTGAAAAAAATGGAAATTTGGCGAAAATTTTGAAAATTTCGCAATTTTCCAACTTTGAATTTTTATGCCCTTAAATCACAGACATATGTCACGCAAAATACTTAATAAGTAACATTTCCCACATGTCTACTTTACATCAGCACAATTTTGGAACCAAAATTTTTCTTTGTGACGGAGTTATAAGGGTTAAAAGTTGACCAGCAATTTCTCATTTTTACAACACCATTTTTTTTTAGGGACCACATCTCATTTGAAGTCATTTTGAGGGGTCTATATGATAGAAAATACCCAAGTGTGACACCATTCTAAAAACTGCACCCCTCAAGGTGCTCAAAACCACATTCAAGAAGTTTATTAACCCTTCAGGTGTTTCACAGGAATTTTTGGAATGTTTAAATAAAAATGAACATTTAACTTTTTTTCACACAAAATTTATTTCAGCTCCAATTTGTTTTATTTTACCAAGGGTAACAGGAGAAAATGGACCCCCAAAGTTGTTGTACAATTTGTCCTGAGTACGCTGATACCCCATATGTGGGGGTAAACCACTGTTTGGGCGCATGGCAGAGCTCGGAAGGAAAGGAGCGCCATTTGACTTTTCAATGCAAAATTGACTGGAATTGAGATGGGACGCCATGTTGCGTTTGGAGAGCCCCTGATGTGCCTAAACATTGAAACCTCCTACAAGTGACACTATTTTGGAAAGTAGACCCCCTAAGGAACTTATCTAGATGTGTGGTGAGCACTTTGACCCACCAAGTGCTTCACAGAAGTTTATAATGCAGAGTCGTAAAAATAAAAAATCATATTTTTTCACAAAAATTATCTTTTCGCCCCCAATTTTTTATTTTCCCAAGGGTAAGAGAAGAAATTGGACCCCAAAAAATGTTGTGCAATTTGTCCTGAGTACGCTGATACCCCATATGTGGGTGTAAACCATTGTTTGGGCGCATAGCAGAGCTTGGAAGGGAAGGAGCGCCATTTGACTTTTCAATGCAAAATTGACTGGAATTGAGATGAGACGCCATGTTGCGTTTGGAGAGCCCCTGATGTGCCTAAACACTGAAACCCCCTACAAGTGACACCATTTTAGAAAGTAGACCCCCTAAGGAACTTATCTAGATGTGTGGTGAGCACTTTGACCCACCAAGTGCTTCACAGAAGTTTATAATGCAGAGCCGTAAAAATAAAAAATCATTTTTTCACAAAAATTATCTTTTCGCCCCCAATTTTTTATTTTCCCAAGGGTAAGAAAAGAAATTGGACCCCAACAAATGTTGTGCAATTTGTCCTGAGTACGCTGATACCCCATATGTGGGTGTAAACCATTGTTTGGGCGCATGGCAGAGCTTGGAAGGGAAGGAGCGCCATTTGACTTTTCAATGCAAAATTGACTGGAATTGAGATGGGACGCCATGTTGCGTTTGGAGAGCCCCTGATGTGCCTAAACATTGAAACCCCCCACAAGTGACACCATTTTGGAAAGTAGACCCCCTAAGGAACTTATCTAGATGTGTTTTGAGAGCTTTGAACCCCCAAGTGTTTCACTACAGATTATAACGCAGAGCCGTGAAAATATATATATATTTTTTTTCACAAAAATGATTTTTTAGCCCCCAGCTTTGTATTTTTACAAGGGTAACAGAATAAATTGGACCCCAAAATTTGTTGTCCAATTTGTCCTGAGTATGCTGATACCCCATATGTGGGGGGGAACCACTGTTTGGGCGCATGACAGAGCTCGGAAGGGAAGGAGCGCCATTTGGAATGCAGACTTAAATGGATTGGTCTGCAGGCGTCATGTTGCATTTGCAGAGCCCCTGATGTACCCAAACAGTACAAACCCCCCACAGGTGACCCCATATTGGAAACTAGACCTCCCAAGGAACTTATCTAGATGTGTTGTGAGAACTTTGAACCCCCAAGTGTTTCACTACAGTTTATAACGCAGAGCCGTGAAAATAAAACATCTTTTTTTTTCTCACAAAAACGATTTTTAGCCCCCCAAATTTTTAATTTTCCCAAGGATAACAAGAGAACTTGGACCCCAGAAGTTGTTGTTCAATTTGTCCCGAGTACGCTGATAACCCATATGTTGGGGTAAATCCCTTTTTGGGCGCACGGGAGAGCTCGGAAGGGAAGGAGCACTGTTTTACTTTTTCAACGCAGAATTGGCTGGAATTGAGATTGGACGCCATGTCGCGTTTGGAGAGCCCCTGATGTGCCTGGACAGTGGAAACTCCCCAATTCTACCTGAAACCCTAACCCAAACACACCCCTAACCCTAATCCCAACGGTAACCCTAACCACACCCCTAGCCCTGACACACCCATAATTCTAATCCCAACCCTAATCCAAACCGTAAATGTAATTCAAACCCTAACCCTAACTTTAGCCCCAACCCTAACCCTAACTTTAGCCCCAACCCTAACCCTAACTTTACCTCCAACCCTAGCCCTAACCCTAACCCTAACTTTAGCCCCAACCCGAACCCTAGCCCTAACCCTAACTCTAGCCCTAACCCTAACCCTAATGGGAAAATGGAAATAAATACATTTTTTTAATTTTATTATTTTTCCCTAACTAAGGGGGTGATGAAGGAGGGTTTGATTTACTTCTATAGCGTTTTTTTATCGGATTTTTATGATTGGCAGCTGTCACACACTAAAAGACGCTTTTTATAGCAAAAAAGTTTTTGCGTCTCCACATTTTGAGACCTATAATTTTTCCACATTTTGCTCCACAGAGTCATGTGAGGTCTTGTTTTTTGCGGGACGAGTTGACGTTTTTATTGGTAACATTTTCGGACACGTGACCGTTTTTGATCACTTTTTATTCCGATTTTTGTGAGGCAGAATGACCAAAAACCTGCTATTCATGAATTTCTTTTGGGAGAGGCGTTTATACCGTTCCGTGTTTGGTAAAATTGATAAAGCAGTTTTATTCGACGGGTCAGTACGATTACAGCGATATCTCATTTATATCATTTCTTTATGTTTTGGCGCTTTTATACGATAAAAACTATTTTATAGAAAAAATAATTATTTTAGTATCGCTTTATTCTCAGGACTATAACTTTTTTATTTTTTTGCTGATGATGCTGTATTGGGGCTTGTTTTTTGCGGGACAAGATGACGTTTTCAGCGGTACCATGATTATTTATATCAGTCTTTTTGATCGCGTGTTATTCCACTTTTTGTTCGGCGGTATGGTAATAAAGCGTTGTTTTTTGCCTCGTTTTTTTTTTTTTTTTCTTATGGTGTTTACTGAAGGGGTTAACTAGTGGGGCAGTTTTATAGGTTGGGTCGTTACGGACGCGGCGATACTAAATATGTGTACTTTTATTATTTTTTTTATTATTTAGATAAAGAAATGTATTTATGGGAATAATATATATATTTTTTTTATTATTTATTTAGGAATTTTTTTTTTTTTTTACACATGTGGAAAAATTTTTTTTTTACTTTTTTACTTTGTCCCAGGGAGGGACATCACAGATCGATGATCTGATAGTGTGCACAGCACTCTTGTCAGATCACCGATCTCACTTACATCGGTGCAGGCTTACCAGCGTCTGCTCTGAGCAGGCGCTCGGTAAGCCACCTTTCTCCCTGCAGGACCCGGATGCCGCGGCCATCTTGGATCCAGGACCAGCAGGGAGGAAGGAGGTAGGAGACCCTCGGAGCAACGCGATCACATCGCGTTGCTCCGGGGGTCTCAGGGAAGCCCGCAGGGAGCCCCCTCCCTGCGCGATGCTTCCCTATACCGCCGGTACACTGCGATCATGTTTGATCGCGGTGTGCCGGGGGTTAATGTGCCGGGGGCGGTCCGTGACCGCTCCTGGCACATAGTGCCGGATGTCAGCTGCGATAGGCAGCTGACACCCGGCCGCGATCGGCCGCGCTCCCCCCGTGAGCGCGGCCGATCGCGTATGACGTACTATCCCGTCACCCGGAATTAAGTCCCAGGTCACCTTGACGGGATAGTACGTCATACGGGATTAAGGGGTTAACCCCTTAGTGACAGAGCCAATTTGGTACTTAATGACCGAGCCAATTTTTACAATTCTGACCACTGTCAATTTATGAGGTTATAACTCTGGAACGCTTTAACGGATCCTGCTGATTCTGAGACTGTTTTTTCGTGACATGTTGTACTTCATGCTAGTGGTAACATTTCTTCGATATTACTTGCGATTATTTATGAAAAAAATGGAAATATGGTGAAAATTTTTAAAATTTTGCAATTTTCAAATTTTGTATTTTTATGCCCTTAAATCAGAGAGATATGTCACACAAAATAGTTAATAAATAACATTTCCGACATGTCTACTTTACATCAGCACAATTTTGGAAACAAAATTTTTTTTTGTTAGGGAGTTATAAGGGTTAAAATTTGACCAGCAATTTCTCATTTTTACAACACCATTTTTTTTTAGGGACCACATCACATTTGAAGTCATTTTGAGGGGTCTATATGATAGAAAATAACCAAGTGTGACACCATTCTAAAAACTGCACCCCTCAAGGTACTTAAAACCACATTCAAGAAGTTTATTAACCCTTTACGTGCTTCACAGGAACTCAAACAATGTGGAAGGAAAAAATGAACATTTAACTTTTTTTGCAAACAGTTTAATTCAGAACCATATTTTTTTATTTTCACAAGTGTAAAAACAGAAATTTAACCATACATTTTGTTGTGCAATTTCTCCTGAGTACGTCAATACCCCATATGTGGGGGTAAACCACTGTTTGGGCGCACCGCAGAGCTTGGAAGAGAAGGAGTGCCGTTTTACTTTTTCAATGTAGAATTGGCTGGAATTGAGATCGGACGCCATGTCGCGTTTGGAGAGCCCCTGATGTGCCTAAACAGTGGAAACCCCCCACAAGTGACACCATTTTGGAAACTAGACCCCATAAGGAACTTAACTAGATGTGTGGTGAGCACTTTGATCCCCCAGGTGCTTCACGGAAGTTTATAACGTAGAGCCGTGAAAATAAAAAATCACATTTTTTCTACAAAAATGATCTTTTTGCCCCAAAATTTTTATTTTCCCAAGGGTAACAGGAAAAATTAGACCACAAAAGTTGTTGTGCAATTTCTCCTGAGTACGTTGATACCCCATATGTGGGGGTAAACCACTGTTTGGGCTCACTGCAGAGCTTGGAAGAGAAGGAGCGCCGTTTTACTTTTTCAATGTAGAATTAGCTGGAATTGAGATCGGATGCCATGTCGCGTTTGGAGAGCCCCTGATGTGCCTAAACAGTAGAAACCCCCCACAAATGACACCATTTTGGAAACTAGACCCCTTAAGGAACTTATCTAGATGTGTGGTGAGCACTTTAAACCCCCAGGTGCTTCCCAGAAGTTTATAACGTAGAGCCGTGAAAATAAAAAAGTTGCATTTTTTCTACAAAAATGATCTTTTTGCCCCAAAATTTTTATTTTCACAAGGGTAACAGGAGAAATTAGACAACAAATGTTGTTGTGCAACCTCTCCTGAGTACGTCGATACCCCATATGTGGGGGTAAACCACTGTTTGGGCGCACTGCAGAGCTTGGAAGAGAAGGAGTGCCGTTTTACTTTTTCAATGTAGAATTGGCTGGAATTGAGATCGGATGCCATGTCGCGTTTGGAGAGCCCCTGATGTGCCTAAACAGTGGAAACCCCCCACAAATGACACCATTTTGGAAACTAGACCTCTTAAGGAACTTATCTAGATGTGTGGTGAGCACTTTAAACCCCCAGGTGCTTCACTGAAGTTTATAACGTAGAGCCGTGAAAATAAAAAATCCTTTTTTTTCACTCAAAAATGATTTTTTTAGCCTGCAATTTTTTATTTTATCAAGGGTAACAGGAGACATTGGACCACAAAATCTGTTGACCAGTTTGTCCTGAGTACGCTGATACCCCATATGTGGGGGGAGGGCACTGTTTGGGCACCCATCAGGGCTCGGAAGGGAAGGAGCGCCGATTGGAATGCAGACTTTGATGGGATGGTCTGCAGGTGTCATGTTGCATTTGCAGAGATCCTGATGTACCTAAACAGTAGAAACCCCCCACAATTGACTCCATTTTGGAAACTAGACCCCCCAAGGAACTTATCTAGATGTGTTGTGAGAACTTTGAATGCCCAAGTGCTTCACAGAAGTTTATAATGCAGAGTCGTGAAAACAAAAAAAAATATTTTTCACAAAAAAGATTTTTTTAGCCCCCCAATTTTTATTATCACAAGTGTAACAAGAGAAATTGGACCCCAAAAGTTGTTGTCCAATTTGTCCTGAGTACACTGATACCCCATGTGTGGGGGGGGACCACTGTTTAGGTGCATGGCTGAGCTCGGAAGGGAAGGAGTGCCGTTTTGGAATGCAGACTTTGATAGAATGGTCTGCGGGCGTTATGTTGCATTTGCAGAGCCCCAGATATACCTAAACAGTAGAGACCCCCCAGAAGTGACCCCATTTTGGAAACTAGACCCCCCAAGGAACTTATCTAGATGTGTGGTGAGAACTTTGAATGCCCAAGTGCTTCACAGAAGTTTATAATGCAGAGTCGTGAAAATAATTTTTTTTTTTTCCACAAAAAAAGATTTTTTAGCCCCCAAGTTTTTATTTTCACAAGGGTACCAGGAGAAATTGGACCCCAAAAGTTGTTGTCCAATTTATTCCGAGTACGCTGATGCCCCATATGTGGGGGTAAACCACTGTTTGGGCGCACGGCAGAGCTCAGAAGGTAGGGAGCACCATTTTACTTTTTGAGCACAAAATTGGCTGTGGCGTTTAGAGACCCCCTGATGTACCTAAACAGTGGAAACCCCCCAATTCTAACTCCAACCCTAACCCCAACCCGATCCATAATCCTAATCACAACCCTAACCCCCAAAACACCCCTAATCCCAAAGCTAACCATAACCCTAATCAAAACCCTAAACCCAACACCCCCCTAATCCTAATCTCAACCCTAACCTCAAAACCTAACCCTAATCCCAATACACCCCTATCCTTAATCCCAACCCTAGCCTTAACCCTAATCCCAAACCTAACCCTAATCCCAAATGTAACCCCAATGCCAACCCTAATCCAAATCCTAATCCCAACTCTAACCCTAACTTTAGCCCCAACCCTAGCCCTAACCCTAACTTTAGCCCAAACCCTAACTTTAACCCTAAACCTAGCCCCAACACTAAACCCAAACTTTAGCCCCAACCCTAGCCCTAACCCTAGCTCTAACCCTAATCCTAGCTCTAACCCTAACCCAAGCCCTAACCCTAAGGCTATGTGCACATGTTGCGGATTTTGCTGCGGATCCGCAGCGTTTCCGTAGCTGTGGGTCCGCAGCAGTTTCCCATGAGTTTACAGTACAATGTAAACCTATGGGAAACATAAAACGCTGTGCCCATGCTGCGGAAAAAAACACACGGAAACGCAGCGGTTTACATTCCGCAGCACGTCAATTCTTTCTGCTGATTCCGCAGCGGTTTTACACCTGCTCCATAATAGAAAACCGCAGGTGTAAAACCGCAGTGGAATCCGCACAAAAAACGCGGTACATCCGCGATAAATCCGCAGGAAAAACGCAGCGTTTTGGTCCTGCGGATTTATCAAATCCGCTGCGGAAAAATCCGCAGAGAACCACTCTATGTGCGCACATATCCTAACCCTACCCCTAACCCTACCCCTAACCCTACCCCTAACCCTATTTGGAAAATAGAAATTCATACATTTTTTTTATTTTATTATTTTTTTCTTACTAAGGGGGTGATAAAGGGGGGGTTATTTACTATTTTTTTTATTTTGATCACTGTGATAGGATCTCACAGTGACCAAAATAAAAAAAAAAGAGGAAGAATTTTCTTTTGCCGGCCGGCAGATCATGGCGGGCGCACTGCGCATGCGCCCGCCATTTTCTTACCGGAGCAAGAAGCCGGCGGCCAGCAGAAGAAGCAGGAGGACCCAGGGACACCGGTAAGTATAACAGGGTCCCCGAATCCCCCTATTTCTCTGTCCTCTGATGTGCGATCACATCAGAGGACAGAGAATGACATCGCTTTTTTTTGCGGTCGCCGGTAAACAGTTAATTACCGGCGATCGCAAAACCAGTGGTCGGTAAAAACCGACCCCAAAGAACATCCGGGTGCCGGGCGCACTGCGCATGCGCCCGCCATTATTTCCCCGGAAAAAGATGGCGGCGCCCATCGGGAGCCACGAGGAGCACCGGGGGAGGTAGGTGAGTTTTGAGGGGCTATCGGGGACCACATTTCTCTGTCCTCCGATGTGCGATCACATCAGAGGACAGAGAAATTAAATGGCAAATCGCGTTTTTTTTTTTATGGTTGCGACCGCCGGTAAACGGTTAATTACCGGCGATCGCAACTCGGGGGTCGGTAAAAAACCCCCGAATCATGTTCTCTGGGGTCTCGGCTACCCTCGGCAACCGAGACCCCAGAGAAAATCCGACTCTGGGGGGCGCTATTCACTTTTTCCACAGCGCCGTTAATTAACGGCGCTGTGGTTTAAGTACCCTTAGCGGCCGCCGTTAAAAGGCGTATCGGCGGTCGTTAAGGGGTTAAGTCTACGGCTCCAGTTACCATGGTTGCTACACACAAGTTTTTTTTCATCCAGCTTCATATTAAGTGCAGTTTGGAGAGCAGGAACATTTTTATATTTTAAAGCACACAAATACTAGATATATTTTATTTTCATTTTTCTCATGGTTCTCATCTTGTCAATGTTAAATTTAGAAAACAGCAACAGATTGGGAACAAATAAAATAAGCAGTACCTGTTCGGTTTAGCCGTGCCATGTTCATCATTGCCTCCTGATATGCCAACTCCACATCTTCTTGTGTAACGACCAGCTTTATTTTATTCCATTTTTCTGGCTGGTAGTGTTGAAAGAATATATAATTAGAAAATTCATGCAAAATATTACATTGTGTCTCAATCTTTGTATGTTTCACATAGAACAGTAAGTTGGTGGGAAATTACTCGTAATGTAAATGATACAGACCGTGGGAACCTTCAGGATTTGTCTAGAGCTCTTCTTGAGTGAAGCATAGGTGCCCATGTTTGGCTTCCCCTCCATTCACGGTCAATGGGATTGTCGGAGATAGAGTGCTGTACTCTAGAATGGACTGGAGGGCAAGCATGCGCACCTATGCTCTGTTCAAGACCAGGCAGTTTTGGGGTCCTGGAGCGCTGTTCTCAGGAACACTGGTGGGCTCAGCTGTTGGGCCAGCAATCAGAAAGGTATGCCTTATCCTATGAATAGGTTATAACTTAGACTCTTGGGAAAATCACTTTAATGTGGGGGTTACTTGTATTTATGGTCTGGAGACTTAGCACTGTGGTATACTGTATTGGTCCTGTAGTTCAATTTAAAAATGGAATAGTTCTTTATCAGCGCAGTAGTATACAGAGATCATTACCATACTACATAGCGCAGGGCAGTGAAATGAACTGAATGACCACAGTAATATAACACCTAGAAATTATTATTTTGTATAAGAATGAGGGTATAGAGAAGCTTACTTACAATATCTAGCCATTGATGAACTGCTACTGCAACTTGGGTCCCCAAAGGCTTGGTCAATACAAGGACATCCCCAGGTACTGCATTGTCTGGCCTGTGTGGATACACGAGCAGACAATGTATGCCATGCATATAAATTTATCTGTCAAATTCTAAATTTGTATCCTACTTTTTAACTTAGCTTTGCTTACACAGCCTACAGCAATCCGGTCTCCAAAATGTCTTCTGATGTAGGAGACCTGTCCATCAGTCTCCTCCAACACTTGGAAAAGTTGTACTTCACTTGAAGGAGGCTGATGGACAGGTCTGGTAACATGCTCCTCTATCGGCAGCCATTGTGAGAACAGAACTGCGGTGTTTATGAAGGCTGCACTGACAAGTCTAGGAGGAGAATCTGCAATACTGATATACTAGTAAGTGCTACAAAATAATGTCCCCAACACATTGGGATATATAAAGATAAACGTGGACAAGCCCATATTACAAGTTCATATTAAGAGGTTCCTTGCTAATGAAAAAAAGTGTTTCTTGTCGTCAGCACTATACTTTGTAACATTTTGTGTGATACGATGGGTTAAGATTCTGTTTCTATAAAAAGTTTACGCGTTGTGTGAGCCGTTGCATGAAAGATGGCTAAGTCTATTGAGACAAGCCTGTCCATGGGGCAATCCACAAGGACACACCCGTGACTCTCTGCAAGCAACATGGGCAGGGAGCTTTCAAAAGGCACAATATTAAAGGGAACCGGTCATGTCCCAAAACGCTGTTAACCTGCAGCTACAGGGTTAACCTGCTGATTAATAGTGTTCTAAAGCTGCCTCTGCACTGAAAGCCCTGCTGCCGAGAGGAAATTAACGGTTTTCCTCCCAGCAGCCGCGGGCTTTCAGTCAGAGGTGTGGCCTCAATCACCACTCAGTACACGGTGAGCAGAGACTGACAGCACGCTGTACAATGATGAACTGTACAGCAGGGTGTTCGAGTGCTGTGGCATAGTTACAGTGCTCTCTATGTACTGAGTGGAGACTGAAGCCTCCATGACTGAAAGCCAGAGGCTGCCGGGAGGAATAGAGTTCTTTTCCTCCTGGCAGCTCGGCATTAAGTGCGGTAGCCACACAGCTTTAACCTGTAGATAAACCCTATATCATGGATGATACCAAACAAATTGTTACATTTTTCACAAAAAATACATAAATATGCAATATGCTATAAGTGATGTATGGTCCTATATTTGGTACAACATCCTTCAAGAGCAATTTGGTAAGAACAGTATGGTGGGACGGTATTATGAGGGAACTCTTCCAGGTCACTTCTACTTTTGGCTGCAATGCTGTTATTCGTGTAAATGTATTACAGTCTCACATGACGTATGACTTTTTAAAAGTTGCTATTCATAACTCTTGCTTGCAGCTCATTTACAAAGCTAACCGGACACACTTTTCCCCAAAGTGGCCAAGTGGCATAAAATTGGAAAAAGTTGCAAATTGTTACTAAAACTAAAAAAAATGGCATGTGTCAAAATGTGAGAGTTTTTGATTCCAGAAAACTGATGCAAAAGCCTTTATACACATTTTCCTTTCTGTTGTGTTTTTTTTCTAATACCTAGACATGTGAATGTATTAAACTAGTTACATGCGAGTGCCTTTTACTTTCACCAATTTCCTTTTTTCCCTAAACATAGATGCAAGTTACTTATTTATTTTGTTACAGCAGTGTAACGCTTTACACAACTTAGTTTATGTCTGACCAATGCATATCTAAAATAGATACAAAGGTAAAAAGTGCAAAGGTAAAGGAACTACTTTCCTCTCCACCCAAAGCCAAGTGCTGGTGATAAAAATGATGAGGCTGATAATGCTTTACAGCATTACATAATCACATGTCTCTGTAACTTCTAAGCACATTGCTGACTTTATCCTTATTCTGTGCTTCTCACATAAAGGTTTTTATGAGCAAACAGAGGAAAGCAAAAGTGAACCAATAGGAGAATGCAATTTCTATTTAGAATGCAGGTCTTTTTTAAAGTGTGCTACACTGCCCTCTTCTGGTAAAGAATTCATACATTCGCTTCTATGTAAATGCTGTATTACAAACAACTTCAATAAACCTCAATTTCAAAATTTGGGAAAACATTTTTGTGTTTTTTTTCATGAAAACTACAATTTTAGCCAGTAAACTATTTAAGTGACTAGAAAGTCTGTACAATTCCTGTTGCTTGTAATACCAACATATTCTGATGCAGAGTACACAGTTCTGTCCCAAACGGGGCTCACAATAGTCTTAAACACACTCATACACTAGAGCCAATATATTAATGGGAGTTTGTCCACTAACGAGCAACCCCTTCTTAATCACTTCAGTGATTCAACACAAAACAATTGTGATGGGTGTAATTAAGCTAAAAAACACAAAAAGAAAAGCAACTCTTAAAATGTAACTTTTAATGCAATAGGATTAAAAAAAATTCCCTAGAAAAATTCTTAATTCTTAACAAATGCAAATCGCACCTCCCAAAGGTTTAGATCAAGGGAATATTGCCAGGGAATAATGGACAGTGCAATGATACAGTCCTCACGCTGCCCCTATACATGCGCTAATAAGCCGATAGCCTGCCTGACAGTGTTGGCACCCTAAAATTCGATGTGGTGCCCCCACTCAACGGCGCTGCGACAGCCTCCTATAAGAGGTAGTGCAAGTATAGGAGTGGAGCTCTATTGTTTACAGATGCACTTTACTGAACATTTGGCTATGCATTAGAGGTGAAGATAACCATCCTGATCTTGAAAGGGTTTATATAGTTACATTACCATATGTCAAAAAACCCTTCCGTATTATAAAATAGTCTAGAGACTATCAGCAAGATCATAGATATTTTGTTTCATTTGTGTGCATGTTGGGTAATATTGGTACGGGTCTAGCCTGAAAGGGATTTCAATGGACAGCCGACGTTGAGTGGGGGTGCCACATCGAATTTTAGGTTGCCAACCTCTGCTGTCAGGCAGGCTATCAGCTTATTAGGGCATGTATAGGGGCAGCATGAGGTCTGTATCATTACACGGTCCATTATTCCCTGGCAATATTCCCTTGATCTAAACCTTTGGGAGGTGCGATTTGCATTTGTTATGAATTTTTCTAGGGATTTTTTTTTTTTTTTTTTTTTTTAATCCTATTGCATTAAAAGTGAAATTTTAAGGGTTGTTTTTCTTTTTGGTTTTTAATCTCTTCAGTGGCCTATGTAAAGCAAAAACAATGGATACTCTCCTCCAACAGCAGCGCCATTCTAGTGATGTCAGCACCGCTATTTCCATTATTGTGTCATCTGACCACTGCAATCAATGACAAATGACGAGCTGCAGACTGACGGAATAATGATGAGCTACAGCTGATAAGCGCCGATTAGATGTACCTCATTAATATTCCGTCAGATAAGACATCTGCTCTGATGAAATAGAAAAGGCTGATTGGCTGCAGAATAGCGGTACCGCAACTACTGGAACAGCGCCGCTTGGGGAGACGAGTGTCCCATGTTTTCATTTTACATGAAGTGATTAATAGGTTGTCCAGTATTGGGGAACCTCTTTAATGCTTTTTTTTTTTTTTTTAACTCTGGGTGAGGCCACCTAGAGAAACATGGGGAGAACATAAAAGCTCTATGCAGATGTTGTCCTTGCTTGGGTTCAAGTTCAAGACCCCAGTGCTAAAAGGCAACAATGAGAAAAAAAATAGATGGCGTCTACACAGCAATTCTTCGTAATTACACTAAACTAAGTCACCAGTAAATCATTACAGTTTTTTAGTTCTTGGTCTTTTCTATTAAAGACAAGTAATGAATATCTGCAAAGTTTTGGAATATGATGCCGCTGTAGATAAACCTGATTGCATCTCGCCCCAGGGTGCTGAATGTACAGCCCTGGGATACCATATGTTTAGCAACTCACATGATGAACTCATTAGGCTGACATACAGTGGTGGCAACTCCTCCTAGAACTACCCAAGGATTTAACACAGTCTGTCCTCCCGTAACTGAAGTCCCAGCTTCTTCTGCAGCATCCTTGAATCCCTGAATGATGAGGGGCATTACCTTGTCTCTTTCCTACAAAATAAGAAATATGCAAAATATGATGATGCTAAAATGAATAGAGCTCCTTAGACGATACTGCATGCATATCAATATACATGGTATACAGATGCTGAACTGATGGTTTCCTCTAGGTTTCACCTTCTACCCACAGGATTACCGCTATCTTTTTCCCCCTGCCCCTGTGTTTGTCCATTCTCATCTTTCCCTCACTTTATCATCAGTTAAGGTACGCACACAGTTTGTCTTTGAGGTAGAAAAAATTGGCTTGGCTTTCAAGAGCAATTCATGTCAAAAATCCATGCAGTTTTACAAGGCCATTTTCAGATGGGGAAGGGGGGGATTTTTTGCAGCTTCTTGACTTTAATGTCAAGTTTGGTGCAGAGTCCACAGGAAATTTGCATTACAGAAGGAACATGTCAGTTCCCCCCCATGCAATATGGTTTTAAGACCTCATAAATGTCATTTTTCAATTTAAATCAATAGGAAGCTTATGTAAAGAGTACTTGAAGAGGAATTTGGAACAGAATACAATCCAAACTCTGTGTTAACCTACCCTTACACTGCACGCTGAAGCTAAGGTTTACACTCACTTCTCCTTTTGTATCTTTGTATTTCTAGGATATATCTTTTCCACTACTTTTTTTTTGTCTTGACAGGAAGCAAATTAAAAATAAAGCTTCACAATTAAAGTTTGCATTAAATGGAATCAGTCACCACCTGGGACTTTTTTACCTATTAATATAGGTAATAGAATGGTTAAAATAGTCCTACCTGTATGCCTCATATCAGTGGTCTTGATGTGCAGAAATCATCTTTTATTCTGTTATGGTAATGATTTCTTCCAGGCTCTGGGGCGTGCGGTGCCTGAAAGTAATCATTTGAGTATCACCCCCTCCCATCAGCCTCAGTGCTCTGCGACGTGTTTGCTGGCCCTGGAATCCCACGCCTGTGCCCTGCAATCTCGCAATTAGGCTATGTTCACACGATCCTTTTTTTGCTGCTGTTCCGCAGCGCTTTTCAGGCTGCGGATTCGCATCCTTTTTCCATGCAGGGTACAGTACAATGTTACCCTATGGAAAACAAAAACCGCTGTGCCCACTATCCTTTTTTTCTCAGGCAAATCCGCGCTGATTTGCCTGCAGAAAAAAGAACCATGTCACTTCTTTCTGCGGATTCAGCTCCTGTTTTCAACAGGCACCAATAGGAAAGTGCTGTTGAAAACCCGCAGAGGAATCTGCAGAAGAAACTGCAGGAAAATCAGCAGTGCAGTTTTGCACTGCGGGTTTTCCAAATCAGGACCTGAAAAAAAAAGGATAAAAAAAAAGGATCGTGTGAACATAGCCTTATACTTACCTTTTCTGCCCTACCATGGGCATTGGCAGCATTGTTCTTCTGCGCAGGCATGTCAGTGCTACTGAAGTAAAGCCCCACTCACCAGCGCCTGCACAGAAGATGCCAATGCCCATAGCAAGGCTGAAAAGGTAAATATAATGCGTGATAGCAGGCGCGAGATTCCGGGGCCAGCAAACACGTCACATGGCAGTGTGACGCTGATGGGAGAGGGTGGTATTCAAACAAAGACAGGAGACAGAGTTTTCTTCCAGGTACCGCATGTCCCGAAGCCTGGAAGAAATCATTACCATAGCAGAATAAAAGACTCTCTCTGCACATCAAGACCACAGATATGAGGCACAAAGGTAGGATCATTTTAACCATTCTATTACCTGTAGGCCCATTTTAATAGGTAAAAAAAAAAGTTCCAGAGAGTGACAGATTCCCTTTAAGCCTTAAAATCACAGAATTTTCCTTTTATACAGTTGTGCTCAAGAGTTTACATACCCAGGCAGAATTTTTGCTTTCTTGGCCTTTCTTCAGAGAATTTGAATGATGACACCAAAACTTTTTCTTCACTCATGGTTAGTGGTTGGGTGAAGCTATTTGTTGTCAAACTACTGTGGTTTCTCTATTTAAATCATAATGACAATCCAAAAGACCCTGATCAAAAGTTCACGAACCCCATTTCTTAATACCGTGTATTACCCCCTCTAACATCAATGACAGCTTGAAGTCTTTTGTAGATGAGGTTCTTTATTTTCTCAGATGGTAAAGCTGCCCATTCTTCTTGGAAAAAAGCCTCCAGTTCCTGTAAATTCCTGGGCTGTCTAGCATGAACTGCACTCTTGAGATCTCCCCAGAGTGGCTCAATGATATTGAGTTCAGGAGACTGTAATGGCCACTCCAGAACCTTCACTTTGTTCTGCTGTAGCCAATGAGCGGTCTATTTGGCCTTGTGTTTTGGATCGTTGTCATGTTGGAACGTCCAAGTACGTCCAATGCGCAGCTACCGGGCTGATGAGTGCAAATTTGCCACCAGTATTTGCTAATAATGTGCTGCATTCATCTTTCCTTCAACTTTGACCTAGTTTCATGTGCTTTGTAGCTCACACATCCCCAAAACATCAGCGATCCATCTCCATGATTTACAATAGGAATGGTGTTCATTTCATCGTAGGCCTTGTTGACCTCTCTCCAAGTGTAACGTTTATGGTTTTGGCCAAAAAGTTCAATTTTGGTCTCATCACTTCAAATTACCCTGTTCCAGAAATGTTGAGGCTTGTCTCTGTGCTGTTTTGCGTATTGTAGGGGATATACTTTGTGGCATTTGCACAGTAATGGCTTTTTTCTGGTGACTCGACCATGCAGCCCATTTTTATTCAAGTGCCTCCTTATTGTGCATCTTGCAACAGGCACACCACTAGTTTTAATAGAGTCCTGTATTTCAGCTGATGTTATTTGTGGGTTTTTCTTTGCATCCCGAACAATTTTCCTGGCAGTTGTGGACGACAATTTTGTTAGTCTACCTGACCATTGCTTTGTTTTTACAGAGCCCCTGTTTTTCTATTTGTTAATCACAGTTTGAACGCTGCTGACTGGCATTATTAATTCCTTGGATATCTTTTTGTATCCCTTTCCATTTTCATACAGTTCAACTACATTTTCCCGTAGATCCGTTGACAATTCTTTTGCTTTCCCCATGACTCACAATCCAGAAACATCAGTGTCTGGATGAAAGATGCAAGAGTCTGTCTGGATCCCAGAAACTCACTCAGCTTTTATGCACACACGCTGATTACAAGCAAATAGGTCGCAGGTGAGGATGTTACCTTTAGTAGCCACTCAAACCCATTTGTGTCAACTTCTGTGCATGTTATCAGGCCTAAATCACCAGGGTATGTGAACTTTTGATCAGGGTCATTTGGATATTTTGTCATTATGATTTAAAAAGAGAAAACACAGTAGGTTGACAATAAATAGCTTCACCCAACCACTAACCATGAGTGGAGAAAAAGTTTTGGTGTTATCATCATATTCTCTGAAAAAAAGGCCAAGAAAGCAAAAATTCTGCAGGGGTATGTACATTTTTGAGCACAACAGTATATAACATCCATTCTTCATAGAAACCATTAAAGGGGTTGTGCACTACTTCGACAATCCCTACGTAAAGAAAATAATACCCCATGTAACATAAAACAGCATTGTTCTGGCAATGTCGGAGCTGTGTTTGCCAGCATTCATGTGCCATTGTTATGTCACATGAGCACTACAGCCAATCAGCAGCTGCCAATAGGCTGCAGTGTTCACACTTTCCTTGGGCTAAGCCATTTCAGAAAAGGGGAAGTGTAAACTCTTCAGCGCTGTTAGGCTACAGCGCTCACGTGATAAAGATATCATGAAATGAATGGCAGACACGGCACTGACATCATAGGAACAGCGCCAGAATGGAAGGCGAGTATATGGCATTTTATTCTAAATGTGGCCCAGTTACATTCTTGAAGGGGTTATCCCTGAAGCGGACAGCCCCTTAATGAAGCTGACTAGCGGATCTCAACAGACTATATATTTTCTGTGTCATTAATAGGTACTATAAGTGCACAATTATGTACCAAACTAAATGGATTATAGTGTACCATTTAACTAGCTTTTTGAGGCTAATAAGTAAAGGTAAAGCAGGTAATCAGTATAAGTATGTATCTCCAAAAGAGGAGGGTTATACCCACCAGAACGTGCCCGCGGTGTAGCCTCAGGCCCAATGTCTATAGCCTTAAGGCTATGTGCACACGTTCAAGAATTCTTGAGAAAAACCTGAAATTTTCTGCAAGAAATCTGCATGCGTTTTTTGCGCGTTTTTGATGCGTTTTTTTCCGGACATTTCCCAATGCATTTTATAGTGGGAAATCTGCAAAACAACCCGCAAAATTAATGAACATGCTGCGTTTTTTACCGCGATGCGTTTTTTTCACGGAAAAAAACGCATCATGTGCACTAAACATGCGGAATTTATTCTAAATGATGGGATGCATATTGTATGTTGTTTTTTTGCGGTTTTATAGCGTTTTTATCGAGAAAAAACGCGAAAAAAACGCGAAAAATCAGCAACGTGTGCACACAGCCTAAGGCGATCATATGCACACAAAAAAGGCATTCATCAATTTCAATAGATTTCCTTTGCAGTTATTTTGGAGTTTTCACATTGCCACTAATTCTTCTTGGGACAAATACAAGGCATAAATGTTTGCACGTGGGAAGTAATACGTACCCGATCAGTCAGTTTATTACTAACACCAAGAAGCATCAGCATGTTGTCACATTCAGTTACCCCCATTGCATATAGGTCACTTAATACATTTGCACATGCTATTCGCCCCTAAAAAAGAAAAAAAAAGATGTACATTACTATTATTTTATTTTTAGACCACCATTGATCACATGGTGCTCTAGATGTGAAAAGGGGTTCACATACAAAGTACAGATCTAAATTACAATGATAAAACGAAAAATGACAGACTGGGACAGAGAGGGGGAGGGCCCTAAAATAATATAGCAAGTTTTATTTTATTAGGCATTTTTAGAGCTCGAGTATATAACCAAATAATTAGAATCTCTTGTTATTATCATCATCATACATCATAGACTGGAGAATTAATAATAAAAAAAATATAATCAGAAAGTGTATTTGCATATTGCTTGTTACACATGACATTAATACCCAGCAGAATATGTATGCCATGCTGTATTCTTATCTTTTTAAGATTGGAGCGCATGGGTGTTCGATGTCACAGTATCACAGCTTAGCATTCATCAGAGGCCATCATTTATCAAATACATTTATCAAACGGAGCCATGTAACACGATATGAACAGAGCTTAAAGTGGTTTTCCCATGAACAAAAGTTCATTTTAATCAATACATATTGGAATAATGCTAAGTTCCACAATTGGATGTGTTTATATAAAATGTTCCTGTGCTGAGATAATCTTATAGAAGTGCCCCTGCTGTGTACTGTGTAATGGCCGTGTCTGACTGTACAGGGACATGGTCTGATCATACCACAGCTCCTGGGCAGGGGAGGAAGCAAAATACTTGGATTTAATGTAATCAGACAACAGGTCTAAAGCGGCTTGGATTAAGGACTGAGATACTTGGCTCTGTTGGTCAACAAATCCTTACTCTTCTGGACAGTTTATAAGAATAGCCCCCAATAAGTCTATAAATATAGGTATGTGCGCACAGCCTACCATCATGTAAGGGTCATCTACGATAGGATATATGTAGTCTGTAGTTTGAACCAGAGAAAGGCCGCCATGTCTTAATGGGATGACGCATGTGTCCATGCCAATACCTAGAAAAAGGGAAAACTGATGTTACATTCATTATTAAAATACATTCACGGTACATGTTTTCACTGTCCATATTCACTAATTGGAGATATCTTTGCCAAAGTCTATACTGAAATACCTGCGCCCTCCACCACACATCGATATAACATCATACAGAATGATTATGTACTGTGCTAATACCTGGAAATGACAACTTTATTATTATTATTATTATTTATTGTTATAGCGCAATTTATCCCATGGCGCTTTACATGTGAGGAGGGGTATACATAATAAAAACAAGTACAATAATCTTAAACAATACAAGTCACAACTGGTACAGGAGGAGTGAGGACCCTGCCCGCGAGGGCTCACAATCTACAAGGACTTCATTTACTTTCACAGATTGCTAAGGAAATGGAGCTGGGATTGGGGTTAGACCTGCTGTGTTCCCCTTAGGGGAACCTAATGTCACTAATGTTTAGGGGGCTGCTTTGTCTTATAACTGGGGTGAAGTTGCAGTGATAATGAGGGAAAGTGTGGGACCATAGAGAAGAGAAAGTGCCCACACTGCTATGAATGCAACAGGGAAAAAATAAGAGTATGTGCCATTTATCCGTTTTATAGCATACTTGGCCTATATGTACAGTAAAAGAAAATGATGGAAATTCCCTTTTAAAAACAGCTGTATGTGGATTACTGGTGGAGGGACAAAAAAAACATGTGATGTGTAAGGCCAGCCTCAAAGATTTCTAATTGCAGACTTGTTCTTGCTGGCTTCTAACTTCTAGGAGTTGGACCTTGAAAGGAGTTGTTAACTACAAAAACTTGTATCAGGCCACGTGCACACATTGGAGTATTTAATTAGTTTTTTACTTCTGTATTTTTTCATGCACCCTTGGTTTTGGCTCACAAATACTGAGGTAAATAACTCAAAATACTCAATGCGTGCATGTAGCCATTAAGTAAGCATAGGTCCTTGTGTGGAAAATGAAGAGCCATATCTAAACCCCTTAACCCCCAGAGGTATTTTAGTTTTTGCCTTTTCGCTCCCCTTCTGCCCAGAGCCATAACTTTTTTATTATTCAGTCCACATGACCATGTGAGGGCTTATTTTTTGCGGGACGAATTGTACTTTTGAACGACACCATTGGTTTTACCATATCGTGTACTGGAAAATGAAAAAAAAAATTCAAAGTGCGGTGAAATTACAAAAAATGTGCAAATTGACACTTGTTTTTTGTTTTGCTTTTTTACTAGGTTCACTAAATGCTAAAAGTGACCAGCCATTATGATTCTCTAGGTCGTTACGAATTCACAGACACCAAACATGTCTAGGTTCTTTTTTATCTAAAAGGTGAAAAAAAATTCCAAAATATGTTAAAAAAAAGTGCCATTTTCTAATACCCATAGTGTCTTCATCTTTCTTGATCTGGTTGGACGAGGGATAATTTTTTGCACGCCGAACTAACATTTTTAATGATACCATTTTGATGCAGATACGTTCTTTTGATTTCCCGTTATTGCATTTTAATGCAATGTTGTGGTGACCAAAAAAGCGTAATTCTGAAGTTTTGACTTTTCTTGTTATGTCGTTTAGCGATCATGTTAATTTTTTTGTTTATATGGATAGATTGGGCGATTCTGAACGTGGAGATACCAAATATGTGTAGCTTTGATTTATTTTTATTGTTTTATTTTGAATGGGGCAAAAGGGAGGGGGGTGATTTGAACGGTTATGTTATTTTAAAAAACTTTTTTAACTTTTTGCATGCTTCAATAGTCTCTATGGGAGACTAGAAGCTGCCATAACCCGATCGCCTCTGCTAAATACAGGCGATAATCAGATTGCCTGTATGCAGCAGAATTGCTGACTTGCTATGACCGCTCACCACCAGGTGGCGCTCATAGCAATCCGGAAGTGACAACCATAGAGGTCTGCTGGAGACCTCTGGTTGTCATGCCAACCCATCGGCGACCCACGGTCATGTGAAACAGCTGACATGTGCCGGAAAAGATGTGGGCTCACCTCCGGAGCCCACATCAAAAGGAGGGTGTCCAACTTCGGCGTACTATTACGCCCGATTTCGGGAAGGGGTTAAACTCTTCACCCCGAAGTCGCCTTCCTAACCAGGACAATTTTTTCAATTCTGATCAGGATTACTTTATGTGGTAATAAATCTGGAATACTTCAAGGTATCCCAGTAATTAGGAGACTTTTTTTGTGACATACTGTATTATACTTCGTGATAGTGGTAAAATTTGTTTGATATGACTTGCATATATTTGTGGCAATGTCGGAAATTTGGGGAAAATGTTGAAAATTTCTACACTTTTAATTGTTATACCCTTAACGGGAACCTGTCACACCCAAAATCGAGGGTGAGCTAAGCCCACCGGCATAAGGGGCTTATCTACAGCATTCTGCAATGCTGTAGATAAGCCCCTGATATATCTTCTTTTACCGTCCACATAGGCATATGAGGGCTTGTCTTCTGCATGACAAGCTGTACTTTTGAAAGACAACATTCATTTTACCACATAGTGTACTCAAAAATGGGAAACAAATTCCAAGTGCGGTGAAATTGTGAACTCCCCCCCCCCAGAATTGTGACATTTTTTGGGGGGAGAATTATTTTTACGGTGTACATTTTGTGGTAAAAATGATCATGTGCAATATTATTATTATTTATTATTATAGCGCCATTTACTCTGCGGCGCTCTACATGTGAAATAGGATTCTATTCTTATGGCGATACCAAAAACATATCCTTTTTTTATTTTAGTGGTGAAAAAAAAAAAATTGAATTTTTGGTAGTTTTGACTCCATTTTCTGAGACCTGTAATTATTTTTAGCCAGATGGAGCTGAACGATAGCTTATTTTTTTGTGGGGCAAGACAACGTTTTTATTAGTACCATTTTGGGATAGATTTGACTTTTTGATAGATCATTACAGCATTTTATGTGGAATAGTGGCGACCAAATAAACCTAATTTTGGAATTCTTGAATTGTCTCAGTTTACAGTGTTCACCGATAGGGTTAACTGTTTTTACATTTTGGTATATTGAACTTTGCTTACAGCAGCGATACCAAATACAGTTTTGCTCAAAAGTTTACATACCCCAGCAAAATTTTTGCTTTCTTGGCCTTTTTCCAGAGAATATGAATGATCACACCAAAACTTTTCTCCACTCATGGTTAGTGGTTTGGTGAAGCCATTTATTGTCAAACTACTGCGTTTTCTCTTTTTAAATCATAATGACAACCCAAAACATCCAAATGACCCTGATCAAAAGTTTACATACCCTGGTGATTTTGGCCTGATAACATGCACAGAAGTTGACACAAATAGGATTGAATGGCTACTAAAGGTAACATCCTCACCTGTCACCTGTTTGCTTGTAATCAGTGTGTGTGCATAAAAGCTGAGTGAGTTTCTGGGATCCAGACAGACTCTTTCATCTTTCATCCAGACACTGACGTTTCTGGATTGCGACTTATGGGGAAAGCAAAAGAACTGTCGGATCTACAGGAAAAAGTAGTTGAACTGTATAAAACAGGAAAGGGATACAAAAAGATATCCAAGGAATTAATAATGCCAGTCAGCAGCATTCAAACTGTGAACAAATGGAAAATCAGGGGCTCTGTAAAAGCAAAACCACGGTCATGTAGACCAACAAAAATTTTGTCCACAACTGTCAGGAAAATTCTTCGGGATGCTAAGAAAAATCCACAAATAACATCAGCTGAAATACTGGACTCTCTAAAAACTAGCCATGTGGCTGTTTCAAGATGCACAATAAGGAGGCACTTGAAGAAAAATGGGCTGCATGGTCGAGTCGCCAGACGAAAGCCATTAGTGCGCATATGCCACAAAGTATCTCACCTATAATACGCAAACAGCACAGAGACAATCCTCAAAATTTCTGGAACAAGGTAATTTGGAGTGATGAGACCAAAATGGAACTTTGTGGCCAAAGCCATAAACGTTACATTTGGAGAGAGGTCAAGGCCGATGATGAAAGGAACACCATTCCTACTGTAAAGCATGGAGGTAGATCACTGATGTTCAAAGGCACAGGAAACTTGGTCAAAGTTGAAGTAAAGATGAATGCAGCGCGTTATCAGCAAATACTGGAGGTACATTTGTACTTATCAGCCGGGAAGTTGCACATGGGACATACTTGGACGTTCCAACATGACAACGATCCAAAACACAAGGCCAAGTCGACCTGTCAATGGCTACAGCAGAACAAAGTGAAGGTTCTGGAGTGGCCATCTCAGTCCCCTGTCCTCAATATCATTGAGCCACTCTCAGAAGATCTCAAGCGCACAGTTCATGCTAGACAGCCCAGGAATTTACAGAAACTGGAGACTTTTTGCCAAGAAGAGAGGGCAGCTTTACCATCTGAGAAAATAAAGAACCTCATTCACAACTACCACAAAAAAGACTTCAAGCTGTCATTGATGTTAGAGCGGTCAGTACACGGTATTAAGAAATGGGGTATGTGAACTTTAGATCAGGGCCATTTGGATTTTTTGGGTCGTCATTATGATTTAAAAAGAGAAAACACAGTATGACAACAAATGGCTTCACCCAACCTGTAGCCATGAGTGGAGAAAAAGTCTCGGTGTTATTATTCATATTCTCATATTCTCTGAAAAAAGGCCAAGAAAGGAAAATTTCTAATGGGGTGTGTAAACTTTTGAGCACAACTGTGGGAGAGCTAGATATAGCAATACACACACACATTATATATATATATATATATATATATATATATATATATATATATATATATATATATATATATATATATATATATATATATATATATATATATATATATTATAATCTCCTAATCTCTGATGTGGTATTTTATTATCTTTAACTTCACTGGTAAGAAAGGGGGGTGATTTGAACTATTCTTTTCGGATTTTTTGAAAAAAAAAAACATTTATATTTTTACTTTTCACTACTTATGTTAGCCCCTAAGGGGGCTTGAATATGTGATTATCCGATCGCTTGTGCTTGTTGTGGCATCGCTGCATATAGCAGGAATCAGTCTCCTTTGAAGCTCTGCCACAGGGTCCGATCCACCCGCGATTGTTAGCGGCAGGTCCTGGCTGTAATACTCAGCCATCGCCTGACTGGTATGGGGCGGGCGTACTGTGTGAGCCCGTTTCATACACATGCTTCCGACTTGCAATGTATATATACGGCACGTGTCCTGAAAAGATTAAAAGGAAACTGTAACCAGATTTTTGCCACCTAATCTGAGAGCAGCATAATGTAGTGGCAGAGACCCTGATTCCAGTGATCTTTCACCTACTGGGCTGCTTGCTGTAGTTTTGATAAATTCACTTTAAATCAGCAGGAGGATATTCACTAGAGGACTAGTAGATCTGCTGCTATATAGTCTTCCATATTCATGAGCTCTATATAATCCCACTCCCACCAATGATTGGAAGTTTTATGTAAATATACTGTGCGTAGGCAGAAAGTTGCCAATCAGTGGTGGGGGTGGGATTATACAGAACTCAGCATTCCGAGAACAAGTAAATCTGCAGCAGATAAAATTGTGATTTTATCTAAACTGCAGCAAGAAGCCAATAAATTACACCCATATCAGGGTTTCTGCCCCAACGTCATGCTACTTTTAGATGGGGTAGCAAAAATCGAATAACAGAATCCCTTTTAACGTTCATAACATTAAAGGAGTTGTCTGTCAGGACTCTGAACATTTTTTACCTTTTGTGCATTACTGCCCTTTTTCAAGATGGCATCTTTGGTCTCATGTGCACTGTGTCTCCTGCTATAAAACTCCACCCCAGCCTTCAGTCTGTGCTAGAGTATTCTGCCTTGCATCCAGCTCCTGACCTCTGATTACTCCCTGGCTATACACCTGCTCCTGTGAACCTGTGTGGAGATCCTACTACTCTGCTCTGAGTTGCTGCTGCATACACAAGTTTCCAGTAATCCTCCTTCATCTGCTGTTCGTGTTTACTTCCATCTGCATTTGCTGGTCATGTAAGCTGTTGCTGCTTTGCAATAACCTGAGACTTAACCAGGCCTCCCTGGTTGAGCTAAGATATGATTTGAACTGCCTAATAAGCATATCTATCTGTGCCTGGACCTAGACACGGATTTATTTGTGTCAAGTATCCTCAAGAATAACTGTGCTTCATAGACTTTCTGCGTGATTGCATTTTCCTCTGAAGTTTCCTATAGACTGCTAAGCTGCGTTTATTATTTGCACCAAGTGTTGTGGACTTGAGTTTCTCTCTGCACCTGTTTGAATCACCGTGTGAGAATATAGACTTTACCACTTATAAAACTGTGTCCTGTAGTTGTCTTGTTCCACGCAAAGAGTCTCCTGAGATATCCCCTATAATTATTACAGGATACTCTAGCCTAAAAAAAAAAAGGAGACTGCTGGAACAATGACTGCAGAAAGCGAATTAGAGCAGGTGTTTTCCATAATTAGATCACTGCAGAAAGATGTGGAAGGTCTGCAAAAGAAGTTTGGAAGCTTTGAACACAATCAACAAGTGTTTGGACAAACTTTGCAGGACTTGAGCAACCGCATGGCAGCCCAGGAAAACAAACTTGCTGGCATAGAGTCCCAGTATGGACGGGCTTTTCAGGACATAAGCAGGCAAATAGCTGCACAAGTGACTTTACCCTCTGGGCCGTAAATATAATGAACCCGGCACTCAACTTCAATGCAACTTGAGATTTATTGCGTAGTACAGAAAACGTTTCGGTCTCATGCGACCTTCATCAGTTACGTACTTGAAGATGGTATGTGTATCACTAGATGAGCTTGATTATCAAGTTCCCAGCCTGGATAGGACTAGGGCAGCTATTCTCCAGAGACCTCCACTGGACATACTGAGTCAAACCCATCTAGTGATGTACTTGAAGATGGTTTGTGTATCAATAGATGGGTTTGACTCAGTATGTCCAGTGGAGGTCATTGGAGAATAGCTGCCCTAGTCCTATCCAGGCTGGGAACTTGATAATCAAGCTCATCTAGTGATACACAAACCATCTTCAAGTACGTAACTGATGAAGGTCGCATGAGACCGAAACGTTTTCTGTACTATGCAATAAATCTCAAGTTGCATTGAAGTTGAGTGCCGGGTTCATTATATTTACGGTACTAAGGTGTGGGAACCTACCCGTGCACCCCCGTAGCAGTGCTCACGTCTTTTGTTCACCGCATTTACCCTCTGGGCAACAGCCACCAGCTAGCCCACCTAAGTTGCCCCCATTCAGATTTAATGGTGATCGCGACAAATTTCGTGGCTTTGTGAATCAATGTATGCTATATTTTGATGTGCATGCTGACCGTTTTCCTACTGATAGATCCAAAGTATTGTGTGTAATAATGCTACTGACCTCACGAGCGCTCGCCTAGGCGAATCCGATGATTGAGTCTCGTGACCCACGGTTAAATGACTTGGATGATTTCTTGGCCGCTATGGCATTAATGTTTGATTACCCTAATCGCCGTGCAACCGCTGAATCTGCTTTGTCATCTTTACGCCAGGCTAAACGTTCTGTTATTGAGTATGCCACTGAATTCAGGAGATTGGCGGTAGATACCAATTGGGACAGTTATGCACAATTGCCTATTTTTAAAAGGGGTCTGTCTAGTATTGTAAAAGATGATCTAGCCCGCTCTGAGTCACCACAAGAGCTAGAGACATGTATACAGCATCGTGTGCACATAGACATTCGCCTTACTGAGCGTAGGCAGGAGAAATTTGCTGCATATAACCATGTTTCTAACTTTTCCCTTCCTTCCAAAGAGCCTGCAGGTAAAACCTCTCGGGAGGTGGAGGAGGTGCCCATGCAAATTGATTCCGTTCAGAGGCGCGAGATCAATGAGCACCGGGAGCATCGCCTGCGTGAAAATCTATGTTTCTACTGCGGCCAGTCTGACCACTTCTTGATCAATTGTCCTAAGTGTCCTAGACGGCCTAACAAGGTGCTAGCAGCAATAGGGGAGTATGACAACTGTGATGATGAATCTGACATCTCTGAATGTAGCCTGCCTTTAAAGGCTGTATTCCATTCACTTTCCATGACTTCACCCCCCAAGGAGCTGAAGGAAAAGAACTCTCACTGTTCTCTCCCTATTAACCCCTTCATGACCTTGGGATTTTTCGTTTTTCCATGTTCGTTTTTCACTACCCTCCTTCCCGGAGCCATAACTTTTATATTTTTCCGTCAATTTGGCCACGTGAGGGCTTATTTTTTGCGGGACGAGTTGTACTTTTGAACGACATCATTGGTTATACCATGTCGTGTACTAGAAAACGGGAAAAAAATTCCAAGTGCGGTGAAATTGCAAAAAAAGTGCAATCCCACGCTTGTTTTTTGCTTGGCTTTTTTGCTAGGTTCACTAAATGCTAAAAATGACCTGCCATTATGATTCTCCAGGTCACTACGAGTTCATAGACACCTAACATGACTAGGTTATTTTTTACCTAAGTGGTGAAAAAAAATTCCAAACTTTGCTAAAAAACAAAAAAAAAAAAAATTGCGCCATTTTCCGATACTCGTAGCGTCTCCATTTTT